>NC_090439.1:598506897-598815779 GCF_031143425.1 Pleurodeles waltl
CTATAAACTCACTGACACGAAGAAACCCTTTGCTCCTGCACTACCTTTGTAAAGCCTTCCCACTCGCATAGGACAGCTCTGCTCAGAGAAACTCCATCAGTGGCATGCTACAAATGTCTTAAAATTGGGGGATTTATTTCTGGACGGTGAGCTACTAAATTTCCAAACCCTTGTGACAGACTACCATCTTCACCCCGGTCAACTCCTTTCTTACAACCACCTTCAACAATCATTAAATGCCCTATATCATGTCTGCCACCTACCACTAACCCTACACGAGGTGTTCCAGAAGCTCTGCACCATAGGAACTGGTGGCAAACTGATAGAATGGATGTACAGACCTTTCTGCAACATTGAGACCACTCCAGGTCTTCTCGCCATACTACCTGGGTGACTGATGTGGCCAAACCTCTGCAAGATATGGACTAGACTAAAATACTGGACTTTCCCCACAAAGTATCCCACGGCTGTCACTTTAAGTACATACATAGAGCTTTCGTGGGAATGCATTTCTCCCATTGCTTACCGTTGGCTTTGTGGTTTGTAACTCACATTTTGTTGCTTTCAATTTGCTAGTTTATTTGTTTTAGGCTATGCAGCTTGAGTTCATCCCGTCCCTTGCCCAAACCTTATTTATAGTATCTTTTTGAGTGCTCCCTTTCTGTAAACACGCCCGTAAATCTTGTTCTTATCTCATCACATTTGCTGTGCATTCAAGGAACAATGTCAAATGTCAGGCTCTGTCTTCAGTGGGAACTTAGTGTTTACTTTTCTTACTCTGACTTCAAAGTGAGAGGATTTATGCAACAATCTTTCTGGATACTGGGGTTAGGAAAGAGTTTTTTCTATCACATGACAACATTTAAATAAACTTCAGGACATATCAGAATCAGAAGTACAAATGAACTACATTTTTGTTAATACTGAACTGTGCTGGAAACAAATACCTTTATATGATTAAAACAAATCACTACTTTAGGTGATGCAATTTCTACATTTCATTGTCTACGCACTGTATAGTTTTATTTGAAAAACTGTATGTCTGTGCAATGTAATGGCCATTTCAATCAAAACGTGTTGTCTGTAATGGCAATGTGTTACCACACCATGCATACTTCACTCCAGTCTGGTCAGCACCACTCCACACCACTGCACCATATTCTGCATCACCCCACTTCACACCACTCCATGTCACTGCGGGCCACTGCACTCTTGTCCACTCTGAACCACTCCACTCCATGCCACTGCACTCTATGCTACTTCACACTACGCCTCTCTATTCTATTCTGTACCACTCTTCTCCATGCCAATGCGCTTTAAGCCTCTCTACACCACTGGGCTCTGCGCCTCTGCATGCTATAACACTCCAGTCTAGGCAACACCAATCTAATCTGCACATCTCCACTCTATGCCACTCTGCAACACTGCACTGTACGCAGCTGCACTCTATGATAATACACTCTATGCTAGTGCACTTTACTCTGTAACACTCAACTATGCCCCTGCACTCTATATCAATATACTGTACATCACTCTAATCTACTCTATGCCACAGCACTCTACTCCAAGCCATCAGACTCTATTCCACTCTATGCAACTCCACTCTGCCCTGCACTTCTCCACTCTACGCCACTTCACTCTGCTGTGAAACAATCTATTTTACGCCACTGCACTCTGTGCCACTTCATTCTATGCCACTGCACTCTACCCTACACCTCTCCTTTCTATGCCACTGCACTCTACTCTGAAACAATCTATTCTATGCCACTGCACTCTACGCCACTCGGCCCCACTGCACTCTGCCGCACTGCAGTCTACTTCAATGTACTCTATGTCAATGTGCTCCAAACAACTGCACAATGCTCCACTGCACTCTCACATTCCACTCTGCAACACTGCACTGGCCACCACTATACTCTACACCACTTTACTCTGTACTATTGCATTCTGCACCAATACACTCTATTCCACTGCACTCTATACCACTCTGCTCTGCATAACTCCACTCTACGTCACTGCACTTTACAGCACTGTACTCTGCTCTACACCATGCTACACTAGTCCACTCTGCACCACTGCACTCTGCTACTTGAGTCTACGCTGCACTCTATGCCACTGCACCACTCTACTCTACTGCACTCTCTACCCCTCTGTTGTATGCCACTCTACTCCACCGCACTCTATGTCACTCTACTCTGCCCCATGTCACTGCACTCTATGCCAGTGTACTCTAAACTGCACTGCATGCCACTGCCCTCTACTCTGCACCACTGTACTCCATGCCACTGCTGTCTGTGTCACTCTACACCATTGCACTGACACTCCAGTCTGCAACATTGCACTTTCTCTGCCTCTGTACTCCACACCACACTACTCTGTACTACTGCATTCTACGCCACTGCACTCTATGCCATTGCACTCTGCATCACTCCACTCTACGCCACTGCACTTTACAACACTATACTCTACTCTGCACCACTCTACACTACTCCAGTCTGCACCACTTTACACCACTGCACTCTATACCACTGCACCACTCTACACTACTGCACTCTCTGCCACTCTATTGTATGCTACTCTACTCCAATGCACTTTATGCCACTCTACTTTGCCCCACGCCACTCCATGCCACTGCACTCTAAACCAATGCATTCTACACCAATGCACTCCAAACAACTGCACAGTACCCCACTGCACTCTACTCTGCACCACTATGCTCCTCGCCACTGCTCCTATGCCACTCTACTGTACTCTACACCACTATGCCACTAACGTTTAGCCATGCTGAACAGCAGCCACTCTGGTGTATAACATGGCTAAAACACATTGGCAAAGCCAATAACTTTTACGTAGACAAGACCTATTGGCCTTGCAAATGTTTGTTAGCACTATCAGGTTCCAAGTTTCCTGAAAGAACTGTGAATGTGTAAGTCCTTATTTTAAACATGCATTACACACATCATAATATAGGCTGCTACAAAATGCGCAAATACATTTCGGTTAAATAAAAAAAAAAGCCATTCTAAAATACATATTTGAATAATGTACATTTTATACCTACAACAAATTTTTTATAACAGTCCAGTAAAACCATTCACTTCACAGCTCACCCTGGAACACTCTTACAATACCTTTCTAAAACAAAATATCTTTGTCATCAGAAAGCATCAAGTGACTCCTTCGATTAAAGTCAATGCAGGTTTCCAAGCCCCTTTATGTTTTCAGATTTACCAGTTGCACACATTTGCATTTCTTTAGGGAATGAGACACCCTGGCAAGAAGTCCTTTTCTTATCTGTCTGCCACTCCCTCCTTCAGAGCACAGGAGACTCCCTGCCTTTCAGTCCAGCTGGGGATAAGTGATCTGTCCTAATTACATTTTGGTCTTTAGGTGAAAGGCTAAAATTATGGACAAATGCTGTCCTTTAAGCCTTTCATCATGGACAACGGATGGCAGGGTGAAATTACGGACAGTCTGTGAAAATTACAGATGGGTGGTCATCCTAGCCCCCACATATATATAAATACACACACACACTCACATATAAACACACATACAGGTAGATAGATGGATAGATAGATAGATAGATAGATAGATAGATAGATAGATAGATAGACAGACAGACAGACAGACAGACAGACAGACAGACAGACAGACAGATAGATAGATAGATAGATAGATAGATAGATAGACAGACAGACAGACAGACAGACAGACAGACAGACAGACAGACAGACAGACAGACAGACAGACAGACAGACAGATAGATAGATAGATAGATAGATAGATAGATAGATAGATAGATAGATAGATAGATAGATAGATAGATAGATAATTACCAGTGACATGGTAAAATTATTTTTGTATTGCTAATAACATTGGCACCTTTTGACGAATCTCCAAAACATTCCAAAAAGGTGCAACTTTTTGACTAGTTTAAAAAATGGAAAGTTTTGGGGTGATCTGTCAAGAAGGAGCCAAATAAAAAAGGAGGTCCCAGAATGCAAAATCCCCATCTATTTGCAATAGACTTCCTTAAGACGGGCTGCAGCAAAAACTGCAGAATGGAATTACACCAAATTTTGCAGGAAGATAGATCTTTTTCTGCAAATTGTGTTTTTTTGTGATTTTCTTGATTTCCATTAAGTAGTTTATAAAAAATAAGATTGAAAAATAATGGTACATCTGGGCAGTTGGGTCTGCGAGAGTCTCAAGAGACTCTTGCGGGGGCAGCAATTTAAAAATAGAGCATTCTGATTGGCCCAGGGAGCTTTATTTTCCTTGGGCTATCTCATTTCCGCAGAAGTCAGACTCCTGCGAGAATGTACGCTCTGCTGGCAACAACATAAGAAAAATGTGGCAGTCAGCCACTACAGGACTCCGGGAATTTGTTCCCTGTCTGAAAATAAAATAATATTAGGTGGTAGGAATACCTTGACCACCAGGGCCCCATGGGCATGAGCCGTAGGAACATCCCCTTGAGCAAAAAAGAAAAAAAATCTGCAAAAAATACTCTTGCGGGATGAACAAAAAAGGTTTGGAGTCCACCACTGGGGCTGTATTCATAAAGGGGAGTAGTCAGTGTGGCCTCCCTCCATGAACTTCCAGAGAAGCTGGGGAGCCCACCAGAAGGCTGAAAACATTTTTTATGGGGAGGGGGATGACTGCCCCTACTCTCTGAGCCACTAGAGGCCACAGTGAGCCACCCCAGGTCTAAACATATTGTGGATGGGGATGATGACACATGGCATCCCTCCCCAAACCATTAGATGCCCAGAGGAGCCCACAACAGGGCCCAAATAATTAAACAAGGTAAGGGGGCACACAGTCCCCCTTCCCGAGCAATGCCAAGACACAGAGAGCCCATCCCTGGGCTGAAATTTAACAAAATGGGGAGGGGAACTCTCTGGCCCTCCTCTTCAAGCCTCCAAAGGCCTTCAGGGAGGCCACCCCTAGGGCTGAAATTGCTCAGTATAGGGAGGTGGCAGCACTGCCCCCACTCAGAGGCTCTAAATGCCCTAGGGAGTGCATCTTGGGACCAATTACTTGAAGGGAGGGGGGCCACATGGCTCCCCTACCCGAGTCATTAAGAGCACCAGGGACCCCATCTCCCGGGGCTGGTTCAGATGTTATGTCCTGGGGAGCCCATCTCTGGGACATAGCTGTTTCCCTGCCCACAACAGCGCAGTAAGGGAAACCTGTGTGTAATGTCATTTGGCGTGAGCATTTTAAAAACTCCTGCCAAGTGGGAGCAAACACCAAGTCCACTCCTAGCAGGGAGGAGCTTTGAAAATGCTACTGCCTGCTTGGAGCAAACTTTTCATCGTTTTCATTTCCCGCACTGAATTGGGCAGGGAAACAGATCAAAACATTACTTCTACCTGGACGGAGCAGCATTAGGACCTGCTCCCTGCAGGTGGGGGGGAATGCCAGCTCCCACGTATGTGAGGAGCCAGCTGCAGCCACGATGGTCTTGGAGCTCCCCATGCAGACCCCAGTGAGACTATGATGGGTGCCCTGGGTGGGCACCATGGCACCCACCTCTAACAGTACAGGGAACCCTGGGGATGGGGTTTTCAGGGCCAAAGTCTTCCTTGGGAGAATGGGCTGCATTCCACTTCCCCTAAAAATCATGCTGACACTCCAGGTCAGAAATCAGCCTGGTGTATGGGGTCCACAAGTCCTATCCAGGCTCAGGGAGGGGGACCATGAGTCTCCCTACCTTTTATTTAAATAAGTGGCCCCAGAGGTTGGAATTCCCAGGACTGATAACACCTAGGCGAGGTGTGCCACATGGCCCCCTCCCCTTAAAACAATACACTGCCCTGGGGGGCAGGGTTCACAGATCCTGAAGAGGCTTAGAGAGGGATGGCATGCTCCATCCCCTTTATTTAAAAAGGTAGCCAAAGGGGACTGGTCCCAGGGGCTTATAATGGCACGGGGGCTGCGTGGCCTCCTCCCCCTTTTTTAGAAATGGCCTTGGAGGATTGGGATCCTAGGGCCTAAAATGGCTCAGAGAGGGGGGCACATGCCCCTCACTCTTGTAATTAATAAACAAACAGCTCTGGTGGATGGGATCCCCAGGCCTTACAAGGTTCAAGGAGGGGAGCCTTGCGACGACTCTCCCTTTTTAGCATATATGTATGGCCCTGGGGGATCAGATTCACAAGACCAAAAGAGGCTCAGAGAATGGGGTCTTACGGCCTCCCTCCCTTTTAACTTACATGTATGGTCCTAGGGGACGAGCCCCCAGGCCCTAAAGAGGCTTGGAGAGTGGGCTGTGCAGCCTCCTCCCCTTTAATAAGGGAAAAAAGGCCATGGGCGATGGGGTACTCAGTGCTAGGCCATATAGCCAACCCTCCACCATGCACAGCTAAATTCTGGATGAAGTATGGAGTTGGCTGCTTTGGGAGGGTTGGGCAAAGGGCCTGGCTGCAACCCCCACAATTCACACAGGAGCGTAGCTTGGTCAGTACGATTGGGGACAGTGTGAGCCTAAGATTTTCCGACAATAATGCTGGCATGTAATATTAAAATATATTATATGACAAGCATGGTGCATGGAAGGGGCGTAAGGGGCAGCAGAAAGGAAACCGAATGCAGATTGGCTGGAGTACTTTGTGAGAAAAAACACAATATTTTGTAAAATAAACAACATTTTTGAAGACTAAAAACAGAGAAGTAGTGTGTGTATTTTCTGTACGTGTGTATGTAAAAATTCCAGGGGCAATATGACAGACACCTCACCAAACCCAACTGAAAGTACTCGTACCCAACTGTTTTCCAAACAATACATTTATTAGGGGGTGTAACAACCCCCTGAAGCTATGCCCCTGCACACATGGTTGAAAGCTGTGCGCAACGTGGGGTTGGTTGCAGTTGAGGGATGGATGCACAGACTGGCGGCAGGCCAAGCCCTGTGGCCAACCCTTGCTGTGCACAATCAAAGGCCATGCACAATGGGGGTTGGCTGCCTTTACAGGGGTTGGTCAAAGGATCTGGCCACTGCCGAAGATGCTGTGTATCATGGGGTTGATTGCATGTGGTGTAGTGGGCTGGCTCCATTAATATATGCTAATTAAATATTACTTTATGTTTAAAAAAACATAGAAATTTACTAAAAAAAACAATGGTCAGAATAACGTTATAGTTAGGTGTGATTAAAAGATCTGTTTTTTAAACAAAACCTTAAAAAGGTCACTGAAAGAAACAAAGATTAATGTAACATTTTAGTTCAGTGAATTTGTCAGTGACAATATTAAAGTTACTGTTCACTTGTGTCCCCCTCATGCACTGCTTATGACTAGGCCCGTGTGAAATTCACAGAGGTTTGCTCGGCGGAATTCCGTGGAGTTACAAAAAACTCCATGTGATTTCTTGGTACTCTGCAAAAGAGAAGAAAAATACTTGTCTGGCACTTTGCGCTGGTTTTTTCACGCTGGTAGCGAATTTCATGCTGAAAATCAGCACGAACAGCTCCATGCTGTGCACATGGGTGTGGTCATTTTGTTTTACCTGCTTTCTCTGCTGTTCTGTGCATGCCACTGGGCCTATTTTCAATCTGTTGTTATTTGTGCCAGTCCCCTTTCCGACTCATCCACCTCTCATTTACTTATTTTTTATCAGTATTTATCTTTCTGTGTGTGTATTGTACATTTTTGTTTACTTTTTCAGGACTTTTTGTGCATTTTTTGTTTTCCCATTCCTTGTGTTCACTTCCTTCAGTTCTTCCTTTCTGCTTTGTGTTGTCCTACTTCTTTTTTTTGCCACATGGCAGAACAAGCTGCCTCCGGAGGCTCCAGTGCCACTAGTTGCACATCCTGTGGGTGCTGACACACCTCAGGTGTGCAGCCCTACCCTATTTTTACTGAGGCAGAGGTGGCTGCACTGTTTTCTGGGATTCCAGTGCCCCCTCCCCTCAATGCTGGCAGTAGGTGGCAAGCCGGGGAGAGGATACCCCCTGCAGGAGCATCGACTGCTGTGAGGAAGAGTGCGTTGGTACATGTGCCTCAGCACAGGGATGCAGTGCACCACACAGCAGCTGGCGCACTGCTGAGTGGACACTATTGATAGAGAACAGGACCTGCTCAAACTGTTGTATGTCAAAGTTGTGGGACTCGGTGAGTAACTAATAATTATTTTAGTTTTGTAAAAATCCTATTAGTTTCAAATAACATGTTGCTCACACTCAGAGGTAAGTTAAGTTTCTGGTACAAATAATATCTGATACAGCCTGAGCTAGCCAGGTGCACTACATTACCTACTTTGCTCTCATTTAGGCTGATTATGAAGAAGTGATGGAGACTCCTCTGTCCTGTCACTAAGATAGTAGAATATTGGAGGTTAGATTTCATTGTGCCTTTATTTGTGTAGCTCATATAGTCCCAATCTCCCAGTGCTGTGTAGAATGCATTGAAAAAGGATACTGAGTTGGCTCATTAAAGGGGATGGAGAAGCAAGGATCATTTGTTGGAATGCATTATTAGTAAACGAAATGTAGTTTAGGTTTAGGAAATCATGAATAGGGCTTAGGTATAGGAAAATAGGAATAGGGCAACAAACTATCTGATTTACAAAAGTACACTGCTACTATGTCTGCCTGTCAAAATATGTTTTAGAGATTAACTGTACCACTGATCCTATTTTCTTTTCTTTATTTCTTACTCAGCACCCAAGGGACAAAAGGCTTCATCAGAGCAGGGTGAAGGAGCTGCCACCACCAATGCTGTGGCAAGTGGATCCACTACTACCACCAGAGCCACATTAGTTTGTGGTGTAGTACTATTATTAATAATTTGCCTCTTTGGAGTCAGGGTAGAATTGAAAGGCAGATGGAGAAAAGCAGGGCCATTTAAATTAAAGTAAAATAATGGATTGTCCATTACAGCTGCCCTCAAACCATTCTGCAAACTACAGAATGTACCAGTCCCAACACTAGCAGGTCCCTGTTAATGTTACACAACAAGAATACTATTAATTGTGCGACATATATGTCTGACACATTAATGAGAGGTACTTTTTATTTTTACACAAAAAGGGGGTCATTATGACTTAGGTGGGTGGAAAAGCCTATCTGCTGAAGAACAAAGGGGTAGGCTGCCGCCAGTGCGGCCGCCTCCCCGCCAGCGCCATTGCGAGCTTCTTGTTGGGTCTGCGAGCGGAAAGAGAGTTCCTGCCTGCTGTGCCAGCGGGAAACAGCCTACAGCATTGCCTCCGGCTCGTAATACAGCCAACAGCAATGCTGTAGTGCATAGTGTGCACCAACCTCATGTGCAATTAACTGTGAAGTGAGAGCAACTTTATACCCAATCCCAGGGGAGTAGCTGCATGTACCTGGCTGATCAATCTCACAACTGTCATTTAGCTGAGCACTTCAATCATGTGGTAATGTGACATTATGTCACTCATTTTGACATAGGCGGTAAATCCCGCTTACAGCTATGCCGACTGCCGACTGCCACCAACATAACGCTGCGACGGCGGATAACCGCCAACCATATTATGACACACACATACCAATCCATCACTATACAGCCACACACACAAGCCAGCCCAAAGACCAGCGATAAACTGGCAATATCCAAACCCACACTGTTACGCCAACAGAACTACCCCCACAGCATTATGACCCACGAATTACCGCGGCGAACATTCAATGGCGGTAAAAACACACACACAAACAAAACAACACTACATTGGTCAATTCAAACTACACACACCTGACACATATACACACACCACACCCACACCACTATAAAAAAACACCCACACCCTTTACGAATAGAAATAATTGCCACAAGAGAGAGACAGCAAGAGCACACACACAACCAACGCCACATAAAAACATCACCTATACAATATCCACACACCTTACATCACACACCCCACACATCACCCCACACACCCTCACCCACACCACTCACACTACACCTATGGCACCACAAAGACATCACAGATTCTCTGAGAAGGAGCTGAGGGTCATGGTGGAGAAACTCATCCGGGTAGAGCCACATGTGCAGCAGACATCCATTGCTAGGAAGATGGAGCTATGGCAGAGAATCGTGGACAGGGTCAACGCCGTGGGACAGTACCCCAGAACAAGGGATGACACCAGGAAGAGGTGGAATGACCTATGGAGGAAGGTACGTTCCACAGCAGCAAGACACCATCTAGCTGGACTCCCACCTCCTCCCCCACAACTAACAACATGGGAGGAGCAAGTCTAGACAATCATGCATCCTGAGGGCCTGGCAGGAGTCAGAGGAGGACTGGATTGCTGTAAGTCAAATCTCTATTACTATCACCCCCCCCACCTGCATGCCATCACAAACCCCCACCCGTGCCCTCACTCCCATCACTTCACCACCTTCCACATATCCCATCATCACAACTCACTCATCCCAATACGAAGCCCTGCATGTACCACCAATGCATGGACACCAATCACAGACCTGCATGGACACCTATCACCACTGCATGCACACTGGAGAGAATCACCTAGCCCACCAAATAGCTACTTACTCAAAGGCAAATCTGCCAGGGTAACAACAACCATAGAGAGCAACACACCCATGCCCATGATGTCACACGCAGAAACAATAACACTGCATTTACATCCCCACAGGTCCCCCGGCCAATATCACAGGAGAAGAGGTGCCAGCAACATCCAGTCCCCCCAGAAGAGACCCACAGTGATGACAGCAGCTCTGCTCGCCTGGATCTGAATGAACAACCTGGCCCATCAGGGATCTCCGGACAGTCGGTTACCCAGGTACACTCTCACACCACCACAGAGCCTCCCCCCTCAGGAAACACCACCACAGCACCCACCCAGCGGACCCATACCTCTGTCCCCAGGACACGTCAATCAGCAGTGTGACCACCACTACAGGGACCCCAAGGAGACAATGGGCCAGATACTGGACAAGTTGCAGGAGAACATGGGGATGCAGGAGGCACAGTATCTTGGGATCAGGGAGGACATGAAGGGCATCAACACCACCCTGGTCTCCATTGCAGGGGTGCTGGAAGACATGGACAACACTATGAGGGAGGCAGTGGCACCACACCGGGCCTCTGCCACTAGCCAAACAGATGAACAGCCCTCCACCTCCGCTGCCGCTATTGGACAGGAGGCCCCGCCATAGGACTAACAGGCCACCAGCACCCCTCCCCCTGCAGAAGGTGGCTCACCCCACAAACGTCCCCTGCGATCCAGGCAGAGGCCAGAGACTATTGCCAAGACCCCAGGAAATAAGACTCTCCTCATTGTCACCCTTGTGTCCCACTCTGTCACCCTGTCAACCTTGAACTACCATTGCTCACCTTCCTATGCCCCCTTGGACAATGTACTTGTGATGCAAATAGAATGGACTCCAACCTGGACTTTCCTCCATCATCCACCCAGCCCATTGCAAATTCCCCTCTACCTCTTAGCACTGAAATAAACACCCTTTGGAAAAATACAAGTATGGAGCATGTCAAATGATTTAAGTATGTATTTGTTTAACAAGGTTGAAAATCAACTGTACAGAAATGTATACATAGGAATGACCTGTAGTTGGCTGCTGTCAACAGGTGCGATAGTGGGGCACAAATATCTGCAAATAGAGATGCCAAAGGCTACGGTGAGTGGCCATAGAAGTGGGAAAATCAGCCTGCCAGTGACAATGTCAAACACAAAACTGTCAATTAAATGTGAAGTTACACTGTCTTACCTGTGTGTCATTGGAAGTATTGATGAACTATTGCACTTCTGTTGTCCTCATTCTCATCCTCATCCTCTGCCTCCTCATCTTCACTGTCCACATGGTCCACTACTGCCACAATGCCATCTCCAGCCTCTTCCTCCTGCTGAAAAGGCACATGGCGATGCAAGGCAGGGTTGTACAAGATTCAGCATGCCACGATGATCTGGCAGACTTTCTTGGGTGAGTAGTACAGGGATCCACCTGTTAGATGGAGGTGACAAAACGTGGCCTTCAGAAGGCCAAAGGTCCTCTCTATAATTATTCTTGTTTGCCCATGTGCCTCATTGTAACGTTCCTCAGCCCTTGTCCTGGGATTCATCACAGGGGTCAGTAGTCATGAGAGGTTGGGGTAACCAGAGTCACCTGCAAATATCGAGGGACAACTGTTAGCCACACACCAACCCTTAGGGCCCACACCATACCCATACACCAACATCCACTGGGTGGGAACCAGGGCTCACCTATTAGCCACACCCTGTGCCTTTGGAGTTGAGCCATCACATATGGGATGCTGCTATTCCTCAGGATAAACGCATCATGCACAGAACCTGGATATTTTGCATTGATGTGGGAGATGTACTGTTCCGCCAGGCACACCATCTGCACATTAATCAAGTGAAAGCTCTTTCGATTTCTGAACACCTGTTCATTTTGCCAGGGGAGGACAAATGCTATATGTGTACCATCAATTGCCCAATATTGTGGGGGATATGCCCCATTGCATAGAAATCAGCTTTCACTGTGGCCAAATCCTCCACCTGGGGGAAAATGATGTAGCTGCGCATGTGTTTAATCAGGGCAGTCAACATTCTGGTCAGCAGTATTGAGAACATTGGCTGAGACATTCCTGCTGCCAAGCCCACTGTCACATGGAAGGAGCAAGTTGCTAGGAAATGGAGCACTGATAGCACTTGCACAAGAGGGGGATCCCAGTGGGGTGACGAATAGCAGAGATTAGGTCAGCCTCCAATTGGGCACACACCTCTGTGATTGTGGCCCTGTCCTGTCTATAGGTGAGGATAATGTGCCTGTCCTCCATTGTTGCCAAGTCCACCAGGGGTCTGTACACGGGGGGATGTCTCAATCTCCTATTTATCCTCAGCAGTTGCAATCTATGGTGCAAAATGGTGAGCAGCTGGTCAGTATCTCTTATTTCCAACCGCTACACTTCAATGCATGTCGTGATTGTAACAGTATTGTGATGGTGCATTTGTGTACTGTGATTCAGTTAGGAGCCATGGCCTGCACCCCCCCCCCCCTGAAATGGCATCCGCCTGTCCTGTGTGGAGGGACAGGTGGAAATTAGGTAATTCTGCTGACATTGTGCGCCGTTGCGCGAGGCAGTCGAAAACCGCTGTGTAACTCCTCATTGGTTAACATTGGGCCCTATGCGGTACAGTGGTCAGTGGTGATGTACGCCGGCGGTGGCGGTATGCACCGCCCTGGATGTCACTGCCATTTTCCAACTGTTCACTCACTTGCTACCTGACCTTCAAAAGGAGAGGACCTACACTGGAAGTGCTGCTGTGACCTGTGTCGGGAACTGACCATGGCTCGTGTAACTGGGGAAAGGTCCCCTGCCTTCACCTTGGCAGAGTTGGAGCGACTGGTGGTTGGGGTCCTACCCCAGTACCTAATGCTGTATGGGCCTCCAGACCAACAGGTGGGTACACAGTGAGTACGATGCATGGGGCGTGAACGCATGGGGTGCTGTGTGTGAAGGCCTCATGTGGGGAGGCAGTTGGTGGATGGGCCCTGGGCAACATGCTGCATGTATGGTGGGCCATGTCTGTGCTAATGGGGATGGGAAGGGGCAGGGTGGGCCATGAGTGAAACAGGCAGGACGGTCAGACTAATACCTTTCTCTGTGTCCATTTCCCTGCAGGTCAGCGCCCATCAGATAAAGGGAATATGGCGTGCCATCGCCAAGGACGTGCAGACCCTGGGGGTCTATGGCAGGCAGAGCACCAACTGTCGGAAACAGTGGGAGCACCTGAGACGCTGGGCATGGAAGACGCCTGAGGCCCAGCTGGGGATGGCCTAACAACGAGGAAGGGGTGCCTGTCGAACCCTGCCCCCCTGATGGTCTGCATACTGGTGATGGCCTATCCGGAGCTGGATGGGCACTTGGGGGCATCAAAGCAGCAACAAGGGAGTAAGTACAGTTCCCCAATATACAACTTGTGCCTGGCGGGGTGGTATCCCGGTGGGGGATGTTGGCCTGTGGGTGCCCCCAGACCAGGCCTGACATTGCAGAGTAGGTCCCAGGTTGGGCAGGGTTCTCATGTAAAACACCTCCAACCTAGTTAGGTGGCATCCACTACTTGGCAGGGGTCTGCAGGTCTCAGATATGCTGCAATTGGCGTTAGGTGTCCCTATCCATGGCCTGGTGACTAGCATTGTGACTGGTGGTGCATTGGCTAGTGCGTAGGGCTGTTCCCTGTGTGTGTGTGTCATGTATGCCAAGGGGGTGTTGTTGCCGCCATTGACCAAGTTTATCCTTTGTCTCTTCCCCCCCACTTTTTGTTTTTTCACCCTGACCTTATGTGCATTACCATCATCTGGTGGAGGAGCTGAGGCACCAGCGACAGAGGGAGCTGCATCCCACAGGGACCAGGAGACTGAATAATCCAATGGTGAGGAGACCAGTGGGGCGGAGGGCGAGGGGAGCACCATGGCGGAGACAGGAGGGGACAGTTCAGACACGGATTCCTCCTCCCATGGAACCTCCCTGGTGGTGGCGGACACCCCTGTACCCACCCCAGCTACAGGTACAGCCACCACCCCCCTACCAGCACCACCCTCCCAGCAGCCCCTCAGTGTATTTCTCGTGTCCACAAACCCATGAGGGTGGGCATCTCCTTCACCCCAGGCAAATCAGGCCTTGCCCCAGTGAGCCCTGCTGCCTTGAGTGAGGAGGCTATTGACCTCCTGCGATCCATCTCTGATGGGCTGTCAACTATTGTGACTGCCATCCAGGGGCCCAAATGCAACAGACAAATGCATTCCTGGAGGACATTCACACTGGCTTGGCGGTCCAACAGAGATCAATACAGGCTCTGGCCTCCTCTCTGATGGCAGCCATTGTCCCTGTTTCTATTCTCCCCCTCCATCTTCCTCTACCCAATCCTATTCCCCTCAACCCCAACCTATCCCAAGCACACAGTCAGACGAGCAGGCACCCAGGATAACACACAAGAGTGGCACAAACAAACACAAGCAGCACACTTCATCCCACAGGCACTCACACAAACACCATCCAGATGCAGACATACCAACATCCACTGCCTACACTGTGGCCCCCTCCTCCTCATCCACCATGTCCCTCCCAGTTGCGTCTACACTCACACCTCCATGCACTACATCCTCATCCACTACCCCGACCACCAGCACACCTATCAGCACACGCCCCTCACTGGCAGTCACCTCCCCCACTTCCATGCACACGTGCCCTGTGTCCTCTCCCACTGTGTCTGTGACCCCTCCTCCCAAAGAACAGAAACGCAAGCACTCAGACACCCAAGAGCCATCCACCTCACAACTGCATCCAGTCCATGCGCCTGTACCCAAACAAAGCAGACAGATACCTCCTACAATCATTCCCTCTACCTCCACTCCCAAACCATCTCCCTCTTCCTGCCCCAATGTCCCTAAGAAGCTTTTCCTCTCCACCTTTGACCGCTTCCCTAAACCCCCCCCCCCGTCCCTCACGTCAGGCCAGGGTGGTCAGAACGCAGCCACCCAGTCCAGGGGCACAGTAGTGTCTACAGCTAAACCAGGTGGGAGAGGATCCCGGGTACCAATCAGCCACACTGATAGGGTGCCTTCACCAAGCTCTGTAAGGAAGGGCAAGGAGGCACCGCCAGCTGCCGCAAAGAAGGGCCAGAAGGCACCCCCAGCTGGTAAAAGGAAGGGCAAGGAGCAATCCCCTGCTGCTGCCAAAAAGAGCAAGGAGCCATCCCCAGCTGCTGGCAGGAAGGGCAAGCACCAGCAGGCAAATAGGACAGCATGGTGGTGAGGCAGCAGGGGATGGGTTGGAGCCTCCCCCCACTACTGCTAGTATTGCCACCAGCACCGCCACCAGCACCACTGCCAGCAGCAGCAGTCCTAGTGGGCAGCCATCTGAGGCTGCAGGGGATGGGCTGAAGCCTCCCCCACCACTGCCAGCACCACCACCAGCACAGCCACTAGCACCACTGCCAGCAGCAGCAGCTCCACTGGGCAGCTGTCCAAGGCTGCAGGGGAAGGGCTGGAGCCTTCCCCCACCACTGCCAGCACCGCCACCAGCACAGCCACCAGCACCACTGCCAGCAGCAGCATTCCCAGTGGGCAGCCATCCGAGGCTGCAGGAGAAAGCCTGGAGCCTCCCCTCACCACTGCCAGCACCAACACCAGCACCCCCACTGCCACCAATGAGCAGCCATCACCGCCAGCGGACAGTGTGTAGTCCTGCATCCATTGGTTGTTGTGCTGCCTGGCCCATGCAAATCCTGTGGGTCTGACACCCAGGTGAGAGACTCTGAACTTGCACTCCCCAAGATCTGCATCACAGAGCACAATGCCCCCTCCAGAACCAGTGGAGAAGCCATCCATTCACCCCAACCTTCCCAGGCTGAAGCTCACTGGGCACAATGCCCCCTACAGAACCATTGGAAGAAGCCATCCACTCACCCCATCCTTTCCAGAATGAAGCTCACTGGGCACAATGCCCCCTCCAGAACCAGTGGAAGTAGTCACCCACTAGAGAGACTGTGGCCTTGCACTCCCCAGGACAGGTCAGTGGGCAAATCACCCACTTGAGAGACTGAGGCCTTGCACTCCCCAGGACCAATCACAGGGCATGTTGCCCCCTCCAGGGCATGTGGGCAAATCACCCACTTGAGAACCTGTGGCCTTGCACTCCCCAGGACCAAGCACAGGGCATGTTGCCCCCTCCAGAGTATGTGGCAAATCACCCGCTTGAGAGACTGTGCCCTTGCACTCCCCATGACCAAGCACAGGGCATGTTGCCCCCTCCAGGACCAGTGGTGTTCCATCTTCCGGCTGAGTTGCCCCCCGTTCCCCATCACCCTGAGGTACCTGTCTATTTTCGACCTGATGGCCCTGCAGTGTTCTCTCTGTGTTGTTGCAGGAGTGTGGTTGGGCCTTGGACTTTGTGATGTGGCCCTGTGCCCCATGGACATTGAGAACTGGGTAGTGTCCCTTGCATTGTAAATATGTATATACTTTTTGATTTGGATGCATGAATTTCACCTATATTTATATGACTACAGCCTTTTTACACTATAGTAGTTGTTGTTGCATTATTCCTGAGGGGTACGGGGTGTATATGTTATGTTACTGCATCTGGTTGTATGTGTGGTGTTTGGGGTGTTGCATGTGTGTGTCACTCTCTTTTTCCTCCCCACCCTCCCTGTGCGCTGGGCAGCTGTACTCACTGTGGTCATCTTCGCTAGGCGTTGGTGTTCGTAATGGAGCAGAAGGTAGAAGATCTTGGGGCTCCATGGCGGCGTGGTTCTTCCTTGAGTCTCCAGAGGTGAGTCGTTTCCCGTCTGTGCAGTGTTTCCACCAGGCTTTTGATGTCATTGGTACCACCCCGGAAAAGGTGGCTGATTGGACTGTCATTATACAGTGGGCGGTACATTGTCTTCCACCTGGCTGATGGTGGTTACCGTTGTGGTGCCTTTTGGTTTCAGGTTGGCGGTCAGTGTGTTAAAGTGGCTGTCAGTCTGAGCGGTTTCCACTGTGGTCGTAATTTCATATTTATTACCGCCGGCCTGTTGGCAGTATTACCGCTGCTTTATCACCGACCGCCAGGGTTGTAATGAGGGCCCATGTCTGTTTCTAGTTAAAGCCCCTAACCACAACCACATAAGTGAGGAGTTTTACATTTGAGCCAGCACACTACTCAGCATTTCCCAAATCAACGCACCTCTCTCCAGTCCACAGGGCAGAGTAGGCCTCTTAGAATCATCATTATAGTGGTTTGAAGTAGATAAATTCCTTCTTCTGGCTGTTGAGGTAGTCCCGCCCTGAGTTCTCTCTCTGCATAATGAATCAGTTTGACTCCCAACCCAAATGAGTTGAGATAGGCCTGTAGTGCACTATTGATTACAAGAAGGGCAAAATATTTTTAACACTTTTGTGTAAATTTGCATTTGTTAACTACATTGACTGGTCTAGTCTCTGAAGAACCAGGAAAAATGGAGTGGGCCATGCAAGTAGATCTAGCATGAAAGGGCTAATCACCGTCAGACAATATCAGCCATCAGCCCTCGAAATTGCAGATCATCAAAATCAAGTTTACAAATGAGTTGAATATCCTCACCATCTGCAACCACATGAATCATCATCACTCACACTAACTCAATAACATATCACTCATTGGTGCAATAATTTCCTGTTTCAATACAAGCACGTTTGTACACAATTGTCTTATTGTATGTCATCTTTTTCTATGGAAGGAACACATTGGTAGTCTCGTAACTTAATGATCCTTACTTAGGCACCGCTTTCTAGGAATAGTGAAAAAAAGGATAGTCATAGGATGGAGACAGGCATTGTCTCCAATGTCCTTAAAGGGAATGGGAAGGCTTCTTCACTGCACTCTTTTCCAACTCCAATCCAGCCGCACATGTGATTAAGTGGTGGGTCTGCATAAGTCAGATGCAAAATATATAATGTTCCTCTAGCGATAACCATTTATTTTGCAAAGCAGTTAGTCAACAATCTAAAGGTTCTATGGTGGCTTACTCAGTCATGGAAGTAGAGTTTGTCCTCAAATTCAGGGGTTTTGTCCAGTAGTTGGTCAGCTAAAACAATCCAGTCTGACCAATTGCCCTCCTCCTCCTCCTATGGTGTTTTAAAACAGTGTAATCATGTAGTAGGAAGTGTTGCTTCATTTTAATCATGGTCAATCTTTCCATGTTTTGAGGAGAGAGACTGGTCCTCTGGCTGTGACAACTGCACCAGCTGCACCGAAGACATGCTCTGCAGATACACTGGCTACTGGACAAGCCAAATACGTTATTGCCAGCCTGCTGAGCTCTGGCCATTGGAGCATCTTCCGATACAAACAGTCCAATGGGGTTTGGTCCATGTAGACCTATTTTGGGTCATCCACAATGGTCACTGCTAATGCCACTTGCTTGACCTCTATTGTCTTTGCCTCTGAACACAAGTTTAGCCCTGACACTTGAACCCAAGAGTTTGCAGAGGTTCGGTCTGATTCTTCAGGTGCTGCTGCTGTTGCTGGTATTGGCTGCTGTGAGACAACAGCTCTGCCCTATCTGGAGGTTAAAGGCTGCATGCCAAAACTTCTGCTCAGAACTCAACTTCCAGCCATTCCTCTTCCAGGTCTCTCACTTGCTAAACAATCCACAGCTTGAATAGTGAAACATGCTATTCTAAAAAAGGAATGAAAGTGGCCAGTATTATTTTGGACTTTGAATCAAGTATTGTAGTACTGATGTACTCTGGAGGATATGATCTCTCTTTGCAGCCTTGTATTAACAACCCAACTTTACATTCAGTCCTCAAATCACTCAGAACCACAATGTCAAACAACGTATTCAAATCTTCCGACAGGCATTTTAAATGTTTCACAAATCCCTATGGCTGCATGAACCATTCCACGGGGTTCTCTCTCAGTCTCCAGTAATCATTTGTGAATGACAGAATATCACTCCTACACCAGGGTTCATAAACATAACCACCACCTGGTATTTCTCTCATTGGCAGCATCCTTACATTGGCCTGTTTGATTTGATGGAAGCATATTTGGCTTTACTTTCTTCTGATCTCTTTTCTTTGCCCATCTACCTTTCCATTTAGTTATAGCACCCCATTTCTGAATGTACGTAATCAATTCTTTAATGTGTGTTTTCATTCCAGGAGATCTCATATTCCCTATATCTTTTGTGCTGAACTCCAATCTGTAGATTCTCTTTATGGGCTTATCCACATCATATTTCTTAGCTACTTCAGCTAATCTTTCATAAACTTGTCTTGCATGTTGTGCAATATCCCTGCACATAAACCACAGATTGTCTTCTGTGTAAGTTTCCATTTGGGCCATGTATAATGTTCCAAATATCATGTCATTCAATTCCTATTTCAATTAGGGCACAGTCACTGATTTGTCTCTCTCTGGGGTCTCTTCTGTTCTTGCATTGCAGTTTGGTATACCTGTTACACCTTCAGGACTCAACTTATTTAACCAATCATTTAGCTGATGTGCAGAGAAACCTCTCAGGCTTACAGAATTATTCTGTAACCCTTCTGCTCTTAAGAGTCCTACAGTCTGCTGGTTTGGGGTACTAAAAATGATCACGTCCTCTGGTGTATGGAGTGCTGCAATTAACATTTGGGATCTGCTCTGGTATTGGCATAAAATAAGGAGAGGCTTTCTGGGCAAAACTCGCATCAGGGGTAAATCCTCTCTGACTTGTCATTGGGTTTGGATCTACAATCCATGCAGGGGTTAACAGTCTAACAAGAGAACCTGTTCTCTCCATCTCTGAGTTGTTAGAATATACTGATCTCTGCATGCCAAATGGTGACATCCCAGAATGTGTAACTGATGAATCAGGAACTGTCGGAACAAAATTTGGCACATGCAAAATCACATAAGGTGACTGCATCAACTGGTTCACATTACAATTTGGCACAATCTGTTGCACGTTAAAACTTGGCACAGACTGATCTGTGTTAAAGCACTGAACCGGTTGATTCACTTCAGGAATTTGTATCACTGAGCTTGCAGGTGTATCTATTACTATCTGGCTCATGGTTTGTGCAACTGGAACAGTAGGCACATTCAGGGTAATCATTTGTGTAGCTTCACTTTTTGATCCTACCTCAAATAATTGGTATGGAGGTGGATGATTTAACAAGATCTGATTTATAAAGTCATCATCTGAATCAGTCTCATATGTAACTGGCTTTTAATCCTCTGTATCTATGGTCTGCTCTGCTTTTCTTGTCTTTTTCGTAGCCTTGTATTTAATGCTTTCTCTGTTTTTACCAGAAATAACTGGATATATTTTAACTCCCTCAATTATGTAGGCTCTCCAACTTTTCTGTTCTGCATCCCATCTTGCTTCAAAAAGTGTCTTGTTTGCTTTCTGCATTCTGTTGTCATATTTTGTTACAATTTTAGGGCGAGTTATATGTTCCTGAATACAAAGGGCTTTAAACTGTGTGGTTCTTTGAGGTGGTTTCTTCTCATAAAGCACTCACCTCAGATTGTCTATAATACTTATATTAAAGGTTCCATAACTGGGAGATGCTAAATCATATTCTTTCTCAGTAATCTTGCATCATTGTTCATGCTACAAACATGCATGAAATCTATTTTCAGACAATACATCATAACCTGGAGTACCTTCATGTGAGGTCTCTATACCCTCTCTAACTGGAATAAGCACATCTCCTTTTAATGCACTTTTTAATGCATTTAAGAACTTTGAGCCTCATTTAAAAGAAACTGGTGCATCGTGACCGATGCACCAGTTTTCTTTTGCTGCCCTTCGCCCCTAACAATGCTATGGGAGAGCTGTATTTATAGTACAGTGCCCCATTGTGCACAATGTCCACAGTTGCATCAGAAATTCTGAAACAGTTGTGGCACTAAACCGTAGCATTCCTGGACTAGCATCACAATGTTGACGCTAGGCCAGCAATTCTGGTGGGAGAGGCTTTGAAAACAGCACAGCGTCACTTTAACGTCTGCCCTGAGCAAGCAAAAACAAATTACACTGTTTTCGTGCCCTTTTTACTGGGGAACACTTACCTTTCATACAGTATGCCTGGCATAAGTATAATGTGGTGCAGGGCTTTACAAACTGGTGCAATGGTAACATTGCGCCAGTTTGTCAATGCAGTACTGTATGGGGGACTGTTTGTACTGACATAGCATCAAAAAACTGAAGCTTGGGCGGTGCAAGGAGCTTGTAAATGAGTCCCTTCATTTTTAATCAAATTCAATCAATCACAATAACTTTTCATTTGAATCAGGAAGTAACTTCAATTCCACAATCCTTTTCTTTTGATGTTCTCAACCAATAGCAATGTGGCACTTCCCATCAATACCAGCATAGCTTCACAACAACTGACCTATACCAGTGCGGCACACAATGATATCACACTCACTTCTTTCAGCAATGCAGTCTCTCACACAATTGCTCACATGCACATAATGCAAACTATTGTGAGCAAAAACCAACAACCTGTCTGCACAATACAGTATAGGAACTAAAACACTTCAAAGTTGTACAGAGATTCACTTTCTGGCTGTAGCTTTCACAATTACACAATGAGTAAAACTTTACCAGCAAACCTCACTCCAATTGATACAGATCCTCCATGTGCACTCAGGATTCACTTAATACCAACCAAACCTATACTCATTCAAGGAAAACTATTGGCACTGTTAGTGACATTTCATTACAAGCACCTCACTGTAGACAGTAAAATAATCAAGTGTCTTCTGCTCTTGCGCGTTATTCCGGGATTTTAGGCAATGATGGACCTAACAACCACAACAATAACCACTGACTCACAATCAAACAAGTACGACAACTATGACAACTCTGCAAAACACTTCACAACATCAAACTTACTGCAATCTTCAAGCTGCAAGCCATGCACAGGCAAACCCTATTAATACTCACACATCCGTCTCTTGCAGGAATGATGCTGGAACTTTAACTGTCTTTGGAACAAGCCATGGGACAGAATTCAGGCTGAGCAAAATTTGGACTGGGCAATCACATGGGACCAATTCTATCTCCCTAACACTACAGTTAAATGGTTCTCCCCCTTGTGGGACAAACCACACCTCTGCTACCAGATCTGCTGGAGCATTTTCTTTCTTTGCAGGAATCAATGCCCAATGAGGTCTATAGATCTTTGGACCCTGAATAAGGGTTGGTAGAAACAAGCAACAAATTTAAAAACATACCAAATAAGTTACACAATATGATCTGGTGTAGCCATACAAGGAAAACTCCAGCCAGGAATAAAGTTATGGAGTTTTATAAACAAAGGTAGGTTCAAAGTCATGTAGACAATTCTCCAGACAAAGTTATAAAGATACGGTATCACCAAAGGTTGACAAGGGTGAGGAAATAAGTTCAGGCAAACTAATGTTAAGAGAACTAAGCATTCAATAAAGACATCACGGAACATCAATAAAATGGTCTGAAGGATAGAAAACTAGCATTGTTCAGTTTTAACAAGCACTAAGGCAATTCAAATCATCAAGGTTCAGCTCGTTTGGGCAAGGGAAACCCTACAGATTAGCCAATCAAGGACTAACATGTGTGGGGCAGAACACATGTGGGCACAAGACAAAAAGGACATAAAGGGCAAAATGAATTTCGAAAAAGATAATCTTGGACAACAGATCACTAACTGAATAGGGCAAAAAGTAAGTAAAAAAGAAAAAGCATCAATATGTCAGAAGCTCGGTCAAGCGTCTTCTTCTCAGTGTTAGGGAGAAATCTCTTAGTCTCAGCAAAGTATTTCAAAAGGGAAAGGACATATCACCCATAGTCCAAGGGGCACAGCATTCAGGATGCAGGGCAAAAGGGTTATTTTTGGTTCTACAGGGATTCTGACCAGATCTCTACAAAGTCCAGCTGTGTATCTCTATATTAAAGTTCAAAGGGCAATATATTTCATCAGTTTGTCAGTCCGCCTGATGTTGAAGGGGCAACATCCAATAGAAATTGATCATGCTACTCCAACTTAAAACATCCACATGCTTTCCCAGGTTTATCAGGAGAATGGTGTCCAACTGTACTCTTCCATGCAAGATTGAAACAATTATACAAATTGTAAGTCCATAGTCCTGGATCTCCTCTTCTCAAAAACATTGTTTCATATTCTCTATCTGTAGAGCATAGACATATATTACCAAGTTAGCACTCTCATGTGAACAGATCTAAACGAAAGGTACATGTTATCAAAATGACTTGACATTTTCTGCACAGTCACAAATACACTGCCTAGCAGGTCTCATTAAGGCTAATGCAAGTGAATTAAACAACACATTAATACATTAAAATAATACACATTTTAATATGCAACTATGAATTCAGCATTGTTAATAAATCTTCATTAGCATTCATGTTACAGTAACTTTAAAATAAAATAATTTTGTTGATACATTTTCATTAGTCTGATACAGAACTACATTTTTCTTTTTTGCACATGAATTTAGAACACTTAACATTAAAAACCTTTTATTGTTTCAATGCACACTATTAGTGTAGGCCATAAAATATAATATAATGACAGAAGAGTTCTTCAAACATGTAATTTAATCATGATACCACCTGTGTTCCAGTGTTTAGTCTATGGCGAATGCACACTAACATAGCTTCTCAGTGTACAACTTCACAAACTATTAGTATTTTGATTAACATAATACGTAAACTGTCATGTATAGATAATCACTGTGACAAGTGGGACTATACTAAAATGTCTGCAAAATTCATATTTTTATGTGTGAAGGGTTCTATATGGTACTCACTAAAAGGTAGGACTGCGTATAAGGGCGGTAGAACTTCAGGACGAGGGGACTGAGTCTATCTACACCATCAGCAACAGCTGACCGAATTCATAGCTAGTTCACAGTGCCTCACTTGAACTGCCAGCCTTTCCAGGAGAATAGATGATTACAAAAATCTCAAACATGACACTCTGACTCCTAAGGAAGTTCTAAAAGCAGATCTCACCCCTTTCATCAGTTTACTCATGCAAGCCCAGGGTAAACACAAGAAACATATCAAGAAAGGTTTTCAAACATTTAATGGAACAATCATATTCTTGTGTAGAGAGAATGAGCAGCCATAAATAGGTAAATGAGACAAAGCATTGTAACCAGCATTACTGACATGGTGAAAAGAATAAACAGTCCAACCATGGTGATCTTATATCTATATCTTCCTACTTCATGGGTATCCAAAGTACGGCCCGCTGGCCTCATGCGGCCCATCTGACCTTCACATGCGGCCCCTTTGGCAACAGGAGCACTGGCAGCTGTTTGCTCGACTCTACACTAACAATAAAAATATTAAATACACACACAATCATTTATTTCAAACTTAATTGGTATTAAAGAAAGGAAGTAATTAGGGACTCCTGCACTTAACTTTAGAAACGCCTTCATTTTTAAAGACATCTTGCAGCACAAGTGTAAAACTAAGACAGTCTCTTTAAAATTAAAAACATGTATTTAGTTAACATGCAGAACCTTTTTGCCTTAGTACAATTTATTTTATCAGTGCATTGAGATGTATTCCTTTAAAAGTGATAGTTTTCAAACATACATTTGGAAACATAAATTTTGAAACATTAATTATTTCCCTTATCCTGAGAACACAACCAATAGTAAATCGAAGAGGCCAGTCACTTGGTATGTGCACTTTATCGGGGTTACTATCATACATTAACAACATTATAGTTTATTAAATCAAACATAAAGGCAGGTTTTGTGCAGCGCACACCATGAATCATGTATTTCGAGGTCATCTTAAATGTGATAATGCAGAACAAGGAGTGAAGTGAGACTAAACAATTGCCTAGGATCACACAATTTGGAAAAGTGGGTAAGCCGGGATTCATTCCAGGTTTTCTGGTTTTCCATTGTTTATTTCAGCCACTAGATGTATATCATTTGCTTCTCCTACACCTACCTTGCCACCAATCCCCCGAGCCACCCCACTTGAACGCCACAGCCCTGGCATCAATGCAGCCCCCAGGTGCGTCACAGACCAAACGTTTTGGCCCCTGGGAAAATGTTTGCGAGTACCCATGTCCTACCTGGTGCTATCTATAGTCTGAGAGCATAGGATGTGTTTCCTTTGCCTGTGCCCAATCTAAGAGGATAGCCTGATACTCCCAGACCTGGAAAGCTGAGCCAAGGTGTCGGTCTAAAATGGAGTTTGCAATCCTTCTTTGCAAGATGGAAGATCAGTGTCAGCAGAGCTTCATGTTGAACACATCATTTGTTCCAGGATAGTAGTGGCCAGAGTGCTCCTCTGACCCCAGAGGGGTCATGAACAGTTTATATAATCAAAAACACCCTAAGTTAGAGGTCTAGATGTTAGAAGCTGTCTCCAAATTGGCAACGCAAGCACTAGACTGTCTCGTTATCTGTTCCTAGCCTTGAACACAGTGTACAGATGACATGTTGAGAAACGCTAACTAAAAACAAGCACCATGTACAATGTATTCTTGGAATAATATTATGCAAGCATAAAGTGTGTAAAATGCCATTGCTAAAAGCAATGTCAGCTAAAATGTGCAAAATGTAAATATCAAACAAGGCTAAAATGGAGAACCAACGTGGGCCCAAAATGGTCTCAAGACAAGGGGTGTGTCTGTGGCAGTAGAAGCGTCTATGTGAATGTGCATGTGAATTTCTATCAATATCTTTGTGATATTTGTTGTAGATGTATGCGTGTGTTTGTTTTTAAATTGTTTGCCTAACTATTGGCTGTATGTATTTCCATGTGTATATGCATGTGTCTGTCTGTCCATGGTTGTATGTTACTTGGCTGATGGGAATGTGTAGAAAAGGGTGTGTGTATGTGTGTGTGTGTGCGTGTGCTATTAAAAGTTCATATGTCTCTCTCCAAGTGTATACATCTGTATCAGTGCGATATGTGTGTGGACATTGGGGTATGTATGTGTTATATATAAAAGTAACTGTTCTGTGCATGCATGTCTGGCTGTGTGTCTGTGTGTATTTTTAAATATTGATTGTGTGTGTGCCTTGGGTGTGGCAGTCTGTAGGGGTGTGTGTCTCTATTACTGACTTCACTGTGAGCACTTTGGGCACAATTGAAAGCTGTATGTGGTGTATACTTACCACTAAATGGAAGTTCAGTATGTACAGAGCCAGGGCTATAACGAAAAAGTAAATAGTTCAGAAAAGCAAATCATCTATCATTATAATATGATTTTCTTCTTTATAACTCCACTCTTCTTCTTGCTGTAACCTTTCTTCTGCTAGAGTTGTCAATGTGCAAACACTAACGTTTTTTAATTTGACATTATTTAATATTTATTATTTTTCTCATATGTTTCTAAATTGTCTGTATTTGTGTCACTGTGTGTGTGGGTGTGTGCATGTTGGTGTAGTGTGTGAGTGAGGGAATGCATGTGGAGGTGCATATCTGGCTGTGTATGTAACTGAGTGTGTAGGTGTGTGTATTGGTGTAGCTGTGTGTGTGTGTAAGGGAATGTGTAGGTGCATGTCTAAGTGTGTGACCTAATATGTAGGTGTGTGGGTGAAGTTGGATTTGTGAGGAAATGTATGTGGGTGTGTATGTGTAGGTGTGTATTTGTGCGTATGACTAAGTGTAATGGTGAGTGTGTGGGTGTAGTTGTGCATATGTGTGTGCAAGGCAATGTGTGCAGGCATGTGGCTGGGTGTGTGTGACTAAGTGTGTGCCTGTGTGTGTGGGTGTAGAGGTTTGTGTATGTGTACACGAGGAGAGGAAATATGTCTGTTGGAATGTGTCTCGGCATGTATGTTACTGAGTGTGTGGGTGCATGTGCAAGGGAATGTGTGTGGAGATGTGTGTATGAATGTATCTGGGTGTGCACAAGGGAGAGAGTAGGGATGTGTGTTGAGTATAGTTGTGTAAATGTGTGTGTGCATGAGAGAATGTGTGTGGAGGTTTGTGTAGAAACTTGTCTGGGTATGTGTGGAAGAGTGTGTGGATGCAGTTGTGAGTGTGTGCAAGGGAATGTGTGGGGAGGTATGTGTAGGTGCATGTCTGGGTATGTGTGTGACTGAAAGAGTGGGGTGGCTGAGTGTACTTGTGTGGATATGTATGTGTGTGTGATGATGCATGTGGAGACATGTGTAGGTCCATTTCTGGGTGTGGTTGTGTGTATATGGGTTTGTGTATAGGTGTAGTTGTGTATGTGTGAGGAAATGCATATGGAACTGCATGTCTATGTGTGTGTGGGGGGGGTGTAGTCTGTGTGTGTATGAGAGGAAATATGTGCAGATGTATGTCAGGCTCCAGTTGCGCATGTGAAGCTTATCTGTGTGTGTGTTTTTAAATGGTGTCTAGAAACTTCAGATCTATTGCAGAGCTACAGTAGGTCTGCACTGTGGGCCGTGACTGAACCGCGGGTCGGAAGTGCCACCAAAAAACATATTTAAACTGTTTGCACTTCATGAGGGGTCCCACTGGAACTCCCCAGCCCCCAATTCAACCTAGTCAGAGTACCCCTACTGTGCCTCCTTATGTTATTTTTACTTTATTTGTTTAGGACACGGTGACCGAGTCTCCAGTCCTAACACAGCAGCCACAACTTTTTCTTCAAGCTGTGGCCAGCCTATTACAAAGTGTGGATTGAGCTTGTGGCTCCGCTGGTCTTTGGGGTAGATCCACAAAGGTGCAGTAGAGTGAAAAATACATACATTTTTTATCTTAATTTCTCAAGTGGGCTTGTATACAAGAGCCGGGAGCCCACTTTTTTTTTTTAACTTTACTACAAATCACAATACCACTTAAAAAACAAGCATTTTTGGCCCCAGGGGATCAGGGCATCCCTACATTGTCCTCCTATGTGTTTTTACACATTTTTCAGTACAAGGGAAATAAGTCCCTGAGTCCTAAAATGGGTCCTGCAACATATTTATGTAGTGAGAGCCAATCAGGTCACTATGTTTGATCTGTCGGGTCAGCAGCTCCTCTGGTGCAGGAAATATATATAAATGTTAAACCTTCATTTTAGCAAAAGTACTGAACATATTTAGACCAAATTGCATAAGGCCTGCTTTCCTGGTAAAGATATAGTTCCTGCTAAATTTGGTGACTCAGTCCTTTTGTCCTAAAAACAGAAAAGTATAGGGGGCTGGGTAGGGATGCTCTAACCTGCCAGGCCTTGTAAAAGGGCCTCAAAGGGACCCCCGGGGCAAAAAATGTTTTTATTAAACAATACTGCAGATCTGTGGAGGATTTGAAGTAAAATTTAAAAAAGGTGGGCCCTTAGGGTTTGCCACAAACATGTTTTTAGGGAAGGGAAGGGTGCCCCCCTATCTTCAGCCCATAAAATGATCCAGGGACCCCATCTATTTGGGCAAATTTAATTTTTACTGGGGGATGGCATGGGCCCCACCTCCATGAGCCATTGGAAGGCCCTGGGGACCCCATCGTCAGAGAATTTTTTTATTTTATGGGTGGTAGCACCACCCCTCCCCGAGCCACTAGAAGGCCCTAGGGACCCCATCCAACAGCTAAAGGGGAGAGGGGTGTTGGCCCCTTAAAATAAAGCATTTAAAAAAAAAATACATAACAATATCTTAGAGTCTTTTTTAATATTTTTCAGGCCACAAAATGCAGCCATAGAACCAAACACAAGGGACCCCTGTAATCCAGCTTAAGGATATACAGCTCCAGTTCGGAGTTCTTTAACAATAATGGTAAGTGCCCCTGGAGACACAGATTTCAGGAGACTTACTATGAGTTTTCTTTCAATATTGCTGGGGAGCTGCTGCGTTTCCTACAGTCCTCCACAATATTAAACAACCATTGGCAAAGTCATGTGTTTAAGCCATGTCGTACATCAGCATGGCTGCTAGTCAACATGGCTGAAAGTTAGTGGTGTAGAAGAGAGTGGAGTGGTGTGGAATGTAGTATTGTGGAATGCCAAAGAGTGGACTAGAGTGCTGTAAAGTGAAGTGGACTAAGAGTGGACTAGAGTGCTGTAAAGTGAAGTGTGTATTGAATTGTATAGAGTAAAGTAAAGCAGCGTAGAGTTCAGGGGCAACGGCAGAGAGTGCAGTGTTGCAGAGCACAGGTCAGAGTGCAGTGTTTTAGAGTGGTGTGGAGTGGAGCAAAGTGGTGTAAGGAGCAGTGACATAGAGTACAGTGATGCAGAGTAGAGTTCAGTGGCATAGAGTGCAGTGACATAGAGTGCAGTTGTGTAGAGTGCATTGACGTACAGTGCAGTGGTTAAGAGTAGCGTGGCATAGAGTCCAGTGGCACAGAGTGGAGTAGCACTGAGTGAAGTAGAGTGGCGTAGAGTGAAGTGGCATAGAGTGGAGTGGAGCAGGGTAGAGTGCAGTTGTGTACAGTGGCGTAGAGTGTGATTCGTAGAGTAAAATGGCATTGAGTACAGTGGCATAGAGTGCTGTGGTGCAGAGTAGATTAGAGTGGTATTCAGTGGATTGACATATTGTGCAGGTGCATAGAGTGTTACAGACTAAAGTGCATTGGGTGAAGAGTGTACTGGCAGAGAGTGCAGTGGCATAGTGTGCTGTGTTGCAGATTGGCATAGATTACAGTCATGTAGAATGGAGTTCTGCAGAGTAGATTGGAGTGGCATAGACTGGGGTGGTGTAGAGTGCATTGGCGAAAAGTGCAATAGCATAGAGTAGAGTGGTTTCTGGGTAGAATCGGGAGGCATAGCATAAAGTGCCATAAAGCACAGTGTAGAGTATTGCAGAGCGCAGTGGTGTGGAGTTGTGTAAAGTGGAGTTGCGCAGAGTAAAATAGAGTGGTGTGGAGTGGTGCAGAGTACAGTGGAGTGGCGTAGAGTAGAGTATTCCTGGTGTTGAAGCATGCCGCATTACAGACAAAACATTTTCGATTAAAATTACCATTGCATTTACGCCGACATACAGTTTTATTAATAGAACTATACAATGCACAGATTAAAATGTGTGGAAATTGCATCACCTAGTGTTGATTTGTTTAGATCAGATTAAAATATTTGTTTCCAACACTCGAGAAATAATAAAAAAATGTGCTTCATTTGCGTTCCTAATTCAGATATGTTCTGAAATACTTACACAGTTAACTTAAATGTTGTTGTGTGCTAGAAATAAATTATTTTCTGCTCCCAGTATCCAGCAGGATTATGACATAAATCCTCTCACTTTGAAATCAGAGAAAACAAAGTAAACAAGCACCTTTGGAAGACAGCCCCTGACATTTGAGCTTGGTCTTTGAATGCACAGCAAATGTGACGAAATAAGAGCAAGATTTCAGTTCTGTTTACAGAAAGGGAGCACTCAGAAGGATACTGTAAATAAGGTTTGAGCAAAGGAAGGTAGGAACTCAAGCTCGCTAACCTAAAACAAATAGAGCCACCAAATGGAAAGCAAGAAAATGTGAGTTACAAACCACAAAGCCAATGGCAAGCAACAGGTAGAATGCATTCCTAGATCAGCTTTCTGAATGTCCCCAAGATATGTTTGGCAAACCAGACAGCTGGGCTGTTGGGTAGACTGTGATCTAGAAAAGCTTTGTGGTACCCCTGCCCTCCCAAGATGAAAAAATATATTTAAAAGCCCTTGCAGGGTATTATGAGAGCTCCTTGCCTGGACCCCCTGCGCTCATTTGTCATTCATTTATATGTTTCTTTTTTTAAATAATACCCAGACAGTGACTGATCTATTTTGACTTACTGGATCCTGTCATTTCAAAATATTGAAACACTCATTTTGTCCTAGCCTTTTACTTCAAATCTACTTGGCCTCTTTGCAATAGTAAACTCTGAGGAATTAGGAACTATTGCAAACTGAATTAATTCTCTTTTGAAGTCACAGTTAGGAAACCTGTACTCTCTTTTACAGAGGTCCAACAGGAAATAGGGAGTCTTTCTCTTGTTTGTTCCTGATTAAACAGCTGTGAGCTAGAGAATATTTTAGAACATCGGAAAAAAGTATGTTGTTTTGAATGTGCGTTCCACATTAGTGAGTGTGGGTTGTATGGTTCAATATTCCAACAATCACAGAACCTACTGATACTACAACTATAATGGTATTTGTGGGCATATTCCAGCCCAGGAGATGGTAAGCACCTTCTGATTTGTATTTTGTCCATTGGTTTGCTGTTCTATTGATCTGCAGCACAAATAAAGAACTACTGTGGTCATTAAAATGTTGGTGGTGCACTGAATCTGCCCAAAGATATTGAATGCCTTTCCACCAATCTAGGGGTTCTGCCGACCCTTTCAGAGGTTACAGGAACATAGGGGTTCTATCAGTAGAACCTCAGCTAGCACCACTGTTGGAAACACTTGATCTGGCAGTCTGTCCACCAGATGACCACTGGGTCACAGTGATGGTCGCTTTGCCCTATTTAAGGCGGCGATCATCACTGATTTTCAAGGGTGGGCTGTGTGGTAATCTGGATCCATGCAGAGAAAAGAAGCAAAGATATATATATATATATATATATACTGTATATATATAAACAGTTCCTGCAGATCAAGTCCAATTTTTCCACAACATTTCTGCCAATGGAATTTGTTTGAGAAGAAACGAAAATTATGTTGAGCATATGAAAAAACACTTCTGCCTGGCATTCAGTTCTGCCATTAGTTTCACCGTTACAAGTGCCTATGCTCTGAATGCATAGAGGTCCTCGATAGGCAGGTGAGGATCTATAGATATGGTGGGTGGTCTACTGACCGGATGAGCTTCCCAACAGGGTCTTAATGTCCTTGTAGAAATATTCTAATTATCTAATGAACAGCTCTGACTTGGCAACTGACCATTTTTAGTTTATTGATGGTGCTCTGACCCATATGAGAGTCAAGACCCAAATAGGAGCCTCAGCCACTTTTGAGCAGAGTAATAATATCCAATGCCAGAGGGCACCTTGATAAACAATGGAGCAGGACAAAAAGAAAAGGCATGATACATAGATAACCGAAAGTTTTTGCAGCTTTAGCATATCAAATCATTCCTAGTCGTGTTTGACATCCAGGTCTAGATTAAAGCTTAGAACCTAAAATAAGTAAGTATGGCTGTATACAGAATGACTCTGACCAGGGGAAAAGCAGGGGAATGACTGCTGCAGCAATCTTTTTGATACCTCGCCTGTGGCTTTATGCCTCATTTGTGGGGGTCACATCTTTCAAATTACACCTATAAATTTGACATGGTTCAATGGACATCTAACAGATGGTGCTAGCTCAAATCAGAAACTCCTCTAGGTTTTGCTAGGATTGCACAGGCCTGGTCAGTGTTTTCTATGGTGGCTAGCAATAAAGGTATACCCTATAACTTTTTCTAATCAACATAGCCTCCAAGAAAGTAGAGAAATGGAAAATATGAGAGAGATAGTCGAGTGCGTACAAATAGAGTAGATAAAGCAGGCAGACTCGGATGAAGAATCTTTTTGGAAAGGGACTCTTCAGATGGTGCTGCGAGTAGGAAAGGAAAGTGGGATCAGCAGTAACAGAGGGAAGCTTATCACAAAATGAGATAAATGCATTGGGTTGTCTTCCATCTAAATAGGTGCGAGACAAATTAGCAACAAAAGTTAAGAAAACCTGGGATAACTTGGCCACCGTGTTGTTTCCTTAACTTAGAAGAAATAATGCCAGCACTTGGTGTGTTTTAACTCTTTACAAATGTATTTAAAGTCACCAGCTAATAAAACGCTGACGTATTCGATTACGTTTATGCACCACCAGATTGTATATGTCCCATAGAATGTAATTGAAAATGGCACTTCAAGTTCACTTTATTTTTCCCTAACAATATTGTTTTCTATCTAATCGCAGAATGGAATCATTCACCATTCCGTGACAACTGCCCCTTCATGTTGTTTTCCTGACCTCCCTGTTTTTCTACCCCTAAAGGTTCCCATACCCTTCTCCTCTCTTATGAATTACAATTTTTCACGTATGCCCAATCATCATCTCAGTTCTGTGACAGGAAGGGATTGCAGGCCTGCCCCTTCACATGCGGTGAGAGAAAAGCCTCAGTCGGGTAAAGTCAGGTGAAACTGAACAGCCAAAGGTTAGATTAACAAGGGATACTCGATGCCTATTCTCATCAGTCTTTTCTTCAAGTGAGAGGGCCACAATAGTCTATCTTGCGTATTCAGACTTTTTGTTATCTTAACTAAATAACTGCTGCGAGATATGTCTCTGTAAATGCAAGAATGTCATTGTTTTCTCTTAATGATTTTCTGCCATTGGACATCCCACTACTCAACAGAACACAGTAGATAAAACATCTGACAAAAAACAAGAATGTCAGTGTACCTTGTCTCACGTCAGTGAGAACCACTACCACCTAAGATTACAAAAACACAATATTTATGTAGAGGGCTAACCCTTACCACTTCAAATCGATATTCTTTTATGTGCCTGCACATATCAACCTCTGTATCACGAACCTACATATACCTGACCTACAAACTTAAATATACCACAAGCGCACAACCTGGCATCCAACACAAATTATCATCTTTGGGGCCTCTGAACAACCACAATAAGTCGACCAATGGATAACTGTGTACCTCAGTTGCATGAAGCAAACTGTGAGGTCCACTGACACACACTTATAGGCCCATGCACCACACCGAAACACGATATGATCTAGCTGGCACCTAAATATCACTATATCACAATATAAACCAGTTGTTCCCTATACAGCTAGTATCTAAAATGATTGATAACTAAACAAACCCAATCACAACAACTTCGGACAATCTTGACTTTGGTCAACTAAAACTAGAACCGTAATCTGAGTTCAGACTCAGAACATGCTACTGGGCCGTATGTGTGCTAGAAACAGGCAGTACAATGCTTGTAAGGTATCATCCCTTAATTAATTAAATGTATGGACCGCAGACTGTATTTTCTCGTCATAAAGTAACAAATAAACTTTGCAACAAATAAACTTGGGGAACCAGCTCAAAATAGGTTTCATACGCTCCAAATAGGTTTCATACTGCGTAACAAATGAAATGGCCTTCACCCCCTTATTACCTCTCAGCTAAAGTATCTACTTAAGTGGGGAGTTTGTAAAGCACCCCACACAAACCACGAGTCTTCCTGCCGGAACAGAGAAAGTAGAAGCAGGACTTGGTATTATAGGCCTCAGTCTGCTACTACTGCCTATGTATTCCATAACTGTAACCCTTGCTTTAGGTATATGGCAGGTTTTACATCAATCCCTCCATCCGTGTGTCAATCTTTACTGCTGTTTTCATGTTTTTTGATGTCTCGGAGGGGATAACTCTCTCGATGTAGTAGCTTAATATGGAGGTCCTGGCACTGCTTGCACGTTCTTGTCTCTGTTGCGTATGTTTTGACCGGGCGGACCCTAGAGGAGTGAGATTAGTGCTGTTAGTAATAATGGCTTCCAGAGGACTGCAGGCCATTGTGCATCTGCTTATGATAAAATATTGAAAATGGATCCACTGGAGGATGTACAATGGCTCTGGGCTTCTGTTCAATTGTTAATATTTTTAAAATATATTTTGTATTTTATTTTGCAAATATACATGTACTTCGGTTAACGCAAAGCATCCCACTTTTAACGAAGTCTGGTCATATACAAAAAAATTGCACAAAAGCACAATTAATACTTTTGACAAGGTATTATTGCATTAACTATCAAATATACACAAAATATAACATGGGTTATTATTGTCAGCCATTATTGACACCTTCATGACGACATACTCTGTAGCTAACTTCCTCTCGATCCAGGCTAGTCATAAAAGGTAAAGACGGGCATCCGCTAGGCTCATACCCCTAAGTATATATGGATGTTTTTTATGTTTCTATATTACTCAACTTTATTGTGTCATAGATTTTCAACTAAAATTGAAGAGAGATTAATCATCCCAACCTTGGCATGTATTATAAATAGATTAGCAACGAGCAAACTCACACAGATTGTTTAATCTATGAGCTTAATATACATCTCTGTACCTTCAGATACATGAAATCACACGCCAAATTGTTATATCCAAATTATGTTTATTTCTTCAAAAATAAAAAGTGTCTAGAAAACATCACAAATGTATAGCATTACTCTTTTCTTCATGTTCTCCAGATGCTGTGGCAGTAGGCCGGCAGCTTCCTTTACACACAACCATACATTCAGACATATAAAAATAGACGTATTTACATTTTATTCACGCGTCATACAAAATGATTAAGACTCGTAAGGCACATGGCGGTGCATGGCAGTGTGGAGATTGTTTGAAACATTGCATATTCTTTGTGCAATTAAAGATATTCCAAATATACCTTGTCATACTCAAATTAAGCCCCTCTTGTACTTTTTCCTGCATAACTCAGTTACACAATCCCATGAAGGACCTCAAAGTGAGAAAGAGTTTTGGTCAGGCATGAGCAAGGAATGTATAAAGTTGCTTGTAAGGCACATAGTGAATGTTTAAGGATTTACGTTTCTAGTATGTACTTTTTTCAGCTTTTTTCAGTCACTTTATGCAGCTCAGTTTGGGGCATGTTAACTCCTAACTCCTGTTGGCCCAATATTTCAAGCAATGTGTAAAATAAAAGAAATTAGGGTAAACCCTGATGAAAACTGCAGAGGACAAGTAACACATGGTTATGCATTGCTCCCAAGATCCATGTGGGAACGGTAACGTGAGGACCTGCTACTTTCAGGCTCCTGCCCTCATAATCACATGGTCAATGAGAGAAAAATTGACAGTTATGAATTTCAGAGTCCACACCTCTCACTGTTTAAGACGTACATACCTGCACCAAGCATATTGGTGGTAGAAGTGTAAATGTGTACTCCATTGTAAATGTATTTCATTAGTAGTGGAGTATAGCGTTAATGAATGGAAGGGACATTGCTGTAACCTGCCTGCGTTCTCTACTCTGCAATAGCCCTGTACTAGTCCATGGCTTGCTAGAAGGAAACAGTGGGAACGCCAGGATCAGATGGCTGTGGCTCTGGGATGCCCTGGAGTCTGTGCCTACACCACCCCTGAGCACTGTCCCAAGCACAATATTTGGAGCAGGGTCCAACATGTGTGAAAACATAAAGGGGCAAACTTATCATTGTTTTGCTTTGCCCTTGCGCCACGTATAGCAAAGTAGGGTGAAGCAAAACCTAGAATCTGATTTGTCAAGCGATGCAAGGCCACCCTTCTGCTCTGGGAACAGGTTCCATGGGTGGAGCGTGGGTTATCTTACGCATCCACCCACACATTCTGACACATTTCTAGATTTACCAAACTTCCCTGAGGAGGCACAACAAGGATAAATATCTTTATTTTTCCTTGTTGTCTCCTCTTTTTAAGACTGCTGCGTTCTGCAGCACACTTAGAGGAAATAGCCTCTAAAGATTGTTTTTGTGCAGGTAGGTGTCGCTTGCTCTACAAAAACAATCCTGTCTGCAATGTGGGTACTGTTGCACCATGATGCAAGGTGCCTCTGTTAGCCCTAGGCTCGCACTGAGTGGCAGCGCATAGAGAGGACAAAAATGCATCATATGATGGTAAATGTAGCACACCCCTGTCCTTTCACACAGTGCAGTAAGTTGTCTTGCTGTGTTGTGTTGCATGAAAAAAATTATACATATGAGCCAAAGAGGGCATATTCAGCCCATTTTTTTTAATGGATGAGCATATGTGCAAAAGCATGTTTTTCCCATCTAACTTCTGTGACTCGGGACCAATATATCAGAAAGTGGAATTTAAGAGAAACCATTTATATCTGGTCAAATTAACTTCCCATCAGAATAAGTACCTTCTTAAAAGCACTTCAGATCCATGGAAGCCGTTCGTACATACACTTACAGCGGAACACACTTGAAAGTATGACAATCTGAGTCAGTAAAATTGACATATTTCATATCATAACATATTAGTCTGCAATATTGATCAGAACCATTGAAGTTAAAGGGTTGGAGTTGCGTACATATCCCCAGCTCCTGCTAGGGCCTTGAAGCTAGGGAGAAATTCCTTGCCACTGGGAATACATGTTTCACACTGCATGTCTTATTAGCTACTGTTTGTCACAGTAGAAGAATTCACATTTTCGGTTTCCCATGTCAGTAAGGTTCATTGCTCTTCCCCTGTGCATTCTTTTGGCAGAACGGGTTTGGGCTCTGTAAAAACTGTGACAGGTCAACGCTTCCTACAGAGGCACAGTAGCGGGATTATTATATCCAGAATATTTACCACTATTGTCTACAAATATACATTCTCTTTGTATTAGACCGTTATAGGCAGGAATGTGAAAACATTTTGACTTTTTTTTAATTCTGTAGCAAAATGTGCACTTTAGTCCCGGTCCTTTGAAACAGAGAAGTTCTTCTATTTTCCTCTTTTCAACTTTGGTAGCAGTCCATAGAACTTCTCTCCCTCTGGATGGGCGCCGCCCTCTTGCCTCTTTCCCGGCTCGCTTCTTCCGGTCCCTGTAGACGGTCGTCTGAGCGCTTCAGCTCCAGCCCGCAGTGATTATCTCGGCCCGCAGGGGGCGCTGCACTCCCTGCTCAGTCCGGGTAAACGGGGAGCGGTAGGCGACCGTCGCTCTGCGCCAGGCAGCAGCCCGACTCCTCGTGCTTGTGCAGCAGGGACATGCGGGAGAAGGTCTTGGAGCAGTTCTTGCACTGGTATTTCTTCACGTCTGAGTGGGTTTGCAGATGTGCCCTCAGGTTAGATCTGTCGGCAAAGGCTCGGTTGCAGTGCGGACACGAAAAGGGCTTCTCTCCTGCAGAAAGGAAGACACACTGAGGTTAGAGGAATGAACACTATTTCCAGACAGCCTTAAATTTAATTTCAAATATATTAATTTTATTATATCAGCGAGTTCTGACTCTTTTTTTTTTTACTTGGAGCCAGGGTACGCACAAAAAAGCGAATTGGGTGTGCTAATGGCAACAGAGTTCTGTCACTCTGATTGTTAGAAATACAGTCTCATTACTTTACAAGTATTGTTCCGTTCCACTTACTTTTGTTTCTGTATTTAGAGACCACCCGGTGACTCTAAAACTGACCGTGATACTCTCTGAAAATAATAGATTTGTTTTCAGTAGCTAGTGAATGGGGATTCAACCACGTAGTGCCACCGACCAGCCTACGGCTCCATTCCGTTAGTTGACATACATGTCAACTGCGTCATCCGGAGGGCGTTCATCCGCCCACCCAAAGTGGATTTAGAGTGGCCGTGTCTGTAAATCTCTGTCACCTTCTGAACGGTTTATTCACCAATCACTTCAGCCTTTTCAGAGGGCTATCATCCCCAGTTGGGCGCTAACTGATTGACGTGTACGCTGCGTTATGCAGCGCTTCAAATTCCGAACACGGGTGCGGCAGGATTAACCTTGAATCTCCTATGGAAGGGGAATCCCATGCACCACGCTTTCTACACTTGAGTTGCATGAAAGTGAGCAGAGGTAAAGATTATGGTTCAGACCTAATAGACAAACACATTTCGTGTTTTGTTGTAATACAGGCATACTCTTTCAACTCGCCAGTTGTTCTCCCGTCCAAATGAATGCCCTGAAGCTGCCTTGAGACCCGGACGTTGCAGCACTCAATACTGGTAGATCCAATGCCCTAACCGTATGTAAACGAGCAAGGGCAATGTGCCTGTGCGCGTTGCTTTTAGCAGGCGAATACACACTGACCTATTTGAGCGAGAAGGTCGCGCAACGTAAAGCACAACACCGCCCCATACAAAACGTGGTAATTTGATTCCCTGAAAATGACAGTATCTCCCCGTCTATCTATGAAAGAAATGTGGTTCATTGATGATTCGGGTCTTGGCTTCCGAGCTTTCCCTGCTTCACCCAACATGTGTATCATAGACCAAACACGAATCAACCCTCTTGTAGCACAGTGCCAGTTTATTCCCAAAATAGAGTACCTAAAAGTATGCTTTAAATGTGCAGGTGCCCTCGGGTACTGAATACCTGCACTTGTTTAATTTGAACGGGATCAGCCCCGATGCAATACATATAATGGGCGGGTACCGGCATTTCGTAGGAGCACACAGCTACGCTGAAAAGTGAGTACCAGCACTTATTTCCCTTTAAAGCACGGCCAAAAAGGGGCTGTTATGAACAGCCATATTAAGTTTTGAAGCATCCCGCGTAGTCTTGAAGCACCCATCGCAAATGCCTACTGTGGCAGTATACCCTCACTCAGCGGCGTCACAACAGACTGCCCTTTACATAGGCAGTTCAGTCACAATTAGTTTTGGTTAACTTCTTCCAAATTACTTTCTCTCTTTCTAATTCATCTAGGTCCGACGTAGCGCCACAAAGGAAGGTCTCGCCCTACATATCTGCAGAATAACCATTGAATCCGTTATTATCGGCTCCCATTTATATTAAGGCACATCACGTGGGTGTCCTACAGAGCCAGCATGCCTTTGGCCCTCATGGACAATCGCGTCCCGCATCCTCCTGGTTAAGTGGTAGCAGCACGACCTCCTCCCTGCCTCCTTTGCAAGCTCACAGCCTGCCTTTATGCTATGTAGAACAGGCCCTGGCTGTGCACGGATCAGCGTCACCCGGGGCAGGGTGAGTCAGCTTGAGCTGTAATCATTATTAGCGCCTCCGGGGGCAGACATGCACAGACTGTAAAACCTCAGTGCGGTCTAAGGATTACTTCCATTTTCCCAAAGTCTCCCACGCACACAATATTTGTCCCTCTTTTTCTCCATTTGATGACTAATAGAAATGGTTTCTACTAAATCCAATGTGTGTGTAGCTGTGAGCATGAAGCATATAGGCACAGCAGAAAATAACGAGACTTTCTATACATTCTATATGGTAGATTAAAGTTTTTCTTTAAAAACGAAACTAAAATGCATTAACAGGCACCAGACTAGTGTCAAGCTGGAGTTTGAATCATTTAGGATTTCTCAAACGCTGTCCATAGGTGACCACATTTTGATTAAGTATTTGTGCACATATGCCTGCAAAGAAATCCAGCAAAACCATTTAAAATTAGCCAGCTGGAATGTACGCCAGACTCAGCACTACTGAAACTGCTCCACTTGAGAAACAAACAACTCTTCAGACATTTGCTCTCAGGATTAAAGAAAAGGCGAGACAATTAATGAAAATAAACACTTGCCATCACCTTCAAGGTGCGTTGCACGAACCCCCCAGCCAGGCCAGCGCTGCGTTGTTTAGTCAGCACACTGTGTGTGTGTGGTGAGATTCTATGTGTGTGGTGAGTCAGCCCTGCTTACCAGTGTGAGTTCGGATGTGCCCCTGCAGTAACCAGGGTCTAGAGAAGGCCTTGCCACAGATTTTGCAAACACACGGGAGGGTGTGAGTCCGGATGTGCATCTTCAGAGCCCCCAAGCTGACATACTCCTTTTCACAGTACTTGCAGCTGAACGACTTGCGGGACTGGGCCTCGCAGTGCAGTTGTTTGTGCTTGGCCAGTCCGGAGAAAGTGGAGTAGGACTTGTTGCAGAAAGTGCACAGGAACTTCTCGGCCTCGATGTCGTGCGGGTCGGAGAGCTTGGACTGCAGCCGCTCCTCCTCGTCGCTGATGGGGCTCTCCGAGCCGCTGTGCTCCTTGGAAGAAGTGTCCGACTGTGGGGGTGGGCTGACCCGCCCTAAGGATGGAGGGTATCCGGAGAGAGGGGATAGGTCGCCGGGTAACGGTAGCAAACCCGTTGCAGTCCAGACAGTGATGGGGTTGTACGCCACCGAGCTGAGGATGTCAGCGTGGGGCAGCACGGGGTAGCTGTCATATAGGTAAGGTGCAAAAATCACTGCAAAAGGAAACAACGACAAGGAATTAGCATAAAAGAACACCAGGTATTGTCCAGAATCAAGTCTTTAACTACAGGTTACTTGCAAAAGTGATCATAAAATGTTGTATATGCCCACGCCTTTCTAGGAACTATTCTCTGGCAGAATTTAAGGGCAGGTGCAATTCCTAATCGAATGTCAGAGGCTGTACAGAAACTGTGTACTTAGTCCAGAGTGTGCTAGCACTGCACATGCCATTAAAGCAGGTGCACTCGGGAAAGACGTGGCCGGATATGTTGCTGTTCCCGTTGTATTGTACGCGAAAAAGCAGCTCGTAAAATTATCGACATCAGTGTAAAATGACCACATTGACACAATGGACTTCAGGGCATAAGAAAAGTGCACTTTACGTCATAACATCGACTTAACTCAAAGGCACAACGGAACTGCTCGTTTTGTAAAGTTATTAAGACTTCGCATTTTTACACTAAGACTTGGTGTTGAACTAGCTGGTGATGTATTCCCTGAAAGCCTTCACTGGAAACCTTCCTATGAACATCAAAGCACAGAGCGCTGACAGCCACACGCATGACCCTATTCCTTGAATGACATCGTCCACTATATAAGAAAACAAACACTGGCCCATCCTATCCCTGCTTTGGGCTGCCTCTGTACCTGTATGCGTGTCCCTGTCCAGCTCGCCGTAGTTGGGCTTCTTGGAGGAGTTGAAATGCTTCTTGACCAGGAAGGAGCGCGGCATCTTGGCGTGTCTCGCCCAGGGCTCCCTGCTGCATGTAACGGTCCCGGCTCCCTACAGCATGGCCCAGTGTGTGGAGAACGCGCCCAAGTCTGTGCTGAGCCAGTGCCGCGCCCCCTGCACCCGCTGTAAATACTCGGCCTGTCAGGTGCAGGAGGGGGCGGGGCGCCCAGGCAGCCTGCTCCAATCAACGCGTCGGGACGCCTTCCTTCTCAGCCGCAGCAGCTCTGCTGGGAGCGCTCTGCAGACTGTGGGGAAGATCCTACCTCCTGCCCAAGATAGGAGGCGGGCTCAGGTTTCAGTCCCGCCCCCGAGACAGCTGCGGTGCAAGGGGGGTGCTCTGTATGTGAGAGTGCACTGTCCAGCTGCGGGGCAGTCCCCGGAACTGCGCCACTGAAAGGCCACTTGTTCAAAGTGAGAACTTCGATAGGAGTCCTTGTTTTTAATAATAAAGTTTGTGTTAGCGTACGCGTGTGTATGTGCGTGTTCTCATTAAGAGGTAAGCATGTGCACCGTGCCCAGACAGCAGGTCGCCCTGACATTTCCAAGTATCTGAGATGGCCCTGTAATAGGATCTCTGGGGCCGAGCTAGGACCTGAAAGCTGCCTCTAAATTCATTTAAGCTTTATATCCCACGAGGCGACTATGGCTCCCTCCTGCAGGGACGGGATTTTTCCCTCCTAAAACTGCCTTAAAACAAAAAAGAGAGAGAAAGAGAGACAGTCGAGTTGTTCCACAGATAGTTTTTCTGTTGGCTATAAGCAGAAGGCTTTACCGACGGTTTAGAAGAGAAAAAGTTTAAAGTTGTTTCTCGAACCTTCAGCGTGGCAAACAGGGAATGGGCTCTCTTCCCTTGAATATCCAGTTCTGTTAAGCAGACGTCCTGGGCAGTTTCGAAGCCGCATATTACCAACCCTAGCTTGCGCTCTGGCATTAGTGATTGGTGAGGGGGGGGCGTCCAGTGATGCCACAGCCGGCACGTGCACGTCCGCACATCGTGGAACACGAACATTGCCCTCTTGAGGCTCCCAGCGACTACAGGCTCTCACAGGGGACTTAATGTAATTATGGGCAGCTATTCTCCCCGACCTCTTCATCCGTAGTATGCGCGGGACCCAGGGTCCCCTCTCTAAACGGGGCGAAGATTGTGATAGCAAAGCGAGTTGCCTTTAGTTGTGCTGCAGTCAGGTGGGCACGCCACCTGCAGACAGTTAACAGTAAGTTCGCTCCCGCGTCTGATCGGGAGCTGTAGTGATAGCAGGGATGCTATGGGCGTGGTGCAAACATAGTCTTTCCCCTTTGACTGTTCTGGTGGAGTAGCGAAATACCACGACCATCAGGATTCAGTGGCACCCTCAGGGCTGTGGACCCCTGTGCCACTCCACCTGATGCACCGTTGGCACCTCCCTGGCTGCCTGGGAGGAGCAGGGCGCACTCCGAAAAATATGATCGCGTCTCTGGGTTTCTTTTTGCTTTGTCTCTAAGACGACAATATTTGTTGAGTAGTGTTCTCTTTAAGAGTGCTAGGGACCGCTTCGCAGCGCTGCTACTTTCACGGCACAGAGTTTGCACTCACACACCCCTGCGGGACTTGCTGGCAGCAGCCCCAGCCCAGGCAAGTTGCACTCGGACCACCCCAGCCTCGCGCGCGACAGGTGCTGGAATGAATCCGCCAACGAAAAATCCCAACCGTGCTGTCAGGACTTGCCTGAGCAAAGTGCATTGTCAAGCTGCATAACTTCTTAATCTGGGGAATGCCACAACAAGTGCAGAGAAGAGCGGAAAAAACACTCATCGGGTAGCGTGCACCGACTGCAGACGGTGCTCACTCTGATACTGTGCTTCTGGAAGTGAACTCACTTTCCACACTATTTGCATTACTAGAAAACATCGACTTTAAGATTCAACGAATGGCCAACCATGTGAGAAACGGTCACATTTGTTACAGGCCACAAACCATGCCCACATACCAAAACTAGTAGAGAAAAGAGATGCAGTTGCGTAGCTGAGACGAAAAAACGAAAACGATGTACAGATGTGTGGTTCCAGGGCTGTGTGTAGGCGCCAAGAGGATGACTATGACCGATGTAGGAGCGACCTGCATTCTTTCTTTAATCCAGGGAATTCTCTTTTGAACGAAAACAACCACGTTCACCAGCTAACACCAGTTATCAGTAAGGCTCCCAGTAGCGATTATATGTGGTGCAGTAATAATGCTTGAGTCAGATCAAGCACTAATTTGAGAAATACTTCTAGGCACCTCAATGAGTAGGCACGGTACCCCATGTTCCATTTAGTGTTTCTGTAGTCTGAGAAATATACAGTGATGGCATGTTTTAACAAAGAACCTCTGCTCGAGATTAGAAAAGCCCAATTTCAGGAGAACCATGCTATACGAGTCCAGTTTGCATCCCTTATTGCCATCCGTAAGCTCATCCCTTCTGTGAAGCCTCCAAGGCAATAGGGCACAGGCTACACCTCTTGGCAATGAGCAAGACAGGTTATATGTGCCACAGCAGATGAATTTCCACAAGGGTTGGAGGAGGTGGGTAGCGAACATGCCAAAGAAGTGTGGACTTGGTGCAACACCGACCTCACTACTGTAGTCTCAACAGTTCGCCAATGTGCAACTCATGATGATTCTGGAAGAGCGCCCCCCCAACATGGGGGGAGCGCGACCCCTTAGGGGTCGGGGGCGCAGGGGCCTAACCCTCGCACTGGTTGTGCGCAGGCTGGCCGAGGCTTCCTCTCTCACGCCTCGCGAGACGTGGGAGCGGAAATTCCTCTTTGGAGGAACGTTGGGGCAACGTGCGGGCCGAACCGGTCTGGGCCGCCGCGAGCCAGTGGGGGGCTTAAAAGCACCTCCACGGAAGGCTCGGCCTTCTTCTTGTTGGCGCGGCGGCCAGGACGTTCGGTCACCATCTTGACCCACCCACCCTCTCCTTAGATTAGGCGGAAGAAGAGAGACTAAATTAACCTGAAGCAACAGAGGGGACCCCAAGGGTGGGGCCCCGGTATAACAACAGAGATAGGATCCTGAAGTCCTGGGCTCAACCTGCGGATGGACACACCAGATTGGGGGTAGGGAGCCCAGATTACTGGGGTGGTCACGGGGCTCATGCCCTGGGCCGCCCCGGTACACCCCTTGGCTGATTGGTGTTTGGAGAGGGGGCGGAACCCTGAGCATGGGGGCAAGGAACAGAGGAAGCAGGGGTACCGCCCCCCCTAGGGATACAGGTGACAACCAGTCCCTGTGTGGTCCAAAGGAGGTTCAGGACAGGAAGGGATCCTGTCAAAAATTGTATGGTTACAAAAATGTAAAATATATACATATCTGTGTAGATTTAGGATGTGCAGTGAAAACGATTAATAGAGTAATTTGCATAAGATGTTTTGCATGATTTTAAAGTTGATTAATGATATTTTGATCTTAAACAAAAGTATTTAAATAAATACTTCTTCCAACGAATTAATTGTCTTGTCGGTGGTGTACGACCTGTGTTGGGGAAAGGGCCTGCTGGCGCCTTCCGAGTCCTAACACATGATGAAGAGGACACCCAGGTTGCCGAATTGTAGATGTTCACCCAGTCTGCTGCAGAGAATGATGCTATACTTTGAATTGATCACCCCTGCAGAATAGGCAACATTTCAGCAACTGCTAAGGAATAAATCTTCGAAAGAGAAACCATCTCCCTGTAGATGAAACTAAAGGCTTTAGTGCCTTCCTGGCAGAAGCAAGATTCACAAAGCCTCCCATGTCCTGGATCCATTCTGCAGGATAAATGCACTAAGAGTGTTTGGAGCGCATCTAAACTCCCCCTAACTGTCCCTTAACATGAGAATGTAGCCCATCTTGAATAAAAACTTCCTTATAATGACATACATGATGATGTAAGGCAGGTCCAGTTTCAGAACGTGGCCCCAAGCAGGAAAATAAGATTTGGTTCCGACTGTACCAAAGTCTCAACTACTCATCAAATAATTCAAGGCCATTATAGGAAATTCTTTAGGTCAGGTGATCAAATACCCTCTCCTTAAAAATGTATTGCAACTGCTTAACACGTAAAGGGAGGTAATGCCACCTCTCACAGATGATCCCCTAACCCAAAACCCATAGGTGATCAGAGAGCTCATATAGCACTTTCAGACCATTATTCTGTTGTCAGAAGACAATAACTGCTTCTCATAAGATTTCCATTTATGTTACAGCAAGGCCCTTCTTAATTCCTTCCAACAATGTTTGTTAAGAGGGCTTGGGAGTGGTTGCAAGGTATCTACCAATGTAATTGAGATTGGATTTAAAGTATCTACTATACACTTGAAAGAGGTTGTAAAGACTCGAACAATACTCAAAGCCTGAAAGTTCAGGCAATGAATGGTATGCTTGACATTTTGCTGCTTTTCTCCTGTCATCACCCCAACCCCTGGAGCTCTCAACTCTCAAATATCGAATCCTCAGTCTACTGTTCTGCATCTGAATAAGGGATAGTCATGGAAACTGCAGAGGTAGGAGTAGTGCTCAAGGGTCCTCATTGGCACTGTTGCCAAACAGATGGAACCAATACCACAAAATCCAACAGGGGACAACATTCAAAATTTCTGTTCATTCTTTCTTGACTTGGCAAGAGGTCCCTGGGAAGCAGTAGGTTGGCAAAATGCATATGGAAACCCTCTTGAGGTACAACTTCAACAACGGGACTGCTTCCCCCAGAAGACAACAGATTTGGAACCAAAGTGGGCACTGTGAGAAAGTAGCCTCTTTCTAGCCTTGTTACCCCCACTTTTGGCCTGTTTGTGAGTATATGTCAGGGTGTTTTCACTGTCTCACTGGGATCCTGCTAGCCAGGGCCCAGTGCTCATAGTGAAAACCCTATGTAGTCAGTATGTTTGCTATGTGTCACTGGGACCCTGCTAGCCAGGACCCCAGTGCTCATAAGTTTGTGGCCTATATGTATGTGTTCCCTGTGTGATGCCTAACTGTCTCACTGAGGCTCTGCTAACCAGAACCTCAGTGGTTATGCTCTCTCTGCTTTCCAAATTGTCACTAACAGGCTAGTGACCAATTTCACCAATTCACATTGGCATACTGGTACACCCATATAATTCCCTAGTATATGGTACTGAGGTACCCAGGGCATTGGGGTTCCAGGAGATCCCTATGGGCTGCAGCATTTCTTTTGCCACCCATAGGGAGATCTGACAATTCTTACACAGGCCTGCCAGTGCAGCCTGAGTGAAATAACGTCCACGTTATTTCACAGCCATTTACCACTGCACTTAAGTAACTTATAAGTCACCTATATGTCTAACCTTCACCTGGTGAAGGTTGGGTGCAAAGTTACTTAGTGTGAGGGCACCCTGGCACTAGCAAAGGTGCCCCGACATCGTTCAGGGCAAATTCCCCGGACTTTGTGAGTGCGGGGACACAATTATACACGTCACATAGGTCACTACCTATGTATAGCGTCACAATGGTAACTCCGAACATGGCCATGTAATATGTCTAAGATCATGGAATTGTCACCCCAATGCCATTCTGGCATTGGGGAGACAATTCCATGATCCCCCGGGTCTCTAGCACAGAACCCGGGTAGTGCCAAACTGCCTTTTCGGGGTCTCCACTGCAGCTACTGCCAACCCCTCAGACAGGTTTCTGCCCTCCTGGGGTCCAGGCAGCCCTGGCCCAGGAAGGCAGAACAAAGGATTTCCTCTGAGAGAGGGTATGACACCGTCTCCCTTTGGAAATAGGTGTGATGGCTGGGGAGGAGTAGCCTCCCCCAGCCTCTGGAAATGCTTTGATGGGCACAGATGCTGCCCATCTCTGCATAAGCCAGTCTACACCGGTTTGGGGATCCCCCAGCCCTGCTCTGGTGCAAAACTGGACAAAGGAAAGGGGAGTGACCACTCCCCTGACCTGCACCTCACAGGGGAGGTGCCCAGAGCTCCTCCAGTGTGCCCCAGACCTCTGCCATCTGGGAAACAGAGGTGTTGCTGGCACACAGGACTGCTCTGAGTGGCCAGTGCCTTCAGGTGACGTCAGAGACTCCTTCTGATAGGCTCTTACCTTTCTTACTAGCCTATCCTCCTTCCTCGGTAGCCAAACCTCCTTTTCTGGCTATTTAGCGTCTCTGCTTTGGGGAATTCTTCAGATACCGAATGCAAGAGCTCAACAGAGTTCCTCTGCATCTCCCTCTTCACCTTCTACCAAAAAATCGACCGCTGACTGCTCAGGATGCCTGCAAAACCGCAACAAAGTAGCAAAGACGACTACTGCAATCTTGTATCGCTTTATCCTGCTGGCTTTCTTGCCTGTTTCCTGGTGGTGCATGCTCTGGGGGTAGCCTGCCTCCTTCTTGCACCAGGAGCTCTGAAGAAATCTCCAGTGGGTCGACGGAATCTTCCCCCTGCAACCGCAGGCAACAAAAGATTGCATCACCGGTCCTCTGGGTCCCCTCTCAGTACAACAAGCTTGGTCCCTGGAACTCAGCAACTCTGTCCAAGTTACTCCCACAGTCCAGTGACTCTTCAGTCCAAGTTTGGTGAAGGTAAGTCCTTGCCTCCCCACGCTAGACTGCATTGCTGGGTACCACGTGATTTGCAGCTGCTCCAGCTCCTGTGCACTCTTCCAGGATTTCCTTCATGCACAGCCAAGCCTGGGTCCCCGACACTCTAACCTGCAGTGCACAACCTTCTGAGTTGTCCTCCGGCGTCGTGGGACTCCCTTTTGTGACTTCGGGTGGACTCCGGTTCACTCCTCTTCTAAGTGCCTGTTCTGGTACTTCTGTGGGTGCTGCCTGCTTCTGTGAGGGCTCCCTGACTTGCTGGGCGTCCCCTCTGTCTCCTCATCCAAGTGGCGACATCCTGATCCCTCCTGGGCCACAGCAGCATCCAAAAACCCTAACCACAACCCTTGCAGCTAGCAAGGCTTGTTTGCGGTCTTTCTGCGTGGGAACACCTCTGCAAGCTTCTTCACGATGTGGGACATCCATCCTCCAAAGGGGAAGTTCCTAGTCCTCTTCGTTCTTGCAAAACACCAAGCTTCTTCCATCCAGTGGCAGCTTTCTTGCACCCTCAGCTGGCATTTCCTGGGCTCCTGCCACTCTCGACACTGTCGCGACTCTTGGACTTTGTCCCCTTGTCTTACAGGTACTCAGGTCCGGAAATCCACTGTTGTTGCATTGCTGGTGTTGGTTTTCCTTGCAGAATCCCCCTATCACGACTTCTGTGCTCTCTGGGGGTTGTAGGTGCACTTTACACCTACCTTACAGGGTCTTGGGGTGGGCTATTTTTCTAACCCTCACTGTTTTCTTACAGTCCCAGCAACCCTCTACAAGCTCACATAGGTATGGGCTCCATTCGTGGTTCGCATTCCACTTTTGGAGTATATGGTTTGTGTTGCCCCTATACCTATGTGCTCCTATTGCAATCTATTGTAACTTTACACTGCTTGCATTACTTCCTTTTGCTATTACTGCATAATTTTGGTATTGTGTACATATATCTTGTGTATATTTGGCATCCTCATACTGAGGGTACTCACTGAGATACTTTTGGCATATTGTCATAAAAATAAAGTACCTTTATTTTTAGTATATCTGTGTATTGTGTTTTCTTATGATATTGTCCATATGACACCAGTGGTATAGTAGGAGCTTTGCATGTCTCCTAGTTCAGCCTAAGCTGCTCTGCTACAGCTACCTTCTATAAGCCTAAGCTGCTAGAAACACCTCTTCTACACTAATAAGGGATAACTGGACCTGGTACAGAGTGTAAGTATTCCTTGGTACCCACTACAAGCCAGGCCAGCCTCATACAGGCACACATTTTGAAACTGAAGACTATTTTCCCTCAAAACCTTTGTGGGCATTTAAAATTCTAGGAAATGTAAAGAGTAGGGATGGGACGCAAAGTTTTTTTCTACGGAATTCCACAGAGTTACATAAAAACTCTGCAAGAATCCATGAAATTCTCCAACAGGCAGAAATATACATGTTGCACTGCTCAAACTACAATTAAGCACAAGTAGCACGAGTAGTGCAAACAAAATCAGTACAAACAGCAACTGGTGATGCACGAGAGCAAAGTGCCATTCAAGCAGATTTTTTTCTCCTTGAGTAGCACATGTACTTGAGTGGCAGCAAATCTACTCGAGAAGCAGCCCTCTGACCACAACTGCCCAAAGGACCACCTGTGCTAGAAAATGGTCCTAGGGGACTAAAAATTTGGTGTGTGCTCATATTTCTGAAGCCTTGCGAGAAACAAAATTCCGCCATACAGCGATTAGTGGAATTGGGCCAGAGCTCCACATTACAGGAGTAATACAGAGTAATCAAATTCTGCCAATTCCATATCCAGAACAAAACATTCTACCCACCCCCAGGAAAGAGGTGTATGAGTCTCCATGCCCTTCATAAAATGATGCCAGCATTGGTCACTATAACAAATAAATGGGGAAGGGAGGCCTGGATACTCTTTGTTTCTTCCCCCTCTGTTGACCGTGTATTGCTTGAAGGGTCACAGGTATTTATCTAGTTAAAATTCCAATGAGTCTGGCAACAAATCAGAACATATTACACCATTGTGCAATCTTAGTCTGAATGCTGTTGCTTCCGAGTGGCCACGGACTCTTGAAAAATACCTTACATAGGCTCTATGACTCTGTGTCTGAAGATGATCCTGAAAAATCCTAAAGCCATAGGTACAAAATGTCAGCTATGAAAAACAGATGTTAGAAAGTTTTTAGCTGCAACTAACTCTCCAATATGTAAACATGATCCTAACTATTGTAGTCATTAAAGCTACTACATACCACCGGGGTAAAAAACCAAGAGGGGACAGCCACCCCATATGTGTGGAAAAAGCACAGTAAAATACACTATCTGGAGAACATGCTGCAGTCAATACCAAAAGGGTCTGCCCACGAAGAACCCTTCCATACTAATGTGAAGCTCTAACTAATGGAAAGCTCTGATTAGCACTAGAAAAAAAACCCAGAACAAATGGGAAGGTGGCAGTGCTTCCGTCGAGCTTCCTGTGGAAGAGGGCCCCTTATGTGGTCCTGGAATGCTGATTCCGAGGACGCTGGCGATACTATAGCCCTTTATGGTTGAAAAGGGGTGCTCAATGATGCATAGAGCTCCACATTAGTAAGGAAGCATTCTTTGTGGGCAGCCAGTTATGGTATTGACTGCAGCATGTCCTCTGGATAGCGTATTTTAATGCACTTTTTTCACGCATATGGTGTGGCTGTTGCTTCTTGGTTTTTGACCACACTGGTATCCAATAGCTTTGTGGATCGAAAGGTAATAAGAGATTGATCAATGGTAGGAGTAATAGTTATATTAGATGATAAAGCAGTCCTGGGACATTCAAACTTGAGTTTTTCACGAGTTTGCTTATCTAACGGAAGACGTAGACGTGAAGTAATCTCCAACGTGAGCGGAAGGAAGCCATTCGGTGGAGTTTGGATGATGAATGAGGGAAGGGTCAAACATAAGGACTCCATTCACATCCACAATGGTGGAAGCTGAATCAAAAGAGGAAAATTTGCTCTTCTTGGGAGGAGAAGAGGAGGAAAAATTATCACCATTAAACTCACATTGAAATAAGTCATCCATTGCATCATCATTGTCTTCATCATTATCAGTGTCCAATATATTAGATATTAAAATCTGTTTTGGTGCAACCTTTGTATTTTTTGTTTTTGATTTACATTTAGAAGGCAAGGAATCAGTAACATTGTTTGAGGAATTCCCCTCCTTACATGGAGGCCTGGGAGGAACTAAGTCTTCGGTCTGGTGTGAGGAAGACTCAGTTGTCATTTGTGCGTCAGAAGAAAGAGTTTTCTTTATAATTAAAGGAGTCAATTTCCTTTTTCTGCTTTCCCCAGCAGAATGGGCCAGTAAGGTATTGGACATCATGTTTTTAACAGAACTTTCAATATTTTTTGATATCTTAGTCATAGAAGCCTGTAAGGCTTGTTCAACAGACGACTGGATGAAAACATTCAAACCCTGTTTAAATGACTCCCCCAACGTCATTGATGTCAGGCTTTGGTAGAAAATTAGGTAAATAATAGGAGCAGTGTTGAAAGGAAAACTGGTAGGAAACAGTTAAATTTGAGCACAAAAGAAAAATTGACACTCCCCTGAGGCGTGTAAAAGGAAGTTCAGACAAAGTTGAGGGCGGAGACTGGAGCCGCGCCCCTTGGAAACCACAAAGCAGCAAGTCGTTGAAGCGGAAGCGGCTTTAATGGCGCGTCGGGTGAAAAAACAGAGAAGCCATCCAAATAAGTGAGAGGAAACGCTTCAGGAAGAGACTAGCGTCGCGCTCACAATGAAGTGAGAGGATGCGAGTTGGAACAACGGTTAGAATAACCACTGCGGCGCTCGTGTGAGGAAGAAGCCGAAGCTGTGAAAAAAGGGATGGTGGGGGGAGGAAGGAGACGGGTTGGAAGCCGTATATATGAAAAGGTTGAGAACCGAAAATGGAGCGAGCGCTTATAATAACAACATCGACATATTAATAAAATACAATAAAACAGTAAAATATGAATGAAGCGACCGAAATATGAGTACTTATCTTAACTGCAAGCAGCAAGAAAAAAGTGGGGTGCTTGCAGTCAAAAGGGTACTCTATGGTCCTTGGTGTCGTGCTATTGGTGCTGTTTGTGCCTATGTTTTTTATTCCCATTGGTTAGCATGTTGCTAAGCCTCTTGGGATGTGTAGTTTCTTGACTGCTGCTATATTATTAAAGTATGAAAATAATGCATAATAGGAGCCTCTGGTCTTGACATAAAATTAATTTATGTCTACCAATTCTTTACCACTTAATTGTGAATGTGGTGGCACGATTAGTGTGTTGCCGTTGTACTTCAGAATTTTTAACCTAGCAGTTCCTATCCCCACAGGTTGCTTGCCACTGGATCTGTTTTACACTACAGTGAAGCACAATTGGTTTATTATTATTCATTTAGTTGTACGTTTGTTGAGCAGAAGCATTTCACAGGCCCTGACAAATCCTACTTTACCTCTGAGGAGGGTTTATGAGGCACAAACACGTTGACTCAATTTATTGATAATGCCTAAGCAGGGTCATTAATCACTGCATGCTGTTTTATTTTTTTTATTTTAATCCTGACCAAGGCACACATGAACAAAGTTGGACGAGTGCCCTGAAGTCGATTTTAATCACCATCACCCTCTTTTTCACACTCTGCATACCTCACCACCCATTAGCTCATCATAGGGTACTCCTTGAATGTAAAAATATCCAAGGGGGTCCTCCCTTTCAAAGAGGGGTGTAGAAGGCTGGTTTCTATGTAGTGTGCAAAGATAGGCACACTGTGCAGGGGGTCCAGGCAACCACACATTGGTTTACAGGGGTAAAAACGAGATCACCTAATGGTCTAATTTTTAAGGTAGCTTGGTCAAGCAGGTAGGCCAATCTTGGAGAAGTACAAAGCATTTGTTGTACTCACAGCATCAATTTTGCAACTCACACACTCCACCCAGGAAGGGCATTGTTCTACAAACCAGAGAGATTATGATCTCTCCCCCACGATTTGTAGATTGGGTGTCTGGGGGTGGCAGGCTGGAGAGGACCAGTCTGCAACATTGCCAGGGTAGTTAGCTTTTGCAGGGAGCACCTCTAAGGTGATCCCTGGTTACATTTGGGGATACATCCAATACTGGTACTAGTTTGGATTTATCATTCTGAGTTGCTTGATACCAAACAACCCAGGGTTCAGAGTGGCCATCATGTAGCTGAGAAACTTGTATTGACCAGTGTCCAGCACATGTATTGAAATGGCTGCTCTGTTCACTCACTATGTCCCAGGACACAGTGGGGGCATATTGCTCATGCAGCTATGCCCTCACATATAATATGGTGCACCCTGCCTTAGGGCTTGAAGGCCTGTCAGAGGGGTGTCTTATCCATAGTGTATGCAGAGTATGGTTGACTGGCAACATAGGCAGTGTTCCATGTCGAGTTTGCGTTTTAGGCTTGCACCAGGACAGCCAGCCTGTAATGGCAGTGCTGGGTGCATCTGGATGCATGGCGGTAGAGGGTGGCACAATCAGTGCTGCTGCCCTCAGGGGCCTATCCTTAGTACCCCATGCCCTGGGTGCCTAAGTACCCATTACTAGGGACTTATAGTGGTAGATAAAGGTGTATCCAATTTTGCCAATGCATCACAACAGTTTCAGGGAAAGAGCTGTGGCCCAGGGAACCTGGTTAGCAGGGGCCCTGGGCACTACAATCTTTAGGCTACATCATACATCAGGCAAAAAGTGGGGGCTAACCATGTAAAAAAAGAGGCCTTTTCTCTCAAGAGGGTGTGGCCTGCACTGTGAACAGCTTTCACAATGAAAGGAGATTCCCATTGATGATGCATGCCACCTTTGGTAGGTGAGGGAATTCGTCCTTCTAAAAGGAATTTTCCTGTTTAGCTAGGTTACAGGACTGTCTTATCTAGTCTAGGCCCAGTCATTTGTCTGTGCATTAATATGGGATATCAGCCACAGCTGACTACTCCCTTATCACAGAAAAGGTTTGGAAGCTGAAATTAGTTCATATGTGATTCAATTGGCAGTTCTAAGAGAAAGTGCTAACATTTTGTTGGTGATGTGCCAGCATAGGAATGTCCAATCTGCAATGCCACTCCACATCCTCATTTCATTGGGACCCCAGTGCACAGCCTATCAAGTGAAGGACAAAAGCCAATTCCACAGTGGAGTGCTTTATCTGAACCAAAGGAGAACAAAGCCATCATGGAGACCATATAAGTGAGGTACATTGCTGTGGGGTTGTCTGTGTGGGGGGTGCTCCGGCTATTATGAGGTCCAACCGAATAGTGAGTAGGTCAATGTCTTACTGGATTCATGGTCAGCCATTTTATGGTTTGGTTGTGAAGCTTGAATAGCAGATGCTTGGTGAAAGGGCTGTTCAAAAATAGTCACTGAAATATATTAGTTGAGTAAAACAAGCGCCACTGAGAAAGGAACAAGGCACACATACTTTGCCTTAAGTAGGTATGCATAGAGAAATGTATCACAAGCAACCGGCATATTCATTTCATGGTAGCATTGGCTACTTAAAGCCAGATATACATCTTACCAATAGCCATTGAAAAGTGGAAACTTGTAAAATTTAAAAACATTCATGCTTGACTGTAGTAAGTTGTAACTGCCATGTTTTTCCTGCTCATGCTAATTCTGCTAATTGGATGTTCCCATTTTTGAGGTGAGGCGAGTTTCTCCTTGATAGTTGAAATGTACATTTTGCAAACCAGCTTGCTCAGCTGATTTTTTAAATAATATTTCTACTTGTGTAGGCTTTCTGCTAGCTCTGGGGAGCTCAGATATGCACCTGCTTATATTCTTGGTGAACATTTATTCATGTCATCAATAGTAGAAACTGTCTTTTATTTCAAATAATCTTTATTGATTTTACAAAAGGATAAAACAAACATAAGAATGGTTTGGGAACGTAAATTAATAAGAGACAAAGGGGGTCATTCTGACCCCGGCGGTCAGAGACCGCCGGTGCCAGGGTCGGCGGGAGCACCGCCGACAGGCCGGCGGTGCCCCGCAGGGCATTCTGACCGCGGCGGTTCGGCTGCGGTCAGATGCGGAAAACCGGCGGTCTCCCGCCGGTTTTCCGCTGCCCTTGTGAATCCTCCATGGCGGCGGAGCGCGCTCCGCCGCCATGGGGATTCTGACACCCCCTACCGCCATGGCGGTAGGGGGTGCCGCGGGGCCCCTGGGGGCCCCTGCAGTGCCCATGCCAATGGCATGGGCACTGCAGGGGCCCCCGTAAGAGGGCCCCACTTTGTATTTCAGTGTCTGCTATGCAGACACTGAAATACGCGACGGGTGCCACTGCACCAGTCGCACCTTCCCACTCCGCCGGCTCAATTCTGAGCCGGCGTCCTCGTGGGAAGGATGATTTGCCCTGGGCTGGCGGGCGGCCTTTTGGCGGTCGCCCGCCAGCCCAGGGCAAATCCCAAAATACCCTCAGCGGTCTTTCGACCGCGGAGCGGTATTTTGGTGGGGGAAGTCTGGCGGGCGGCATCCGCCGCCCGCCAGACTCAGAATCACCCCCAAAATGTGCTCTTTTTTTCAATCTGTATTACATTTGTATCATAAACACATTAAAGACAGATGAATTAGACAGAGAAACATAAAATGGAAGGGGTCAAGACCTTGCAATAAATACATTGTTAATACTATCATATACTCACAGTGGAAATTACAGTCAACATTTGAATTAATACAGCAGGTCAATATAATTAGTACAGACAATACAATGAGTAAGTGAGCACGGGTACGTTGATCTGAATCCATTTAGGTTATGGCATTGGTAGTCATGATTGAAAGAAATCCAGGGTCGCATGTGAACGGGAACATGGGAATTGCTAGTGTGAGGTTTATGGGCCTATGGTGGTTCAAATGAAAGAGTAGCAGAGTGGAGAGAGCCCCACATAGGCCTATGGGATGGATGCTAGGGAGGTAGTTGCAGCAAAGTGTAATCCACCCCTCTGAGGAACATGAGCAATTTGCGCCATATGTGGAAAGAAACTACGCTGATGTTCTTCTAGTTAGTTAGAATAAGTTTGCATGCAAGGGTCAGCATTAAGTCTATAAGAGATTCAGCTGCTTCATTTTTTTATTTGTGGTTCAAGCTGACCTAGTAGAATATAGGTGAATTCGCAAGTGGAATTAATAAATACTCAGGATGTTTTTAATAAATTTAAACATTTTATCCCAGTAATTCTGGAGTATGGGACAATAAAAGAGCATGTGTTCCAGGTCACTTGTCTGCACACCACAGTTCCAGCATGTGGTTTCTTGTTTGAGATTTAGAGATTAAGTTTGTATAGTTCTTTGGAGGTCCAATAAGATCTTTCAATGATCATGTATTTGATTTGGGATAGCATTGGTGATATGTTATACATAAAAGTGGTTCTGTAAATACGTTTCCATTCAAGTTGCTGTTAGATAGTTCTGCCTCCCATTTTTGTTCAATTCATGAGTGAGCTCTGGAGGATTTTGGTAGGAGTAGTTTCTATATTTTGAATACTGCATGTCCAGCTTTGAACAAGTTATTGATTAGGTTAGGTAGTGTAAAGTTATTCTTTAGTGCTGGTTGTTTAGATAGCTGGACTGTTAGCTTAAAAACGTTGTAAAAGTTGAGGTTATCTAGCCTGAAGCGTGATTGCATAGTGGAAAAGGAGAGTGGGAAATTGCCATCAAATATGTTTTTCATCATATTTATACCTTTCTTCGACCAGTTGGGCCACGTTAAGATATGGTCATCAAGTTTAATTTTGCAGTTGAGCCATATGGATGACAGGTTAGAATTGTGGCTCTTTATTTTCAATTGGTAGTCCAATCCTAAGATAGCATTTTTAGTGTTATTCATGATGTATTTAGAATGGGGGAAATGGAAATTGTCCATCACTAGAAATGCACAAATAGGTTTGTCCTCTCGCAGTGATTTTTCTAGATTCACTCAAACTGGTATGTATGTTGACTCTACAAGGAAACAGCTAGTATCTTGCTTGAACAAATATGTTGTTTGGTATTTCCTAAAGTTAATGAGGCTTATAGCAATGTTATCTTTAGAGAGCTTGCATTTTTGGAGTGAGATTCTAGGTATTTTATTTTGCCATAAAAGTTTATTGAAAGTGTTGTCAATTTTTGTCAGGAAATCATCTGAGAGTGACATGGGGAGCATACCTAATTAGGTAATTAACTAAGGGAGTGATCATCATTTTGAGGGATTCAGCCCTTCCCCAACATGAAAGAAATCTGGATTACCAACCATCAAGGAGATTCCTAATCTTCCTAAGTACAGAATCTTTCTTATGCTTTAAAGTAGTAATACCGTCACTGGAACATTCTACCCTAAATATTTAATGCAGCCTGGTTGCCAAGTGAGGCCTGAATTGCCATAAATTTCTTTATTTCCAATAATATTTGAAAGTTTAACCTCCGATTTGTCCTTATTAAGTGAATAGCCTGGGACATCTGCAAAGCCGAAATTCGGGCAGTGAAATGCGCGACGGGGCTACGCCTGGGGGCCCCTGCACTGCCCATGCCAAGTGCATGGGCAGTCCAGGGGCCCCCAGGGGCCCTGTGCGTCCCCTTACCGCCAGCCTTTCCATGGCGGTGTCTACCGCCACAGACAGGCTGGCGGTCGGGGACTCATAATCCCCAGGGCAGCGGTGCTTGCACCGCTGCCCTGGGGATTATGACCGCCAGGCGGAAACCTGGCGGTTAAGTGGAGGGGCCGGCGGTATGGCCGTGGCTTTTGCGCCACGGTCATAATAGCTGGCGGGACACCGCCAGCCTGTTGGCGGTGTTCCCGCCAGCAAACCGCCGGCCGCCAGGGTCGGAATGACCCCCATGGTGTTTTTCCAATTCTTTGATTTGTTTCTCTAATTCCAAGAGCTTATTGCTTGTTTCTTTGTTCATATTAGATCTAAATTTAATAATCACATCTCCTACTGTTGCATTAAGAGCTTTCCACCTAGTCATGTCAGAGATTTCATTTTCTTCATTTTATTTTAGGAAGGTCTGTATGACATCTTCAATGATTTGTACATTTTGTTGGTGTTTGAGTATTTTGTCATTGAGCCACCATTGTGTTTAATTTTTGTCTGCTGAAGAGTCAGTGATTGACACAGTTATACATGAATAAGCTGCTACCACTGTTGGTTCAATTGTTGTTTGGTCAACCCTTCTAATGGAGTGTCCCAAAACTGTTCAAGAGTATGAATTGTGTGGGGTTGAGTAAAAGGTGTTGTCCCTTTCATCTGGGTTTTGAGCTCTCCAAGCATCAATAAGGTTGTGGCTAGAGCACAGGTTCTTTGGTGCTTCATGGCTTTTATTAGGACAGTATGCAAATTGAGAATTTCTGTCTAATGTAGGGTCCATTGGTAGATTAACATCCTCTGCACAGATGGTTGTGGAAGAATCTGGGATCATTTTAAGTTGAGACGATAAATCATTCCCAAAGGATGGGTCGTCTGCAGTGGGCACATAGAGACACTGACCACAAAGAAATCAATATTGTTTTTGGTGGGTTTTGAGATGAGCTATCTCCCTTGTTTCTCAAACAGATCGGACTAAATGTTTATACTGAACCTTTTAGAGATCAAAGTCAGGACACAATTTTTCCCTACGGTGGAGAGGCATGCTACACCCCTAAATTGATTATTTCTGAGTGATGAGATGTGTGTGGAATCAACCATGGATTCCTGAAGTAGGATATTATCTCCCCGGTGTTTATATAAGTAGTCAATGATTTTCCATTTTTTAATAGGGTGGTTAATCCCTTTTTCAGTTAGTGATATTATCTTTATATTCTGTTTAAGGCTCGTCATGCATGAGGTTTTAGTTTTTTTTAGCTCCTTTAAGGGGCTTTAAGGGGCGTAGTGGATTTATCGAGAATGTTGAAAAGGAGTATGTAAGTAGAAAGGAGAAAGTTAGAGGAATCATGTGTCTTATTTAGTAGCTCACAATAACAGGGATTGGTGGCATAGCAGGTGGAGGTGCATTTCCAGAGATTTAGACCTATATTGTGAGGTTGTGTCAAGAGTTGAGTGCTGTTATGTCCAAATTGGTATGAATTGTTCACTTACTAGTGACAGCTCTTTCCTTTGGTAGTGTTGACAAATAATAATGACAAGGGTAAAGGCAAACAATAAAAAATCTGTATAAAATAAAATGATCAAACAATCCCTCTTAGATATCAAACCTGCATGCTCGGCCGCCACCCATCCACCTCCTCCAAGTATACATCAAGAATGGCAAGAGGAAAAGGGCTCCTCCAAGGAAACGGGTAGTCAAAACAAAACAGTAAGCAGTCCATGCAATTGTTGTCAAAACAGGTGAAGTATTGCATCTCATAAAGCTAAGAGAAAATTCTGAATTTTAGAACTGTGATGGCATAAATGATTAGGTCATGTGTCCGAAAAATGCAGGCGTTTTCCATATATATCTTCGCAACATGAAAGGTAAAGGCGTAAAAGATAACTAGTACAACTTTCATAACCATATTATTAATGGTCGTAGGACCAACAGACCAGCAATATATGCATTCAAGGTAGAAAAATAACTTGAAAACTACTGAAATAGCAAGTATAGAGTACCAAGTATTTTGAGATAGTATTGCCTTTCACATTCATATTTGTATAATCCTCATACCTTATTAATGCTGTCATTTAAGGATTTGTCATAGGCAGAATCGAAACAGCTGTATGAAGGTACTCCATACTCATGTAGAGGGTATGTTGGAATACTTGTTCTTAAGTACTAGGACACTGAAGCAAGACTGATCAAACATCATAGATTTTGGAGGATTTAAGTCTCTGGAGCATGATGTATGAAGAGAGTGAAGGCAGGGGCCGCTGGTATAGATTACCATCATGCAGCACATGTTGGGAATTAGCTCTTGGCTATTAGAGGCCAGTAAATAGTCAATGTTTGTTCATTGAAAATGCGGACTTGGGCAAATATGTGTCCATCTTCAATTCAGTTTTGTCAATGTGATCGTTAAACATATGTGAAATGCCCTGTATTGTCACAAGGTATTTGGCAGTACCTGCAAAAGAAAACTGACAGCTCATTGCTTTCAACCTGGTTTGCAGGGCATTGACGCCCTTCCTAGTTTCAACTGTGGACTTAGAATAGTCTTGTGAAATGAAAACCTTGTGCCTTTCCATTGTATGTGGTTATGTTTCTTTACGATTTAAAGTATTTTTTTCCAAATGTTGATAGCAAAGTGGTTTGCATACAATTCTGAGTCTGGATATGAGGTTTTTGTGTTGCCACTCTGTGCGCTCTTTCTAATTCTAGTTATTTTTCGAATAAGATGTCCGGATTTTGTGAGAACCATTTTTCTAGGAACAGATTAAAATACTCAGTTGGGTGTTCTTCTCCTTCTGGAATGCCGAGGCTACAAAGGTTCCCCTGTCTGTTTCTGTCTTCGAGGGCTGCCAGTTATCTGGACATAGACCGAGTGATGGTGTTGAGGGCTGAAATAGCTTTGCTGATCTTGGCCTCATAATCCAACAGGTTACTAATTCTGCTTTCTCAGTTCTGGTATTAATTTGTTTGATGTCTATTCAGATAGTGAATATTTCATTTTGCATGGCATTTGTGTTGTATTTTGTAGACTTGGCAAGATCATGGACATCTGTCAATTTCTTGAGGATCATTTCCATTGTGGAGTTAATGTCATTTATATTTTTTACAGACTCTCTTTAGTTTCTTTCTCTGCTTTATTGCATAGGAGTGGTTCACTGATAGATCCTGAGTATCTTGTCACAGAGGATACTGGGGTGGTTGATATCCCTTGTTAGTAACTTCATGTTAGTAGTTAATATCAAAGTGATACGCAAAGGCTCACAGGCCCGGCTTACAGTGTGCAGTGTAAATGGTCCCTTGTAGAGAGTGACGATAGCAGGACAGGCACTCAAATCGGCTGTCAAACTACAATACACTTTCAATTATAAGGTATTCGTGTACAAGGCAACTATAGATCCTGTGCTGTAAGTAAACATGCCACAGTTATAGTTTTAGTTCTTGGGGGTACTGGTCACAGTGGGATCTAAATGATCAGTGCATTGCTTAGCAATCCACCACTTTAGTGTCTACAGTCCGAGAGCGGCTGGCTAACACATGTGGGTTGTTATTAGATTCTGGTGATCAGAGAGGGAATCTAAAGTGCTGTCACCATGATTCATATAAGCCTGGAAAGAGCAGAGCCGATGATCGTTTAAGAGTATTGATGACCGTGTCATATTTCATCCGCTATGAGTATCACAAATCACCCGCTATGGATTATCATCGACCAACATCATGTTTGCTACCTACAAGTTTCAGCGGTCCAACAGCTTCATTATATAGAATGGTTATATTGAAGCAAAGTACCCCCAGTTATCGTGTTGGGGGTCATAGTCGCAGACGTAATCTGAACTGAAAGCCTGGTGCAAGTGGCTTGTGTTGTAAGTATTACAAACTAGGAAGGTAAATGCAACTAGGTAGAGGTCTAACCTCTACATATGCAGGATGATCAAATTTGATGCTATCTTCTTTTGCAGTGGAAGGACCCAGATCTAATCCTTCATATGGTTTGGCTTTGAGTAAATCTAGATTAGGTCTTTATTACATAGGAAATAGGATAGTTGGTTTACAACTGGGTCACCCTTATCACCCTGATGCAGATGGAAGTCTCCTAGAAAAATATTTTTAGCTGTAGAACTCCATTTGGCTGTGAAATCCATTACTTGTTTGGTCATTTTCAGGTTTTGGCATAAGGGTGAAAGATGATGTGACATAAAGTAGGAGTCACATTAGACACTTTGGCCCTCATTATGACATTGGCAGTAAGTCCCGCTTACTGCCATGGCGACTGCCACCAACATACCGCAACCGCTGCGGTATACTGCCACCCATATTATGACACACACATAGAAATCCGTCACTATACAGAAAGACACACAAGTCCGCCAGCCCAAAGGTCAGTGATAAAATGGCGGTATCCAAACCCACACCGTTACGCCAACAGAACTACGCCCACAGCATTATTGCCCATGAATCACCGTGGCAGACATTCAACCGCAGTAAACCATTGGCAGTACATACCACTGCGCTCAAAATACACACACTCAAACAAAACAGCACCTCATTGGACAATTCAAATTACACACACCTGTCACACATACAAACACCACACCCACACACCCACAACACTATAAAACACACACACACATTACCCACAAACCTTTATGACTCAAAAATTTTTACAACTGAGAGAGAGAGACACCAAGAGCACCCACACAACCAGAGCCACAGAACACCATCACCCATACACCATCCACGCACATCACAGCACACACCCCAACACATCACCCCATACACCCTCATACACACCACTCACACTACACCCATGGCACCACAAAGACACCCCAGGTTCTCTGAGGAGGGTCTAAGGGTCATGGTGGAGGAAATCATCCGGGTAGAGCCACAGCTATTCGGATCACAGGTGCAGCAGACATCCATTGCAAGGAAGATAGAGTTATGGCGGAGGATCGTGGACAGAGTCAATGCCGTGGGACAGCACCCAAGAATAGGGATGACATCAGAAAGAGGTGGAACGACCTACGGGGGAAGGTGCGTTCCGTGGTTGCAAGACACCATCTAGCTGTACTGGACTGGTGGTGGACCCCCACTTGCTCCCCCACAACTAACAACATGGGAGGAGCAGGTCTTGTCAATACTGCATCCTGAGGGCCTGGAAGGAGTAGCTGGAGGACTGGGCTCTGGTTAGTCAAATCATTACTACTTTCACCCCCCCTACCTGCATGCCATCACAAACCCCCACCCTCACTCCCATCACTCCACCACTACCCACACACCCCACCATCACAACCCACTAATACCAATGCCAAGCCCTGCATGATTTACCAATGCATGGACACCACTCACAGACCTGCATGGACAACCATCACCACTGCATGCACACTAGAGACAATCACCTGACCCACCAAATAACAACTCTCACTAAGGCCAATCTGCCATGGCAATATCAACCATAGAGGGCAACATACCCATGCACAAGACAACACACGCTGAAACCATGACACTGCATTTACATCCCCACAGATCCCCCACACAACGTCACCGGAGAGGAGGTGCCAGCATTATCCCCCCACAGAAGAGGCCCACAGTGATGACAGCACCTCTGCACGCCTGGATCAGGGTCACCTACCTGGCCCATCAGGGACCTCCGGACAGTCAGTTACCCAGCCACAGTCCCATATCACCAGAGAGCCTCCCCCCTCAGGAAACACCAGCACAGCATTCACCCAGCGGGCCCATACCCCTGTCCCCAGGACACGTCAATCAGCAGTGTGTCCATCTCTACAGGGACCCCAGGCCACCCCACAAACGCAGGAAGATCAGGGACCTGGGATCAGTGGTAGTGGGCACAGGGTTCAGGGGACAGAGGCACAGAGCAACAGGGAAGCTGGGAGAACTGCTGTGCGACAGGGGGAAGACAGGCCCAGGGAACCGATCCTCCACGAGGCACTCACCAACATCCTGGGAGCATAACCACCATTCCCAGGAGACAATGGGCCAGATACTGGCCAAGTTGCAGGAGACCCAGCGGCTGCAGGAGGGACAGTACCTGGGGATCAGGGAGGACTTGAGGGATATCCGCACCACCCTGGTCACCATTGCAGGGGTGCTGGCATGACATGGCCAACACCATGAGGGAGGCAGTGGCACACCAATGGGCCCCTGACACTAGCCACAACGATGAACATCCCTTCAACTCCGCCAACGCTAGTGGACAGGGGGCCCCGCCACCGGAACAACAGGCCACCAGCACCCCACCCACTGCAGAAGGAGAACCACCCCGCAAACGGTCCCTGCTATCCATGCAGAAGCCAGAAAACATTGCCAAGACCCCCGCCAGGAAATAAGACTCTCCTGATTGTCACCCTTGTGTCCCACTCTGTTACCCTGTCCACCTTGAACTGCCATTGCTCCACATCCTATGCCCCCTTGGACAATGCACCTGTGATACAAACAGACTGAACTCTATCCTGGACTTTCCTCCATCATCACCCCAGCCCATTGCACATCCCCATTTACTTCTCAGCAATGAAATAAAAACCCTCTTAAAAAATACAAGTATGGAGTCTGTCAAATGAATTAAGGGTGTATTTGTTTAACAATCTGTAGTCATTACAATTAGACTGTACAGTTATGTATACATAGGTATGACCTGTAATGTGCTGCAGTCAATACACCAGGAGCCAGAGTAGGGCAAAAAGATCTGTGAATAGACATGTCAAAGGGAACAGTAAGTGGCCAGAGTAGTGGGAACAGCAGCCTGCCTAGAGAAAATTAACGACACAAAACTGCAATGGAAGGTGAAGTTACAGTGTCTTACCTGTGTGTCACTGAAAGTACTGCTGTATGATAGTTCTTCTGTTGTCCACATCCTCATTCTCTGCCTCCTCTTCGTCACTGTCCATAGGCTCCACAGCTGCCACACGCCCATCTCCAGCCCCATCCTCCTGCAGAAAAGGCACCTGGCGTCTCAAGGCTAGGTTGTGCAACATGCAACATGCCACACTGATCTGGCACACCTTCTTGGGTGAGTAGCACTGGGATCCACCTGTCAGATGGAGGCACCTGAACCTGGCCTTCAGGAGGCCAAAGGTGCTCTCAATAATTCTTCTTGTACACCCATGTGCCTCATTGTAACTTTCCTCTGCCCTTGTCCTAGCATTCCTCACTGGGGTAAGTAGCCATGAGAGGTTGGGGTAACCAGAGTCACCTACAAATATCGAGGGATACCTGTTAGCCAGACACTCACCCTTAGGGCCAACCCCACACCCATATACCTACATCAACTGGGTGGGGACCAGGGCTCACCTATTAGCCACACCCTATGCCTCTGGAGTTGAGCCATCTCATATGGGATGCTGCTATTCCTCAGGATAAAGGCATCATGCACAGACCCAGGATACCTAGCATTCACATGGGAGATGTACTGATCCGCCAGGCACACTATCTGCACATTCATAGAATGAAAGCTCTTCCAATTTCTGAACACCTGTTCATTTTTCCGGGGGGAACAAATGCAATATGTGTACCATCAATTGCCCCAATGATGTTGGGGATATGTCCCATTGCATAGAAGTCAGCCTTCACTGTTGCCAAATCTCCCACCTGGGGGAAAACAATGTAGCTGCACATGTGATTCGTCAGGACAGGCAACACTCTGGTCAGCACATTTGAGAACGTTGGCTGAGACATCCCTGCTGCCATGGCCACTGTCGCTTGGAAGGAGCCACTTGCCAAGAAAAGTAGCACTGATAGGACTTGCACAAGAGGTGGGATCTCAGTGGGCTGACAGATAGCTGAGATCAGGTCTGGCTCCAATTGGGCCCACAGCTCATGGACTGTGACCCTATCAAGTCTGTAGGTGAGGATAATGTGCTTGCCCTCCATTGTTGCCAAGTCCACCAGGGGCCTGTACACTGGGGGATGTCTCCATCTCCTATTCATCCTCAGCGGTTGTACTCCAGGGGTAAAAACAATGATCATCTGGTCACTTTTCAACATTTCATCATTGTACAACGCATTGCATGTTGTGACAGAAACAGTATGTTTATATTTAATCCCAAACTGTGCTTATGAAAGCTGTGACTCAGTTATGTGCCGTAGCCTCCCCCCCCCCGAAATGGCGGACACCTGTCCTGTGTGGAGGGATAGGTGGAAATGAGGTAATTCCACTGACGTTGTGACCGTTGCTGGAGGTGGTCGAGAACCGCCGTGCAACTCCTCATTGGTTATCATTGGGCCCTATGGGTTACAGTAGCCAATGGCGATGTATGCCGGCGGTGACGGTATGCACCGCTGCGGACATGACTGCCATTTTCTGTCTGTTCACTCACTTGGTACCTGACCTTCAACAGGAGAGGACCTACACTGCAAGTGCTGCTGTGACCTGTGTCTGGAAGCGACCATGGCTCGAGTCTCTGGGAAAAGGGCTCCAGAGTTCACTTCGGAGGAGTTGGAGAGACTGGTGGATGGGGTCCTACCCGAGTACCAATTGCTATATGGGCCTCCAGACCAACATGTGAGTACACTGTGTGCACGATGCATGGGGCATGAATGCATGGAGTGCTGTGGGTGAAGGCCTTGTGTAAGAGGGGGCTGGTTGAGGGGTCCTGGGCAAAGTGCTGCATGTAGGGTGGGCAATGTATGTGCATAAGGGGATGGAAGGGGTATTTGTGGAGCATGAGTGTAGCAGGTCGGACGGTATGACTGATAGCATTATTCTATGTTTATTTCCCTGCAGGTCAGCGCCCATCAGTGAAAGGGTATATGGCGTGCCATCGGCAAGGATGTGCGGACCCTGGGTGTCTATGACAGCCGGAGCACCCACTGTCGCAAACGGTGGGAGGACCTGAGACGCTGGGCAAGGAAGACGGCGGAGGTCCAGCTGGGGATGGCCTCCCAACGAGGAAGGGGTGCCCGTCGAACCCTGACCCCCCTGATGTTCTGCATACTGGCGGTGGCCTATCCGGAGTTGGATGGGTGCTTGAGGGCATCACAGCAGCCGCAAGGGGGTGAGTACTGTTTCCAATTCTGCAAATTGCACGTGGTGGGGTGTTATCTGGGTGGGGGATGTGGGCCTGTGGGTGCCCCTAGGCCAGGTCGAACATTGTCGGGTAGGTTCCATGTTGGGCAAGGCTGTTGCACTCCACCCCCAAACATGCTAGTGGGCATCTACTACTCGGCAGGGTTCTGTGGATCTCAGGTAGGCTGCTATTGGCTTTAGGCATTATTCTCCATGGCCTGGTGACTAGCACTGTGACTGGTAGTGCATCACCTAGTGCATAGGGCTGTCCCCTGTGTGTTGTGTATGCCAATGGTGGTGTTGTTGCTGGCATTGACCAAGTGTATCCTCTGTCTATTCCCCTCCCCTTTTGTTTTGTCACCCTGCCCTTATGTGCATTAGCATCATCTGGCGGAGGAGCAGAGGCACCTGCGACAGAGGGAGCTGCATCCCACAGGGGCCTGCAGGCCAAATCCACCGACCGTGAGGGCACCAGTGGGATGGAGGGTGAGGGGAGCACCACAGCCGAATCTGGAGGGGACAGTTTGGACAGTGATACCTCCTCCGATGGTAGCTCCCTGCTGGTTGCGGACACCTCTGTGCTCACCCCAACTACAGGTACAGCCACCGCCCCCGTACCAGCAGCGCCCTCCCAGCAGCCCGTCATCATGTTTCCTGTGCCCGCTCACCCTGGAGGGTGGGCATCTCCTTCACCTCAGGCCCTGCCCCAGTCAGTCCTGCTGTCTTGAGTGAGGAGTCTATAGACCTCCTGTGATCCATCTCTGTTTGGGCAGTCAACCATGGTGAATGCCATCAAGGGGCTGGCAGGGCATTTGCAACAAACAAATGCATTCCTGGAGGGCATTCACTCTGGCGTGGCAGCCCAACAGAGATCATTCCAGGCTCTGGCCTCCTCCCTGATGGCAGCCATTGTCCCTGTCTCTAGCCTCCCCCTCCAACTTCCTCCACCCAGTCCCATTCCCCTCAACCCCAGCCTATCCCAAGCACACCATCAGACCAGCATGCACCCAAGACAACACACAGAAGTGGCTCAGGCAAACACAAGCATCGCACATCATCCCACAGGCACTCACACAAACACCATCCAGATGCAGACATAACAACATCCACTGCCTCCACTGTGTCCCCCTCCTCCTAGTGCTCCACCACGCTCCCAGTAGCAGCTCCACTCACACCTGCATGCACTACATCCTCATTCACTACCCCATCACCATCACGCCTATCACTACACACCCCTCACTGGCAGTCACCACCCCCACATCCATGCACAGGTTCCATGTGTCCTCTCCCACTGTGTCTGTGCCTCCTCCTCCCAAAGTACACAAATGCAAGCACTCAGACACCCAACAGCCATCCACCTCACAACAGCTTCGAGCCCATGCACCTGCACCCAAGCACAGCAGACAGACACCTCCAACCACCACTCTCTCTTCCTCCACTCCCAAAACGTCACCCTCTTCATGCCCCAGTGTCCCTAAAAAGCTTTTCCTCGCCACCCTTGACCTCTTCACTGCCCCCCCATCCTTCACTTTGAGTCAGGGTAGGCAGAACCCAGGACAGCACCTCAGCCACCCAGTCCACGGCCACTGTAGTTTCGGCAGCTACTGCAGGTGTGAGAGGCTCCAAGGAGACACCCATCAGCACTGGCAGTGTGCCTGCACCAGCTAGCAAGCACAAGAAGGGACCACCAGCTACCAAGGGCAAGGAGGCACCACCAGCTACCAAGGACAAGGAGGCACCACCAGCTACCAAGGGCAAAGAGGCACCTCCAGCTGGCAAGGGCAAGAAGGCACCACCAGCTGGCAAGGGCAAGAAGGGACCACCAGCTGCAAATGGCAAAGACAAAGGGCTGGCCACTGCAGGCAGGATGGATAGGGAGCCTGGTGCTGGAGCTGGATCTGAGCACACAACACCAACCATGGCACTTCAGCTGTCCGAGGCTGCAGGGGAAGGGCTGGAGCCTCCCCCACCACTGCCAGCACCGCCACCAGCACTGCCACCAGCCCCGCCACCAGCACCGCCAGCTGCACTGCCACCCGCAGCGCCACCTGCACCACTATCAGCACCACTGCCAGCAGCCCCAGTGGGCAGCGGTCCGAGGCTGCAGGGGAAGGGCTGGAGCCTCCCCCTACCACTGCCCGCACCGCCACCAGCACCAGCACTACCACCAGTGTGCAGCCGTAGTTGCCGGCGGATGGACTGTAGTCCTGCCTCAATGGAGTGTCATGCATCCTGCCCACTGCAGATCTCGTGGGTCTGACACACAGGTGAGGGACTGTGATCTGGCACTCCACAAGTGCAGCATCACTGGGCACAAAGCTCCCTCCAGAACCAGTGGAAGAAGGCATCCACTCACCCCCTCCTTGCCAGGATGAAGCACACTGGGCACTAAGCACCCTCCAGAACCTGTGGAAGAAGCCATCCACTCACCCCATCCTCCGCAGGATGCTTCAAACTTGGCACAAAGCCCCCTCTAGAACCAGTGGAAGAAGGCATCCACTCACCACCTCCTTGCCAGGATGAAGAACACTGGGCACTAAGCCCCCTCCAGAACCAGTGGAAGAAGGCATCCACTCACCCCCTCCTTGCTAGGATGAAGCACACTGGGCACTAAGCCCCCACCAGAACCTGTGGAAGAAGCCATCCACTCACCCCATCCTCTCCAGGATGAAGAACACTAGGCGCAAAGCCCCCTCCAGAACCAGTGGAAGAAGGCATCCACTCACCCCATCCTTGCCAGGATGAAGCACACTGGGCACTAAGCCCCCTCCAGAACAAGTGGAAGAAGGCACCCACTCACCCCCTTCTTGCCAGGATGAAGCACACTGGGCACTAAGCTCCCTCCAGAACCAGTGGAAGAAGCCCTCTAATCACCCCATCCTCCCCAGGATGAAGCACACTAGGCACAAAGCCCACTCCAGAACTAGTGGAAGAAGGTATCCACTCACCCACTCCTTGCCAGGATGAAGCACACTGGGCACTAAGCCCCCTCCAGAAGCAGTGGAAGAAGGCATCCGCTCACCCCCTCCTTGTCAGGATGAAGCACACTGGGCACTAAGCCTCCTCCAGAACCAGTGGAAGAAGGCGTCCACTCACCCCCTCCTTGCCAGAATGAAGCATACTGGGCAGAAGCCCCCTCCAGAACCAGTGTAAGAAGGAATCTACTTGAGAGACTGTGGCTTTGCACTCCCCAGGACCAAGCAGTGAGCAAACCACTCACTTGACAGACTGTGGCCTTGCACTCCCCACAACCAAACAGTGGGCAAACCAACCACTTGAGAGACTGTGGCCTATCACTCCCCAGGACCAAGCACAGGTCATGTTGCCCCCTCCAGAACCAGTGGGCAAGTCACCCACTTGAGAGACTGTGGCCTTGCACTCCCCAGGACCAAGCAGTGGGCAAACCACCCACTTGAGAGACTGTGGCCTTGTACTCCCCAGGACCAAGCAGAGGGCATGTAGCCCTATCCAGGAGCAGTGGCGTTGTACCATCTTCCGGCTGAGGTGCCCCCCCTTCTCCGTCCCCTTGAGGTGCCTTTGTATTTTCAACCTGATACCCCTGCAGTGTTCTCTCCATATTGAGGCAGGAGTCAAGTGGGGCCGTGGTCTATGTGATATGGCCCTGTGGCCCACGGACATTATGGACTGGGCAGTGTCCCTCCATTTGTATATGTGTATATACTGTTTTGATTTTGAATCACAAATTTCTAGTATTGTATCTTATTACATTCACTTTAATCAATTCTTTTTGTCCTTGCATTATTCCTGGGGGGCACGGGTGGATATGTAATGTTATTGCATCTGTTTGTGTGTATGGTGTTGGGGGGTGGGGGAGTTGCGTGTTGCGTGTGTGTCACTCTCTTTTTCTTCCCCCCTCCCCTGGGTGCTAGGTGCTGTTCTCACCGTGGTCATCTTTGCTGGCGTTGGTATTCCTGGTGTAGGAGGTGGTACACCAGCATGGGTAATACCTGTAGTTCGGGCTCCATGGCTTCGTGGTTGTTCCCTGATTGTACAGAGGTGAGTTGTTTCCATTCTGTGTACTGTTTCCGCCGTGCTTTTGATGGCATTGGTACCGCCCCAGAAAAGGTGGTGGATTGGCTTGTTGTAAAAGGGTGGGCGGTACATTGTCTTCCGCCTGGCTGTTGGTGGTTACCGCTGCGGTGCTTGTTGCTAACGCCGCGGCGGTCGGTGTGTTAAAGTGGCTGTCTGTGTTGGCGGTTTCCGACGTGGTCATAATTCCATTTTTTTTACCGCCAGCCTGTTGGCGGTATTACCGTCGCTTTATCACCGACCACCAGGGTTGTAATGATGGCCTTTCTCTCTTGATTGATAATCATTAGAATGAAGATAATTGATAATTATTTATGCTAATGCACTTTTTGTATGTTCTGTACACCATTCCAAACTCTCCACCTCTTTTGCCATTTTGGTCATAGTGTATCATTGAGTATCCAAGTGTGATTAAGAGGTCTATTTCTGGGGGAGATTTATCAGTTATGCAGGTTCCAATCAAGGGTAGTATGTGGAGATTGTAAACTGGTATTAGAGGTGCTCAATTCTAAATAAGGATCATTTGTGGAATAAAATCACTTTTCTGTGTTGAAGATTTTAAACAGTAGTACAGTGGTTTGTCAAATCAAGAATTGCCTATGGAAATTCATTACTGATGGGTATCCCCAAACTACTCAGCTTTCCTAAAAGCAGCCCTACATGCCACAACTCAATTAGTTTCTAGAACCAAGAGTTCAGAACACATTTGACCAATCTTATTTGTTTCTCAATTGTCTCCTGATTGGAGCTACACATTTCTTTAAATTAGCTCCATAGTGAACAGATCTATTCATATGCGCACACCAATGCACATAGCCAACACACTGTTCATCTTTGGAGGTTCACAAGCTCTCTCAAGTGCTCGCATTTTCTGGCTGAAAATTCCTCTATTTGAAAAACAAGTACTATAAAGCAAGCCATCTCAGGTAATACTCTAGCAGTCTGGAAGTCCATCCTGCATGCAATAAGTATAAACACACAGTACACTAGATTTTAAAAAGTTCTCATATAACTAGTGATCTAAATGTCACTCCCTTCAGTGACTGTCCTTCAGACTAATCTAATTCCCAATACTTCATATTAAATTGCTCATGTTAATTTTCTGTCATTAAATTTTCCTTTGAAAGGGTAAAGGTTATGAAACACTATAACCTATGTTAAAGCTACTTTGATCTTTCATGCATTTAAAATTGCATTTTATATTCAAACCAATGTGATACTCCATTGAACCTCTAGTCCTTTTTCTTCGTAAAGCTCACTAATGCCAAGTGGGTATTTCCAGGGCTTAGTTTGTGGCAGTGTTTGCAAGGGCTCTGTACTGGCACCTAGTTCTTAACACCAGTACTTTTTATGAGAGTCCAGCCCACGGTGGTGCTGTCAGACTACTTTGGAGTACAAGATATCAGCAGAGTGTTAGTCTGTTAAATATACAGTACAAACATATATAATACCAGCATCCAGGACATTCTTACAACTTTAAGTGACCTGGAAAAGTCTGAATGGTCACATTTAAAGGAATATGATGGTTTCTAGCATTTTTGACAGTGGCAAAATGTAATGCAAGCTGGAGTTGCCTCTTAGCCCCCCCCACACTTATTTTTCTATAAATTAAGCACTGACTATTTCACTACAGAATACATCACCATGGAACTATCTCAGAGGTGTGTCCTTTTAAGAATGCACAGTGGCTTACCATAGAGGTATGCTAATTGAAGATGTAACACTTGGGCAGGTGTAGCATGAACATGCAAACACGGATGTCTAATTTGTCTGTTATGTTCCTATGAAAACATCTATGGTGGTGGGACAGCAGTCCATGCACATTAAGCAATGAATCAATTGGCCTATAAGAAAAGAAAAGGTTCTAGTGATTGCTGGAGGAATAGAAAGACATCCTTGTATTACAGGCATATAGAGAAAGAAGTATGTTGTTCCTGACAGCCTTAGGGTGGTCTTCCTTCAAACGTTTTGACTGCTTTACCTCCCTTTTACTAATCTGTTTTGTTGGCCTTGGGACTTTGGGCACTTTACCATTGCTAACCAGTGCTCAAATGGGATGTTCCCAATCCCCTACAACATGGTAATATTGGTGTAGCCACAATTAGCATATTGGATTTACTTATAAGTCTTTAGTAAAGTGCATTATATGTGTACAGGGCCTGTAAATTGAATGCTATTAGTGGGCCTAAATCTTTAATTGTGCCACCCACTTAAATAGCCCTCTAAACATGTTTCAGGCCTACCACTGCATGGCTTGTATGTGCAGTTTCGCTGCCATGTTGACTAGGCATTTAAAAACTCTTGCGAAGCCTTAAACTCCCCTTTTATTACACTTAATAAACCCCTAAGGCAGGTCCTAGGTAGCCCATAAGACAGGGTGCAGTGTAAGTAAAGGGCAGGGCATACACTGCTTAGTTTTACGTATCCTGGTAGTGAAAAACTCCCAATGTCATTTTTCACTACTGTGAGGCCTACCCCTCTCATATGGTAGCACTGGGGATTGCTTAATACCTTTATAAATTGTAATTCCTTATTGAGAAGGAGTAGGACTGTCATCTTTGGTACCTATGGACTTGTAATAATAAATCCCCTTTAATGGTTAAGTTGGATTTATGATTACAACTCTATAAATGTATTTTTTAGAAAGTTGACAACTTTCTGCTTCTAAGCCCTGCGTGCCTGCTTCTTGCCTCCAATACATGTCTGGGTTGGGTGACAGCTGAGCTTTGTGCATTCCATCTCGACAGTCACACACGAAGAGAGCCATGATCAGGCTGTTGGGCCTTTCTGAGGCAGATAGGAGGTAGGTGCTGACACTTGCATCTGATTAGGGCTGTGCCTGTCCCCACACAAAGAGCTGCATACCACCCTGAGAGGACCTGTGTGCACTTCAAAGCCCCTCTGTCAAGTCACCCACACTTCAAAGGCACCCCTGGGTATAAGAACTGGACTTCTGACCCTACCAAATCAGTACACTTCTGGATCTGAGAACACTCTGCGAGGAAGAAGGACTACTGTGTTGCTGAAAGCACTGCCACTCTGCTGGACTTTGCTAGATTCCAGCTTTGCTGTGCCTGCCCTGCTACCTGTTGCCCTATTTAACTGGGAGTGAGACTCCAAGGACCTGCTGGCTTGCCTCTTGTTTTGAAGTATCAGGGACATCAAAGACTTCACTCCAACTCTGGTGCAACTCCTGGATTCTGCCAACTGTGAGTTGTACCCTGCCAAGTGGTGCCAATCCAGTCACAGACCCTTGAAAGTGGGCCCTTCAGCCACTTTCTGCTAAAATCATCACATCAAGGATGTTGCAGCAATCGGAACTGCTGCATCCTCCCTAGACATTGACGCATTGTCTCTGACTTTGAGATCTCTGTATCACTGACTACACGGCTCAGGATCAACACATCGCCACCAGCCCGGTGCATCACCTTTGCATCACTGGATGCGTGGCTCAATGACGATGACAATGCATCCCCGGACAGCATTGATCAGAACCAATGCATCACCTTCACATGTCCTCTTCTGCTCCTTGCATCGGATCCTCCACATCGACACAACCTTCCATCCTAGATAAAGGTTTAGCGGGACAAGGTTGGTCCCTGTAGCTGGCCCGCGCAACCTCGCTGTCAGCCTGGACTTTGGACTTATCCCGGTCTAACATGCCCAGATCGCACTGGTTGGTGCTGCAAGTTCGGAAGCACTACAATTGCAGAAATTGTTTGAAAATGTATATTTCGTCTTCTAGTAATCAGATTTTTGTTGTTTTGGTCTTGTTTTGTTTATTAAATTAAAATCTATTTGTCTATCCTGGTGTTGATTATTTTTGTGTGGTGTTTGCACTGTTTTACTGTATTAAGTGTTGCACAAATGTGTTATACATTGCCTCTTAAGTTAACCATGACTGCTCGTGTCAAGCTACCAGAGGGTGAGCACAGGTTAATTTAGGTAGTGAAACTGACTTACCGTGACTTGGATTGTGGTCCCTACCTGGGCAGGGTACACACCTCTGCCAACTGGAGATCCAATTTCTAACAAGATTTAACGTGCAATGTGAACGAAAGATGACATATATGTCCTAAAATGTCCATGTCAATGCGGAGCTAGGCTATCCTAGATTAGTTTGTATTAAATATGTTTTCGTTCGTCTTTACGAACTTCTGTCCTAATGGTTCCCAAAATGGCTTGTCCTGTTCTTAAGTCTAGGCAGCAAGTTCCAGGGACGTTGCCCTACCTTTTATGAGATTAAACTAAATATTGATACCGGCAGCCATTTACTACGAGCTGCGGAAACGCGGAAGCTGAAACAGTTAATTGCATTGCGTTACATTGTAAGAAAAAGTAACACGTTGTGCTAGTTTTCTAAGAAGATTGTCCAACATTGTCGCAAAATGTTGTACTCAACCTGTCTGTGGGGCGGGGGCCAGAACATGTTTGAATAACATTAAAGAAGGCGAGAAACAACCGATTCACTGAGGCAATCTCTGGGGCACTCAAAGTTGCTTTTCATGTGCATTTCTGACAACATTGTGATGTTCTTGACTGAAGGATGTTACATTTTTTTCCCAGGCGAGTCAGCCTTACAGATAGCTTTGATGATTAGAGGTGTAGCGACTTGTGGAAATTAGCTCCGGTCTACGACCCTTTTCTGTGCAACATCGCTGTAGAAAATTGTTAAATAAAATAAATAAATGTTGGAATGATAAGAGGTGGCATACACCGGGCTCCTTTGGCAGTCATTCCGTTCATTCATAAACTGAGTGGTACAACTCACGTGTCAGCCCCCCGCCTCCTTTAATTGACAGAACACTTATGTTCTTTCAGTGTATCCCTCAAAAGAACACTGCTCCCAAAGCATCGTTTCTTGTTCATTAATTAATGAAAAAGACAAAGCATAGACAGGCTGGCCTGGGATATATTTCTCCGTTGGTTGGAAGTGTGATCGGAGCTGCGAGACGCTAGTGCGAAGGCTGGACCATGACGGGTTCCTCGTGGTCAAAACGGGGGCACTGTACTCCAAAAAAGACTCTTGCTTTCACTACAGGCCAGTCCACCTAGGGCTAAAATTGTCACCTGAAATTTGCTGCGACAGTTTCCAAATAGACATCAGTATGCTGTGTAGTTGGTGAAGTGGTGTTTAGGCGTGACTTGTAAAGTCAGAGGAATCTGAACGTGTAGGCGCCTGCTTTGAAATTGCACAGCAGTGACCTAAAAGACGAAGACATAGCATTCCAGAGCCAGGCACGTTCTGCGGACCTGGGAGGATGTTTACCTCCAGGAATGAAGTCTGAGGGCTGGTGTCAAATGAGCAAGTCTCAACTAAGACATGAAAAGCTCCGGCGTTAGAGTAAACAGGTGTTCTTCGGACAGCAAGTGTAATAAAGTGGAGGAAAAAATGAGACATATTGGCACTGAAAATAAATTCGGAAAAAAAAGGAACTGAGTGAAAGGAAATGAGCAAAGGTCATCCGCCATTCACAGTGAAGATAACTGATTTCCTCTTCGTCTCAAAGCTAGAGGCTCCAGGGTTCTTTGGGCAGAACACTGACTCGTGACATTCACGCATGTTTTGACGGGATGACAGCGTACTCGGAGCTAAGGAAGCCAGCACCCAGTCAGCTCTCCACAATGCCCGGGCAAAGAATATGATTAATGCTTTTTGCGAATGGTTCTAGTTATGCTGTGCAACATTACCAATACCTTGCAACAAGGATAACGAAAAGACACACAAAAAGGTGCTTAACACAGCAGCATTTTGTAGTCGTGCGCACCATGCACACATATTTACAAGATGATGTGAGCTCTTTCTTTTAATTTATCAAGCTGGAACGGTAAATCATAAAAAAAAACAAGTAACACAAAAACATATTACTTTACTTTTTTAAAGCACGGGTGGGTGGGACCATCACAAAGGATGTGCTGGGGGAAACATCACAAAGGATGTGGTTGGTGAAGTATCAAAGGGTGTTGCGGGGAGAAACAACATGGAAGACGCTGGAAGCAACAGAGAAGGTGCTGGAGGCGGGAAGCAACACATTGTAGGGGATGGAAGCAATACAGAGGAGTGTTGGTTGGAATACCAGGCGAGAGAAAACAAAGTGGAGTAGAAGGGGAGAGAAGGAAATGGGCAACAAAGCAATGCAGGGCCAGAAGTACATGAAGGCAAGTGTAACGTGGATTGCTCGGAAGAGAACCATACAGGTGACAAGGAGTAACAGAGTGCATGAGGGAGAAGTATGTGGAGCGAGGCAGCTGGAAAACAGATGCACTTTCATGCAGTGCCTGACCCAAAATAAAAAAGTAGTGTCTGAAAGGCAAACAGTGGAACAACACGAGTAATGCAGCAATGTTTCAAGAAAGGGGCAAACAATAGAAGAGGAATGAAAGCCCACGCAAGTTAATGAATAAAAAGTAAGCACATGATAATGACAGTAAAGCAGCCAATGCTAAACAATGAGCAGAATTTAAGCATACAACGAGCCGACAATAGAGCTTTTTCCCAACAGACAGCTTGCGCTGTCTGGTAGGGGACACATAAAATTGAAGTCGTGTATACTAAAATGTGCCATTTATTTTAGGATACAGAATAGCCAGGAGGAGCTACTCTCTGATGGATAGCTTATAAATTTTGCCATTAGCAGTTCTTGCTTTGAATTCTAGCTACTTTGCTTGAACAAATTGGGTGACATCACCGCCGCCTCCCTGCCATTAAGTCAAAGCCCAGGAGTCGCTGCGGCCAAGGACTGTTTGCATTTTGTTGCCTTGGTCATCTGCTCACTGGATTGAACATGGTGGGATCTCGATGTCCCCCTCCTCCCTTTTTTCAGCATAAGAGCTGCACTGGGCAAGGCCTGCTCACCTTTGTTGTCTGCTCACTAGGATTCAGCTCGGCTGAGGCCCAGCAGTGTATTTCCCCACTCTAGCTTCTCACTTCCTCTCCTACTTCGCACCTGTCCTTGTAGGTGCGCAGAGCTACCACTGGCTAACTTCCAGGGCAGGCAGGGCGGATGTGTTTATTTGGCCCAGAGATTCTTGTAGTTCATTCTGTGGACAGCATATTTATGACCCCTTGAGCCACGGTTGTGTTTTCTGCATCCTGTCCGGTTTTATGAGTTCTCTCACATGGGCCTTACAGTAAGGCTCAATTAGGTTTTTGGGATTAGATGCATGAGGCACTATTTTGGGTGATTTTCCATGAGATCCGTAAATAAGTTATAGTTTGGAAGGACACCTGACAGGCTCCTATGCATTTCAGTCCTTGGTTAGAGGCTGTGGTTTTGTGGCCTCTGACTGCCGACCACAACTTCCTCAATATCCACTTTTGTGAATTGCCACACCTGCAGCAATTCACACTCAAGACACCAGCTGACTCTTACACAGGCACTGACCAAAGGAGGAAAGAAGTCGAGGAGGGACACTGTTCTTTATGTACTGGGACATAACAGTTGTTCTCCCTGGCTTTGTTTAAGTAATAGGAGTTGTCTGCTTTGGCAGTATGTTTTACTGCAACCTCCAGTGGGAGTCTGTTCGAAAGTTAATTTAGCTATTACAATTCTTTGTGTTTCACAGCAAATTTAAGTCAGTTGTTTATGTGAGGTTCTAAGGTTGATCATGCCCTCAAAGACCAGCAAGAAGGACGGCAAGTGGTGGCAGGTGGGGCAGGGAAATGAGCTGGTTATGCAGAGCCTTGACGCTATGGATGAGCTGTTATCTTTGTTGTGCCCAATGCTCCTCACCAGAGACAGGGTGGAAACCCTTATAGAGGTAGAGGTGAGGGGGCAGCCCAGGAGAACAGGGTTCACCCCAAGATGAACATTCCCCCAGTCTCAAAGTTGCCTAAGAAGGGGTGACAGCATGTGGGGGGCGAGGATCAAGGAGGGGTGGATACGCCATGTGACACCAGAGCAGCTCGTCCACTTCCATAGCAGGACTAAAGTCATCAGTAACATTGTTCAGAATGAGGACAATTGAATGGCTGTTCGCAGGGCACCAGGCACACCTGGAGCAGGGACAAGCACTGGGGATTAGTAGTTGGACCTGCTTCCAGGCAACAGCAAGGTTTGGTGTCTAGCTGAGCAAACATCTTGATTTGGCTGCCTAAGATTGGGGGGCTGTCCACGGCAACTACAGGGGTACCTGAGAGAAATAATATGGAGCGGGCAAGATGACTGGTTGCTCAGTTTGGACCGGGGGACAGACCAAAGAGCAAGCCCAGGTCATGTCTCAGAATGGCGCCGCAGCAGTGTCTTCCACACCAATATCAGCACATGCAGCACCAACTTGTGTGGTGGCTTCGACTCAGGGGATTGGGGCGACAACACCAGCAGACAGCCATGCACAAGGAGGCTGTTTCAGCAGGTAGTGACTTACCTTTGCCTAATGTGCGACTTGGTTCTGTGCCATCTGAAAGACAAGTCAGGTAGGCATCTGTTGGCCGAAGTGAAGGAGCAGGCCTGGAAAGGGGCAATTGTGGAGATATTTGATTTTATTTTGCACACTCCTGCTAGGTAAGAGGTTAAGTGTTATGAGAAATGCACACATCCAAGAGATTGCTCCTGCACATACCACAGGCAAAAAGTTGACAAAACAGTGTTTCATGCAGCCATGGTTGAAAAAGTTCTAGTTAGAACAGCAGTTGTCATGCTACAATATAAGATAATGTGAGCACATGACAAACTTGGTGATAACTCATGAAATGAATACGTTAGAGCATTAAGGAGAAAGAAAGCCTCAGGCTATACACTCTTTGGATCAGACATATGTCAGTGCTTCACCATACAATGCTTAAAGAGCTAAAAGCCAGCACACAGCAGCCCTTTCACCCAGAGCAGGGGGAGGGGATAAAGGGAGGCATGCTAGGCCTACAATATGAAGGCCATATCAGGCCTCCTGGGACTTGCAAATCTAGGCACAACTGCTCTTTATGTGGCATGACATCCCACCCTGAGTTCAAATGCCTTAAAAAGGGGAAGGAGAAAGACCAACAGAAACATTGATGATCCTTATTCTTTTGATAAGGCTCACTCCCTGGTAAACCTTTATGCCTTGATTCCTCCCAGCTGTAAGGCTATGGCAATGCAAGGACTGCACAGATGTTTTATAAAGGCTTTATGTATGATTTTCAGATCCCAGCAGAGTAGATAGTTGAATTTCTATCATGTAAGAATCAGCAGTCCATCCAGACAAACAGAGTTGTGGCCAGGCGAGAAATTGCCAAGGATTGTGGGCTGAGTAACGAAGTGGGACCCTTCAGTGTGGTGCCATTTAATAAATCTGCAGGCATATCACTAGGGGCGGGGCCTAAGAAAGAGCCTGGTGATATATGAGATGTAATATGCCCTAATACCCTAATGTGAAAAAGGCATAACCTCCTACCTAAAGGAGAGCTGGGTTTGTTAAACCTAATCTGCCAATGCCATGTCCATGAGAGGAGCCCCCAACTCTTGTTACCTTGGAATGAGGTCTCTATCTCAGACTCCGCAGGGACACGAAGACTGGGTCAGCGTCAAGACGACTGCAGCATCGGTATCAGTGATGGTGGCGATGCCCTCTGGTCGGAATCCCTCTGATTATTTGTCTAAAGTGTGATGTATTTATACAGATATACAATGTCCCCTGACTTAGGAGTGTTCCTAAACAATAGATAACAGACATGCTTGGGACGGCAATTAATATCAACAATCCCTCGAAAGTATAGAGAGGGAAAATCCCTAAGTGTGAACACCTACTGTTTGTTTGTCTTTGGTGCTTGATCTTGACGCCTTGGCGCGGTGACACTGATAATGTTACCCATAACAAGTGACCTAACTATAAACAAGGCAGACATCTTAGAAGAAATAAATAATTAAATGGGCTAAGACAGAGCAAGCTAAGTAGGTTAAAAGTCACTAGGTGACGTGGGCACTAGTCTACAAGCCAGAGGCTAAGCTAACTCCTGTTATCCCATTAAAACGAACTAGGATTCACTACAATGTTGGGGTTTGTGTGTAGAAAAAAATAAAAAAATACAAAAAAATTATACAAAACATTAAAAAAAATACAAAAATATATATATGTGTTTAGGATAAGTTAGTATGTGTTTAGGTTAGTATATGTTGTCCTACATGTGTACCGTCATATAAGGGGGGGGGTTGATGTTAAGAGTGTTTAATTAAATGTGATAAGTAAGTTTAGATTAGGGTAGATAGGGCCACTTGTGGGTAATGTGTAGTTAGGCTAGGTAAGGTTAGTTAAGGTGTTTCTCCCAGTTTTAGTATCCTTTTTTTACTGTCAAATAAATATTTAGGTGCTCCTTTACAGTATGTGTCATATGCTTGGGGATCAGGGCCTTGGCATGGGTGAACAGTGTCAATTTAGCATTTGTGTTCCATCCTGCGTCCAAATCCCATAATTGATGTCATTATTCACAATTCCTATGTGCAGTCACATTGGCAGCTACACCAAAGCTACTTCTCTATCCATCTGCCATCCATTGCACTCACCACTCAAGGTTACTATGGTTCCCAATGTGTTGTTAAGTTTGGATGTGTGCCTGATGTTCATGTGAACCCTGATAAGATGAGTGATGGTATAATCTTATGTAGTATTGTATACATAACTCACACATAATTTATTACATTGTACTCCCAGGTTACATATTTGTCCATACACTCGTACACATCCATTCCTGCTGTATGGTGTGTGTGTGATGAAAGTTTATAGTCAGATGTCACATACATAAAGATTGTCTTGAATGGAATTTTGAACACATTGATTTTCAGCTTAAACATACCTTGAAGCAGACTTTTTCAGTCCAACACAGCATTATACTGTTAGTTTTCTATTTACTTCAGAAATAACCCATCAGGAAGCACAGATGATGATGCAATCCAGACCCCAGTGCATAGTTATCAGCCCACAATCTTTCAACGCAGTTGTATTGACATTCTATGGCCATTGACATGTGACATACATCACTAATCTCCTACACAGTTGATGTGTCACATTACACAGAGACAAAGTGATTGTGTAAGTGCTATTTATTTTAAAGTACTGTAGTGCAATATTTACATAGTCCAGGATTGTGAGCCCATTAGTGTGACACCTTCTATTGTGATACTACACAGGTGCAATGGGACATGTCATTGGACATGCTGGGGTGAAATGTCATACAGTGCAGAGGAACACAAATTGCCAATGAGGTAGTGGGAGGCAATCACAGAGCATAGTGTCAAGGTAAGCAGTGGGCTGGAGAACAGTGCAGTGAGCAGCTGTTGCAAGACTGGCATGTTAACAAGCACAGGACCTAGGATATAAGTGCCCATGTGGCATTGACTTGTGCTACCGGGTACTCTTACAGGTGAAGGTGATCTGTTCTACGTCTCCATCTTCTGATGTGTGTTTCATCTCCTCTGCCCCTGGTGGTGGTGGGTTTGAAGGGGCAACACACACTTCAGTGTTTGAAGATGTGGAGTCAGAAATCCCATTAGCTGCCAACTGTGGGGCTATTAAGGGAAGTACTGCAGCAAGGAGGAGCCGCTGGTTTTTAAGGATAGCAGCTACATCACTGTGGTAGGCAGCCAGGTCGGCCCTGAGGGGGTCCAGATTGCATTCTTGAATGCAGTGAAAGTTTTGGGGTGCAAGGTGTTCTGGCAACTCCCTTACTGCAGTGGTGAATTCCTTTACACTTTGTTGAAGGACTTGCAGGATAGATGTTAGCGCTTGATTGGCTGCTGCCTGTTCTGCAGATGACATCATGCATGAACTCATCCCCTCAAGACCAGCTGCCATATTTTGCATCCCCACCCACACCTCCATGGCCAGCTCCCTCTGTACTCCAACTACAGTCCTCTCAAATATGGTGCCAGTGTCCGTAGAGTCCTCAGCTGGGTTGGAGCTGGCAGGTCATACAATTGGGGTGGTGAGTGGGTCCTCTGTGATGGCTGCTACTTCTTCGCTCCTCCTTGCGACTGAAGGTGGGGTCTGGAGGGTTCCAAGCACATCTTAGAGGGTCTGCTGGCTAATGATTGTCAGCTTGTCATCCATGTCATCAGGGAAGTCCAGGACAGCATTTCCCTAGGAGAGCCATCGTCCTCTGCAATGAGATATTGTACTATTAGTGTGTCTGTGTGGTGGCATTTGTAATGTGACGTGCCTGACTTCCTATTAGTTGCACATTGTGATCTTGGTTCCTGTTCATTGTTACTGTCATTAACATTAGCATTCTCCCAGGCCTATGCCCCACTTGCATGTCACATGTAGTGTGGGCAGTTTGGGGGAATGTCTGTGTCACATCCTCTAGGTGTAGGTTCTGCCCAAATTGTATGTTGCCACCTTCTTGTACTACTAAACCCTCCGTTTACTTCCATTATCATGGTGTGGCCTTGCACCGGCTGTGGGTGTTCTGATGGCACTTGCTCCACACTTAACAATCTGGAACTAACCCAGTCTTTGATATTTCACATCCACCTATATGTTGCTGAGACCTAGAATATACTATGTATAGCATTGCCATGGCACGATATGGGTGTCAGCCTTGGTAGTGTGTACTGCTGATGTTGGGGAATGTGTGCTACATTGGATTGCACTGATGGTCCTAGCAGTGTTCCATTTCCTCTTATGACTGTGCAGGTGTGTTTCACTAGCTAGAAACATATGAAACATATGTCCTCCCCCTCAATGCTGTTGTCTTAGTACTATGACACTTGAGATGTTGCATGGTGGCATTGCAGCTATTGTAACAGAGGCACAGGGTAGAACCTGACATGTGCAGCATGGGCATGTGGGCATGACATTACTGCGGTTTCTCCTGTACAGCCCATGCACCGGTGCTGTGCCCCTTTGCCCTTTCTACTACCTGATTATCATGGATGACATGCATTGTGTAGTAGGTATTCCCCCCCCCGGTTGCAGTTATGCATTTTTGTTCCCCATGCCACTTACCCTGCATATATGTTGTTTCCTGGTAGTCTGCGCTGTCCTGTCCTTGAATCCCTGTGACCATCTCCTCAGGGATGGCGGCTGCCACCATCTCCTCCATGTGGTCCAGGGCCTCCTGCGATGCTGGACTCCCACCTCCAGTCTGCAGTACTGCCTTCCTGTTCGTGGCCATCTTTTCCTTGGTCCTGCGCTTGCAGTCATGCCAGCGTTTCTTGCACTCAGTGACTGTTCTCCATACTTCTGCCACACTGTTGATCTAATTGACAATTTGTTGCCAAATTGCCTCTCTCCTGCCAATTGGCAATTTAGAGGTGACAAAAAGTTGATGCTGGTGTTCCGTCACCTCTTTCACCACTATTTCATGTTCCTCTGCACTGAACCAACACTTCCTTTTCTTCTTCTCCCTCTCCTGGGTCTTGTGTGGGTCCTCCTGGCTGGTTCCTGGTCGGTTGTCATCTTCCTGGGGTCTCTCATGGGTTCTGGAATCCATTTTGGGTCTCCTTTGTACATTTTGCTGTATTTGCACCGCTTTTTGATGCTAAGGCGCGTATCCGGTTTGCGACGTGGTAAACCGGATTAAAGTCATTTTTGCCACGTTAACGTCCTTTTTCTTTATGACGTGGCGCAATGGTTTGAGTAAAAAAAAATGACTCTAACCAGTGGTTTGCGCCGCCGAGCAGCAAAGTATAAATTTGATGCCTGGGTGGCGTTAAGAAATGGCGTTAGCCGGCGTTAACATTTTTAACTGCGTCAGCGCAGTTTTGCATCAAAAAGTATAAATATGGGCCTATTTCTTTAGAAAGAGTGTATGTGTGTGTGTGTGTGTGTGCGCCCACGTGCGTGTGCGGAATGGCAATGGCAATAGCATGTGTAAGATCACTATATTACTTTCAGGCATTAGTTTCAGAGCTGAAAGTTGACAGTAGTTCTAATAAAATAGATGACTAAGGTTTCTATTCTCTCAAAGCTGCAGGACTGTGTACAATGATTAGAGCTGCAAGGCAATCTGGCCTCACACAAATCAGGCTTAGAAGGAAATAGAAATGGCAGCATTTGCCTGCCTTCTATGTACGTCTGCAACAGAGGCATGGCTAGTGTTGTGGAGAAATGATAGAAGAAGGTGTGCAGTAATTCCCCCTCCCTTATTCATGGAGAACTATTGGGGGTGTTTTAGCGTTTTTTAAATGTGCAAGTTTGGGTGACACAATATTTCTGAATACTAATGATTTTTACAATGAATCTAGTTGTAACCGATGAATTATTAATGATGCACTTGAAATAATTTTTATTAGGTTTCAGAAGTGATTTTATTAATGCAGTTAATATGGATGCTGATTTGTTGTTCTGTTCTTCTTGCTTCAGCTCATTAGCCCGACCAATCAGTGTCTTGAGGTGTGTTCTCTCTCCTCACAGTCTTCACAGAGCACAGGACACTGTGATGTAATTGGTTATTTTACTTAGAGAGCATGTATTGTGAATGAACTTTTCTTCATATACTGAATGCATCAAACTGAAGGACACTTCCACTGGAAGTTCAGATGAAGGCTGCTAGCAGACACTAGTGTGTGAGTCTTTGTCTGAAAAATGCTATATATTGTGTTGTATATGTCCATACTGCGTTGTTGCTATGGAAGCTGATGAGGTTTTCTTTCCTTAGAAATGGGGTAGTGTAATATTTTTGGTATGACCATGTTTATTCTAGTTTCCTCAAAATGTGTTATCACTAGTCATGCCATGCTGAATTTGCAGTCTTTGCTCATTACCTATTCATAAAATGTGTATAAACCCCCCTATTTTTGTGGGTGAGTCAGAGACATTTTCTTTTCCTCGCAAGACTCTATCCATTTAGATAGAGACTTTTTCTGACCTATTAGAGATGCTGCTTGTGAATCTGACATATTTTAGAGACTTGGGGCCAGATTTAGATATTGGAGGATGGATTACTCTGTCACAATGGTGACTGATATCCCATCCGCCGAAATCTAAATCCCACAAGAAATAAGGTGATTTAGATTTCAGTAGATGGGATATCCATTACCCTTGTAACAAAGTAACCCATTCACCAATATCTAAATCAGGCCATTATTCTTTCCCTCCTGAGACTCTGTCCAGTTTATTTCAGAGAATTAGATGACTTACCTTTCCATTAGAAATGCTGAACTTATTAATTCTGTTGCTGATTGGGACTTAAAGTAATTCAGATTTTTGACTATGTACTCTGTGTTTGAGCCTTCATAGCATTTAGTCTGCATTTCTCTGTAATGCATATGTTTTGAGTTTTGTAATAAAAGCTGTTAACTTTCCCTATGATCTTGCACTTAGTTATTAAGTGGTCCCAGTAAATATTGTATTCCTCTATTAAACTAATTTGTGGGGCTTGATGTTGAGGAGGATGGCAACTCATCACAAGATCGAAGGTGCCAGAGCAAGACCTCCTTAGGTAGATTTTGGGGTAAACTAGATTTTGGGGTTCATTAGAGTATTGGGGTTCTTCTCCCAAAAATGATAAAAGTTTATAGAGTACAGAGTTTGGGCGAGAAGAAATTAGATTAATAAGGTGGAGCCTTTGATGACATAGGTGGTCATTACAACCCTGGCGGTCGGTGTTAAAGCGGCGGTAAGACCGTCAACAGGCCGGCGGTAAATAATTTGCAATTACGACCGTGGCGGAAACTGCCAACAAAGAGAGCCACTTTAACACTCAGACCGCCACGGCGGTACAAACAAACAGCGCGGCGGTCACCGCCAACAGACAGGCGGGAGACAATGTCCCGCCCACACTATTATGACAGGCCAATCCGCCACCTTTTCCGGGGCGGATTCACTGCAGATAAAAACACGGTGGAAACAGGAATCCCAAAGGAAAAACACTCACCTCTACACACTCCACGAGGAATGAGGACGCCATGGACCCGGAACTCCAAATTCTCCCTGCAATACAGGGAGTGCAGAATTATTAGGCAAATGAGTATTTTGACCACATCATCCTCTTTATGAATGTTGTCTTACTCCAAGCTGTATAGGCTCGAAAGCCTACTACCAATTAAGCATATTAGGTGATGTGCATCTCTGTAATGAGAAGGGGTGTGGTCTAATGACATCAACACCCTATATCAGGTGTGCATAATTATTAGGCAACTTCCTTTCCTTTGGCAAAATGGGTCAAAAGAAGGACTTGACAGGCTCAGAAAAGTCAAAAATAGTGAGATATCTTGCAGAGGGATGCAGCACTCTTAAAATTGCAAAGCTTCTGAAGAGTGATCATCGAACAATCAAGCGTTTCATTCAAAATAGTCAACAGGGTCGCAAGAAGCGTGTGGAAAAACCAAGGCGCAAAATAACTGCCCATGAACTGAGAAAAGTCAAGCGTGCAGCTGCCACGATGCCACTTGCCACCAGTTTGGCCATATTTCAGAGCTGCAACATCACTGGAGTGCCCAAAAGCACAAGGTGTGCAATACTCAGAGACATGGCCAAGGTAAGAAAGGCTGAAAGACGACCACCACTGAACAAGACACACAAGCTGAAACGTCAAGACTGGGCCAAGAAATATCTCAAGACTGATTTTTTCTAAGGTTTTATGGACTGATGAAATGAGAGTGAGTCTTGATGGGCCAGATAGATGGGCCCGTGGCTGGATTGGTAAAGGGCAGAGAGCTCCAGTCCGACTCAGACGCCAGCAAGGTGGAGGTGGAGTACTGGTTTGGGCTGGTAACATCAAAGATGAGCTTGTGGGGCCTTTTCGGGTTGAGGATGGAGTCAAGCTCAACTCCCAGTCCTACTGCCAGTTCCTGGAAGACACCTTCTTCAAGCAGTGGTACAGGAAGAAGTCTGCATCCTTCAAGAAAAACATGATTTTCATGCAGGACAATGCTCCATCACACGCGTCCAAGTACTCCACAGCGTGGCTGGCAAGAAAGGGTATAAAAGAAGGAAATCTAATGACATGGCCTCCTTGTTCACCTGATCTGAACCCCATTGAGAACCTGTGGTCCATCATCAAATGTGAGATTTACAAGGAGGGAAAACAGTACACCTCTCTGAACAGTGTCTGGGAGGCTGTGGTTGCTGCTGCACGCAATGTTGATGGTGAACAGATCAAAACACTGACAGAATCCATGGATGGCAGGCTTTTGAGTGTCCTTGCAAAGAAAGGTGGCTATATTGGTCACTGATTTGTTTTTGTTTTGTTTTTGAATGTCAGAAATGTATATTTGTGAATGTTGAGATGTTATATTGGTTTCACTGGTAATAATAAATAATTGAAATGGGTATATATTTTTTTTTTGTTAAGTTGCCTAATAATTATGCACAGTAATAGTCACCTGCACACACAGATATCCCCCTAACATAGCTAAAACTAAAAACAAACTAAAAACTACTTCCAAAAATATTCAGCTTTGATATTAATGAGTTTTTTGGGTTCATTGAGAACATGGTTGTTGTTCAATAATAAAATTAATCTTCAAAAATACAACTTGCCTAATATTTCTGCACTCCCTGTAGTATTCCTGCTCCTCTACCAGGAGCACCAACGCTGGCGGCGAAGACCACGGTGAGTACTTCACCTACGACACAGGGGAGGGGGGAGGGAAAAAACAGTGACACACACACGCAACACCCCCACCCTCATCCACTACAACACACACACTAATTCATATCATTACATCACAGTTACACCCCCAAGCCCCCCGGAAGAATGCAAAGACAATAGAAAATGAGTGTAACCATTGGAATATATTAAAAGCAAGTAGGCAGAAATATATATATATACACCATGTACATAATATATACCAAGCATAGTAGTCCAGGTAGTGCTGTAAGAAAGTCCGTGGAACACTGGGACCACACGGTATGGGCGAGGCCCACACAAGATCCCCGACCATGATGGAGAGAACACTGCAGGGGCATCTGACAGCAATTAAACAGGCACCTCAGGGGGAGGGAAAGGGGGGGCACCTCAGCCGCTTGAGTGCACAACACCAAATCCTCGAGGGGGCCACATGCCCACTGTTCAATCCTGGGGAGTGCAAAGCCACAGTCTCTCAAGTCTCTACACTGGGTGGTTTGCCCACTGTTCAATCCTGGGGAGTGCAAAGTCACAGTCTCTCAAGTCACTACAGTGGGTGGTTTGCCCACTGTTCAATCCTGGGGAGTGCAAAGCCACAGTCTCTCAAGTCTCTACAGTGGGTGGTTTGCCCACTGTTCAATCCAGGGGAGTGCAAAGCCACAGTCTCTCAAGTCTCTACAGTGGGTGGTTTGCCCACTGCTCAATCCTGGGGAGTGCAAAGCCACAGTCTCTCAAGTCTCTACCTTGGGTGGTTTTCCCACTGTTCAATCCTGGGGAGTGCAATGCCACAGTCTCTCAAGTGGATAACAGTCCCCACTGGTTCTGGAGGGGGCTTTGTACCCAGAGTGCTTCATCCTGCTAAGGACAGAGGGAGTGGATGTATCTCTCCACTGGTTCTGGAGGGAGCTTTGTGCCCAGAGTGCTTCATCCTGCTAAGGACAGAGGGAGTGGATGCCTTTCTCCACTGGTTCTGGAGGGGGCTTTGTGCCCAGAGTGCTTCATCCTGCTAAGGACAGAGGGAGTGGATGCCTTTCTCCACTGGTTCTGGAGGGGGCATGGTGCCCAGAGTGCATCATTCACCCTGTGACGGACTCAGTTGCGTCAGTGCCTTTGCCGCTCATGGGCCAGCGGTGCTTGAGATGGCGGTGCCCTGTTCAGCGGTTCTTGAGATGGCGGTGCCCTGTTCAGCGATGCTTGAGATGGTGGTCTCCATTGCAGGGTCTCAGCTGCTGGCTGTCCTTCATGGCCCAGCGGGGCTTTTGCTGGCAGTCCTTCATGGCCCAGCGGGGCTTTTGCTGGTGGTCCTTCATGGCCCAGAGGGGCTTTTGCTGGCGGTCCTTCATGGCCCAGCTGGGCTTGTGCTGGCGGTGGCCTCCTGGCCAGGTGGGCTGGTGCTGGCGGTGGCCTCCTGGGCAGCTGGGCTGGTGCTGGCAGTGGCCTCCTAGGCAGCTGGGCTGGTGCTGGCGGTGGCCTCCTGGCCAGGTGGGCTGGTGCTGACGGTGGCCTCCTGGGCAGCTGGGCTGGCGGTGGCCTCCTGGGCATCGGGGATGATGGTGGTCTTCTGCGCTGTGCTGCTCCTCCCAGACTTGCCGGGTTTCTTGTGGCCCTTCCCCACCTTGGAAGGTGTCACAGCTGACTCCACACTCCCACCTGTACCCCTGGGAGCGGCTTTGGTGGCTGGAGTCTTCCCCTTCTCCCGCCGGGCACTGGCCAACTTCTGATGCTGCACAGGTGGGGGACTGTCTGTGCTGTGGCTCCGTGCCACACTGGCTGCCCTGGTGGCCGGTGCACTCCAGATTCCGGTGACTACAGGCACCACTGGTCCCGGAGATGTTGTGGCTGAGGTGCTAGTTCGGGACCTATGGGATGGACGGTGTGGGGGAGGTGTGGGAAAGAGGTCAAGGTTGGACAGGAAAAGTTTTTTGGACACACTAGGACGGGTAGCTAGAGGGGGTTTGGGAGTGGAGGAAGAGGTGGTGCTTGTAGGAGGTGTACGTTTGGTGACTTTGGGTGAAGGTGCATGCGCTGGAGGCTGTTGTGAGGTGGATGACTGTTGGGTGGGTGTGTGCCTGCATTTGTGCATCTTGGGAGGGGGCATCACAGACACACTGGGAGAAGATACAGGGGACGAGTGAATGGCGGTGACTGCACGTGAGCGGGGTGTGGTGGTGGGTGTGCTGGAGAGGGACGTAGTGGCTGTAGAGGTAGTGCATGCAGGTGTGAGTGTAGACGAGACTGGGAGGGAGGAGGAGACGAGGAAGACGGGGACACAGTGGAGGTAGTGGATGTTGGTGTGTCTGCATGTGAGTGAATGCCTGTGGGATGTGTGGTGCTTATGTTTGCCTGAGCTTCCCTTGGGTGTTGACGTGTGTGTATGTTGGTCTGTAGGTGTGCTTGGGATAGGCTGAGGTAAAGGGGATTGGGTCGAGGTGGAGGAAGTTGGAGGGGGGAGGCTAGAGACGGGGAGTCTGAAAAGCTCGCTGAAGGGCCCCCTGACCAGAATGAATGCCCTCCAGGAATGCATTGGTTTGTTGCAACTGCCTCTCTACACCCTGGATGGCATTCAAAATGGTAGACTGCCCAACAGTGAGGGACCTGAGGAGGTCAATGGCCTCCTCACTGAGGGCAGCAGGGGTGACTGGGGGAGGGCCTGAGGTGCCTGGGGCGAAGGTGATGCCCACCCTCCTGGGTGAGCGGGCACGGGGCAAAGGCTGAGGAGCTGCTGGGAGGGCGGTGCTGGTAGGGGGGGTGGTGGCTTTACCTGTAGATGTGGGGGGCACAGATGTTGCCACCACTACAAGGAAGCTCCCATCAGAGGACGAGTCCGTGTCGCTGGTGTCAGCTCCTGTCCCCGCCGTAGAGCTCCCCTCTGCCTCCGTCCCACTGGTGTATTCAGACTCCGTAGTGTCGCCCTCCAGGGCCATGTGGGATGCAGCTCCCTCGTGCTCCGGTGCCACTGCTCCTCCACCTGATGATGCTAATGCACACAAGAACAGGGAGACCACAAAAAGGGGGGGGGAGACAGAAGAAAGACATGTTGAGTGCATGCATTACCGCTACCGTTGGCGGACATGACAGACACAGAAGCCCCCTGCACTATGCTGCGCTCTTGGGCTCCACTGTTCAATTCCTGGGAAATGGCCTACAAGGCTATAGATGACATCTGCACACATAGATGACACAGGGGCATGACTAGGTGTACTTGGCACTCTACAGAGGTGGGGTGGGGTGCCACATGGCCTGCCTTACGGAGGGGCCTTGCCTACGGAACTCGCCCTGGCCTAGGGAAACCCACAGCCCACCTCCCCCACCCAGACACCTCCACTGTGCGCAAAGTCAGCAGAATGCGAGTGTACTCACCCCCTTGTGGCTACTGTGAGGCCCTCAAGCGCCCATCCAACTCTGGGTTGGCCACCGCCAGGATCCTTAACATCAGGGGAGTCATGGTGCGGCGGGCACCCCTCCCACGATGGGAGGCCATCCCCAGCTGAGCCTCCGCCGTCTTCTTGCTCCAGCGGCGAATGTCCTCCCATCTTTTCCTGCAGTGGGTGCTCCATCTGTCGTAGACCCCCAGGGTCCGGACATCCTTGGCGATGGCACGCCAAATATCTTTTTTCTGGTGGGCGCTGACCTACATGAAATGTACAGGGGAAAAAGAGAAGTTATTACCAACTGCACCGTCAAAGTGATTGGCCCCCATCCCTACCCTTGCCATGTGACACATGCATTCACTGTCTTTAATGCACGCAGCACTCTCCCCCTTTCCTTCTTACATCCAGCCCTCTCTACACAGCCATAGCCCATACAACATGTTCCCTGTGTACTTACCTGTTTGTCTGGAGTACCGTAGAGTAGTGTGTACTGGGGGTGGACCCCATCCACGAGCTTCTCCAACTCCTTCGATGTGAAGGCAGGGGCCCTTTCCCCAGATGCACGAGCCATTGTCTCTTCCAGACCGAGGTCACAGCAGCACTTGCAGTGTAGGTCCTCTCCTTCGAAGATCAGGTATCGAGTGATTGAACAGATAGAAAATGGCGGTCACGTCCGCGGCAGTGCGTACCGTCACCGCCGGCGTACATCGTCATTGGCTCCTGGGACCCATTGGGTCCAATGTTAACCAATGCAGCATGGCGCAGCGGTCTTCGACCGCCTACTGCGACGGTGTACAACGCCAGCGCAGTTACCTCACATTCCATTGTCCCACTTTAGAGGTCAGGCAGCCACCATTTCATGGGCCCACATGGCTTCATTTTCAACTGTGTCACACATACCTAGACTCAACACACATACAGGCCACCTCTTGTATATGATTGGTGTTCTGGGTAAACTGTGGGTACGTACCTCTGAGTTGTTTGACTCTGTGCTTGCTGTTGTCCTTCATAGGCACCGTCCGCTGGGACATGTGAGGAGATGGCGGCATCCTCCAGTGTACCGACCGTTGGTGGACCTGCCGACAATGGAGGAGCGACATTTGATAATCACCTACAGGCTTGACTGTGCCACAATCCAGGAACTGTGTCACTAGTTGGAGTCTGACCTGATGTCAGCAATCCGCCATCCCACAGGAATCCCCCCTCAAGTGCAGGTGCTGTCAGTGCTCCATTTCCTTGCAAGTGGCTCTTTTCAAACAACTGTGGCCACGGCATCAGGGATGCCTCAGCCTATGTTTTCCAACGTATTGTCCAGAGTGTTGTCTGCCCTTCTGAAACACATGCGGAGCTACATCGTTTTCCCTCAGGTGGAGGATTTGCCTACAGTGAAAGGTGATTTCTATGCCCAGGGACATATCCCCAACATCATAGGTGCCATTGTGGCTTTGGTCCCCCCCCCCACAGGAGTGAACAGGTGTACAGAAACCGGAAGAGTTATCATTCTATGAATGTACAGATGGTATGTTTGGCAGACCAGTAAATCTCCCATGTGAATGCCATGTTCCCTGGATCAGTGCATGACGCCTACATCCTGCGGAATAGCACTATCCCTTATGTGATGGGTCAACTCTAGAGGCACCGTGTGTGGCTATTAGGTGAGCACCTGGAAGCAAGTCAGTGGGAATGGTTGTCTGGGTCTGGGGTTATTCCTCCAGGTTAGTGTGTGTCTAACAGTTTCCCCTCACCATTTGCAGGTGACTCTGGTTACCCCAACCTGTCATGGCTACTGACCCCAGTGAGGAATCCCAGGACCTGGGCAGAGGAACGCTACAATGAGGCCCATGGGCGAACTAGGAGGGTGATCGAGCGGACCTTCGGCCTCCTGAAGGCCAGGTTCAGGTGCCTCCATATGACAGGTGGACCCCTATTCTACTTACCAAAGAAGGTGTGCCAGATCATGGTGGCCTGCTGTATGCTTCACAACTTGGCTTTGCGACGCCAGGTGCCTTTTCTGCAGGAGGATGGTCCAGATGGAGGTGTTGTTGCAGATGTGGAGCCTGTGGACAGTGATGAGGAAGAAGCAGAGGAAGAAGACATGCACAACAGGAACTCAGTGATCCAGCAATATTTCCAGTGAGACACAGGTAAGAATACAATCCTGCCTACTACATGTACTTTAACACTACTACCTCTCTCCTGTCTGTCGTTTTCACCCAGTGTATGGTCACTGAGTTGTCACTTTCCCTTACGGTTTCACAGATGTGGGTCCCACTGTGTGACATCTGCTTAGATTCCTCATGGACTAGAGCTGTGTGACATAGGTATGTTGACATTACTATTTTAAAAACATTTTGTCACTGTAATTGCTAATAAACTATTTCGAAATCACAGACAGACTCCAGATCATTTTGTGCTTTAGGTGTGTTTATTTAAATGCTCAAAATTGGAGGGGGTAGTGAAATGGTGAGGGGTCATAGCGGAGGAGTGTCCATAGCAGAGTCCAGTCTATTAGTCTCAAGGGTGCATTGCCCATATGGGCATAGGAGGTGGAGCTGGGGCAGTTTAATTATGGACAGGGTGACAAAGTGGGACAGTAGGATGACAATCAGGGTGGTCTCATTTCTTGGCGGGGGTCTTGGCATCGTTCTCTGTCTTGTTCCTGGATCTCAGGGACCGTTTGCAGGGTGGTTCTCCCTCTGCAGGGCGTGGGGTGCTGGTGTGGTAGTCCTGTGGCAGGGCGTCCTGTCCACTAGCGCCGGCAGAGGTGGTGGGCAGTTCATCGTCCATGCTAGTGTCAGGGGCCCCTTGTTGTGCCACAGTGTCCCTACTGGTGTTGAGTACTTCCTTCAGCACCCCTACGATGGTGCCCAGGGTGGAGCTGATGGTTCTGAGTTCCTCCCTGAAGCCCATATACTGTTCCTCCTGCATGCGCTGGGTCTCCTGAAACTTGGCCAGTATGGTTGCCATCGTCTCCTGGGAGTGGTGGTAGGCTCCCATGATGGAGGAGAGGGCCTTGTTGAGAGTGGGTTCCCTTGGCCTGTCCGCCCCTTGTCGCACTGCAGCCCTCCCAGTTCCCCTGTATTCCAGTGCCTCCGTCCCCTGGACCGTGTGCCCACTACCACTGCCCCCAGGTCCCTGTTGTTGTTGGGGTGGTGGGTTAGCCTGGGTTCCCTGTAGTGGTGGACACACAGCTGGTTGACGTGTCCTGGGGACGGAGGTATGGGCCCGCTGGGTGGGTGCTGTGCTGGTGTTTCCAGAGGGGGGAAGGTCTGTGGTGGCCTGTGCCTGTGTGAGGGGAACCGACTGTCCAGAGGTCCCCGATGGTCCAGGCTGGTCATCTAGATCCAGTTGGACAGAGGAGCTGTCATCACTGTGGGCCTCTTCTGTTGGTGGTGTGGACATGTGTGGACCCTCCTGTCCGGTGACATTGGGTAGGGGTCGTTCAGGGGTATAAAGGGATGTTTATTAAATCTGTGTGTGTAATGGTGTGCAATGGGTGGGTGACCGTGTACCCCAGTGCTAGCATTCGTGTGTGGGAGTTTGTGTGATGATGGTTTAGGGGGGTTGTATGGGTATGTGCAGTGGCCATGCTTTGGTGATGGGTGTCCATGCTTTGTTGTTGCATGCAGGGCTTGGTGTTGGGATGTGTGGTTTGTGATGTTGGGACATTTGTGAGGAGTTGGGGTGCTGGGGGTGAGGGTGAGGGTGGGGGTATGTGATAGCATGCAGGTAGGGTGGGGGATGTAATAGTAATGCTTTGACTTACCAGAGTCCATTCCTCCACCTACTCCTGCGAGGCCCTCAGGATCCAGAATCGCCAAGACCTGCTCCTCCCATGTTGTTAGTTGTGGGGGAGGAGGTGGGGGTCCGCCGCCGGTCCGCTGAACGGCCAGGTGGTGTCTTGAGACCACGGAATGCACCTTCCCCCGTAGGTCGTTCCATCACTTCCTGATGTCCTCCCGATTTCTAGGGTGTTGTCCCACTGCGTTGACACTGTCCACTATTCTTTGCCATAGCTCCATCTTCCTAGCTATGGAGGTGTGCTGCACCTGTGATCTGAATAGCTGTGGCTCTACCCGGACGATTTCCTCCACCATGACCCTGAGCTCCTCCTCCGAGAACCTGGGGTGTCTTTGCCCTGCCATGGGGTGGTGTAGGTGATGTGTGGGGTGGAGTGTGTGGTGATAAGTGTGGTGATATGTAGTGGTGTGTTGTGTGAGGTGCGTGGAAGTTGTGTGGGTGATGGTGTTGTGTGCCTGTGGATGCTGTTGTTCTTGCTGGTGGTGCCTCTCTCTCGCCTTCTTTCGGAATTGTTTGTCGTGGGGGTTTGTGGGTGATGTGGGTGTGTGTTTTATATTGTAATGGGTGTGGGAGTGGTGTGTGTATGTGTCTCAGGTGTGTGTATTTTGAATTGTCCAATGTGGCTGTGTTTTGTAAGAGTGTGTGTATTTTGAGCGCGGCGGTGTGTACCACCAATGGAATACCGCTTGGATTCGTGTGTCGTGATAGTGTGGGCGTATTTCTGTTGCCGTGACGGTGGAGGTTTTGTTTTCACCAGTTTATCACTGACCTTTGGTGTGGCGGACTTGTGTAGGTGTCTGACTTTTGGCAGATTCCGAGGTGTGGGTCATAATAGCTGTGGCGGAATTCCGCGGCCACGGCAGTGTGTTGGCGGTCTTCTGCACGGTGGTAAGCGCCTTTTACCGCCAATGTTGTAATGACTGCCTATATGTCCTACCTTAACCATACACTGCAACCTGCCCTTGGGGCTACCTAGGGCTTAATTTAGGGGTGTCTTACATGTATGAAAAGGGAAGGTTTAGGCCTGTCAAGTGGGTACACTTGCCAAGTCGAATTTACAGTTAAAACTGCACACACAGACACTGCAGTGGCAGGTCTGAGACATGATTACAGAGCTACTTATGTGGGTGTCACAACCAGTGCTGCAGGCCCACTAGGAACATTTGATTTACAGGCCCTGGGAACCTCTAGTGCACTGTACTAGAGACTTACTAATAAAGAAAATATGCCAATCATGGATAAACCAATCAACAGTACAATTTACACAGAGAGCATATGCACCTTGCACTGGTTAGCAGTGGTAAAGTGCTCAGAGTTCAGAAGCCAACAACAACAAGTCAGAAAAAACATTAGGCCAGAGACAAAAAGATTGGGGATGACCCTGCATAAACTCAAAAGTCTAACAGGTACCCTAATTGCCTAGCAAGGCATTGTTGACTTGGGTGGGATGCCATGCAAAATGTCCTCTGAGATGCTGTAGTCTTGTGCGGTAATCTTTTTTTGGATTTACTGAGTTTCTTTTTGACAAACAAGCATTGGCCTGATTGCACTTTAAAGAGTCCGTTAACCCAAACATGGTGACAAGCCGTACTGCAACTGTATTTAAAAGGGTTCATTTTCCATGAACACATTGGCACTTACATAGGCATGTCCCCAGAATGAACGATGCTCCACAGGAAACTACTTCTACATGAAATAATTTGTGTCACCAGGAGCCAACTTCAATGCCTGCAGGCTCCATGGTCTCACAGTTTGTGTCTAAACACTGGACCTTCCTAACAATATAACACAACCCTGTATGAAAACTCTTCGTATCGTTGGTGGATGTCCTTGCACTTACATGAGGCTCAAGACCACTGATAAGGGTCATGCCAAGGAATGCATGATGTAATATGTTTAAGGTATTTATAATATTTACCTTGTTTTATATTATGACTGCTGAGTGTATCATTGTGATGCATGAAATGTAGGTATGTATAGTGTATAATAAATAACCTTTTGTTATATAATACAAGAAATTGTGTGCACCTACTGTATATAGAAACTATGGTGGGGATCTAGATCACTCCTATTCTTAATGAGAATAGCTCGCTGTAGTGAGGAGTGAGAGATAGCTGCCCATTTTTCTTTTCTCCGAAGAGGTACCCTACATGTTATTCATCATGGTACTTAAGAGACCTATATATGTTTTTAGATGTTAAAGTCATTTATGTTTATATAGTAATATTATGTTGATACTAAGGGGGTTATTCTAACTTTGGAGGAGGTGTTAATCTGTCCCAAAAGTGATGGAAAAGTGACGGATTTACCACCATCCATATTACGAGTCCATTATATCCTATGGAACTCGTAATACGGCTGGTGGCATATCCGTCACTTTACCGTCACTTTTGGGACGGATTAACACTCCTCCAAAGTTAGAATAACCCCCTAAGTCTGCTTGTGGTGGTCTTGCTTGGGTGGAGTTGTGGCTATGGTTTTTGTGAAGGTGGTGCTTTTGGTGATGTTGTTGAGGTGATGATTGAGATAATGTGGTTGAGGTGGTATATTTGTGAGTGGAGTGGGTCTCATATTTTGTGTTTCTGCTGAATCCTGTGCATGCTGTGGATTTGCAGACTGACACTGGCTCTTTTTTATTATTGCCCATTCTTGCTCTTCTTTACTTTTGTTCCTATCATCGTCATGGACAAGGTATGTTGGCTTGCATTCTCGTCCATTCAACGAAGAAGATGTTCACAGTGTATCTGTGACATTTCTTGGTAACATTTTGCAATGTTATACAAGGCACAGCCCTGCTTGCCCACTGTCAAATAGAGGTGGTCTTCATTCTCACACATAGAGATGCCCTACCCCCCCATAGCACAATTATCCCCCCAACACACAGTGGACTGCTCTTGAACATGATCTTTTCTCTCCACCCTCCTCTTACAGAAAGGGTTGGCACCTGAGAGGTTCTGGAGGTGAGATTAGTAAAGGGCTACTCCTCCCCAGGAGTGACCTCCACCTCAAATAGTTGAGGAAAGAATAGAAATGCACTGAGGTACCTGTAGGTTGAGGCTTGTCTGGAGATGAGTCTTGCACATCTGGGACAAGCAACACTGGCTGCTTAACTGATGGCTGGAGACCAGCAATCCTCAGAAAAAACCTTGGAGTAAGAATGACTGGCCATGAGGTAGACTTGGCTAATGGCTTCTGTGTGTGGGGGGACAACAACATCATGCTCTTCACCATCCTCCTCCTCTTTCTCCTCCACTTCCTCAACCATTTCCTGCTTCTCCACTTCTTTTTATGCACTAGTGGTGGCCACCAAAATAGCTGTTTGGATGAGAATGGGATTTTCCCTAGGAAGTGCCCAACTGTCTACCATTTGTGGGTGGACAACATCATTGTCAGGCTCGGTGTCTCCACTACAAGCAATAGGAAGAGGATAAAAGTTAAAAACAATTTTTTTAAATGTGACCAATACTTCAACAGATGTGATTCACAATATATTTCTGAATGATTTCACACTTAAGCTAGTAGCATGAGAGCATAAACAAACGTATGGAAGTAAGGGTTGAGCTTTGAAGGTAATTACTGTGGGTCTCATAAAAATGTTGACAGACAGTGTTAACTCCATCAGGGCAATTGATTAAATGAATCTGTCACCCTGTCAGAGTCACTGCCTGCCCAGTAGACATTTCTAGCATTGACATGAACCACCATCACAATAGTTCTTGTCAATGCATTTTAAGTTTTGGGGGATGGCCCCATCAAACTTCCAACTTTTTTTTATTTTTTAAAAAGAAATCCCAAAGCAGGAATTTATTAAAAAAAATAAAAAATAACAATGCCTCTCTCGCCAAGGAAGCAACAATTTTTTAATGACCCATGTGTCAGTTTTTTCCTGTGGTGACAGGCATTGAAAAGTATTTGTATTTCCTCCCATATAAATTAAATGTGTGGACATACAGCCAAACCTCTGACAGCCACTACTAAAATTGGGCCATTCGATGGACTTGACAATGGTGGAAACAGAGTAGTCCCCGCCATCATCACTCCCTCATTCACATTTGGCAGGCAGACCATAATGTCAGTGGGAAGGGATCTCCATTGCAACAGAGTTCTCTTTCTTCCAACATTTAAATATTTCCCTCACTATCTAAAATGTTAGCCTACCTGTTTCAGCCATTGATGCCTGCTCTCTGGTTGGACTCCTTTACATGAGCTGCTGAACCAGTGTATTCCCTGATCCAGCAGCTGGAGATAAGATTGAGGCAAAATGTGAGATAAAGAGTTGTGAATCAAAGCATAACGTTGGTGTTTGATATTAGAGGAAATTGATAAAAGATGCCAATGCAGAGAGATATACAACATAAAACTTCAATTGTAAATTCTGAGTTTTAAGAAAGGAAAAATGATGATCTATGTAAAGAAATGGCTCCCTGTTGCAGTTACCCCCCACTTTTTGCCTGATACTGATGCTGACTGGACTGAGAAGTGTGCTGGGACCCTGCTAACCAGGCCCCAGCACCAGTGTTCTTTCACCTAAAATGTACCATTGTTTCCACAATTGGCACAACCCTGGCACCTAGGTAAGTCCCTTCTAACTGGTACCCCTGGTACCAAGGGCCCTGATGCCAGGGAAGGTCTCTAAGGGCTGCAGCATGTCTTATGCCACCCTAGGGACCCCTCACTCAGCACAGACACACTGCTTGCCAGCTTGTGTGTGCTGGTGGGGAGAAAATGACTAAGTCGACATGGCACTCCCCTCAGGGTGCCATGCCAACCTCACACTGCCTGTGGCATAGGTACGTCACCCCTCTAGCAGGCCTTACAGCCCTAAGGCAGGGTGCACTATACCACAGGTGAGGGCATATGTGCATGAGCACTATGCCCCTACAGTGTCTAAGCAAAACCTTAGACATTGTAAGTGCAGGGTAGCCATAAGAGTATATGGGCTGGGAGTCTGTCAAAAACGAACTCCACAGCTCCATAATGGCTACACTGAAAACTGGGAAGTTTGGTATCAAACTTCTCAGAATAATAAACCCACACTGATGCCTGTGTTGGATTTATTAAAACATGCACACAGAGGGCATCCTAGAGATGCCCCCTGTATTTTACCCAATTGATCAGTGCAGGACTGACTGGTCTCTGCCAGCCTGCTGCTGAGAGATGAGTTTCTGACCCCATGCGGTGAGAGCCTTTGTGCTCTCTGAGGACAGAAACAAAGCCTGCTCTGGGTGGAGGTGCTTCACACCTCCCCCCTGCAGGAACTGTAACACCTAGCAGTGAGCTTCAAAGGCTCAAGCTTCGTGTTACAATGCCCCAGGGCACTCCAGCTAGTGGAGATGCCCGCCACCTGGACCCAGCCCCCACTTTTGGCGGCAAGTCCAGGAGAGATAATGAGAAAAACAAGGAGGAGTCACTGGCCAGTCAGGACAGCCCCTAAGGTGTCCTGAGCTGAGGTGACTCTGACTTTTAGAAATCCTCCATCTTGTAGAAGGAGGATTCCCCCAATAGGAATAGGGATGTGCCCCCCTCCCCTCAAGGAGGAGGCACAAAGAGGGTGTACCCACCCTCAAGGACAGTAGCCATTGGCTACTGCCCTCCCAGACCTAAACACGCCCTTAAATTTAGTATTTAAGGGCTCCCCTGAACCTAAGAATTTAGATTCCTGAAACTACAAGAAGAAGAAGACTGCTGAGCTGAAAAACCCCTGCAGAGGAAGAACAGAAGACACCAACTGCTTTGGCCCCAGACTTACCGGCCTGTCTCCTGCCTTCCAAAGAAACCTGCTCCAGCTACGCTTTCCAAGGGACCAGCGACCTCTGAATCCTCTGAGGACTGCCCTGCTTCAAGAAAGACGAGAAACTCCTGAGGACAGCGGCACTGCTCCAAAAGAACTGCAACTTTGTTACAGAGGAGCAGATTTAAAGACCCCTGCAAATCCCCGCAAGAAGCGTGAGACTTGCAACACCGCACCCGGCGACCCCGACTCGACTGGTGGAGAACCAACACCTCAGGGAGGACCCTCCGTCGACTCCGAGACCGAAAGTAACCAAAGTTGTCCCCCCTGAGCCCCCACAGCGACGCCTGCAGAGGGAATCCCGAGGCTCCCCCTGACCGCGACTGCCTGAACCTAAAGTCCCGACGGCTGGGAAAGACCCTGCACCCGCAGCCCCCAGCACCTGAAGGAACGGAACTTCTGTGCAGGAGTGACCCCCAGGAGGCCCTCTCCCTTGCCCAGGTGGTGGCTACCCCAAGGAGCCCCCCCCTTGCCTGCCTGCACCGCTGAAGAGACCCGTTGGTCTCCCATTGAAATCAACAGAGAACCCGACGCTTGATTACACACTGCACCCGGCCGCCCCCGCGCTGCTGAGGGTGTACTTTTTGTGTGGACTTGTGTCCCCCCCGGTGCCCTACAAAACTCCCCTGGTCTGCCCTCCGAAGACGCGGGTAATTACCTGCTGGCAGACTGGAACCGGGGCACCCCCCTTCTCTCCATTGAAGCCTATGTGTTTTGGGCACCTCTTTGACCTCTGCACCTGACCGGCCCTGAGCTGCTGGTGTGGTAACTTTGGGGTTGCTCTGAACCCCTAACAGTGGGCTACCTTGGACCCAAAACTGAAACCTGTAAGTGACTTACTTACCTGTTAAAACTAACAATACTTTACCTCCCCCAGAAACTGTGAAAATTGCAGTGTCCACTTTTAAAACAGCTAATTGTGTTTTATGTAAAAAGTATAAATGCTACTGTAATTATTCAAAGTTCCTAAAGTACTTACCTGCAATACCTTTCAAATGAGATATTACATGTAGAATTTGAACCTGTGGTTCTTAAAATAAACTAAGAAAAGATATTTTTCTATAACAAAACCTATTGGCTGGAATTGTCTCTGAGTGTGTGTTCCTCATTTATTGCCTGTGTGTATGTACAACAAATGCTTAACACTACTCCTTTGATAAGCCTACTGCTCGACCACACTACCACAAAATAGAGCATTAGTATTATCTCTTTTTGCCACTATCTTACCTCTAAGGGGAACCCTTGGACTCTGTGCATGCTATTCCTTACTTTGAAATAGCACATACAGAGCCAACTTCCTACAATCTACAATAGTAGATAACATATGTCCATAGACTTTCCTGATCAAAGGATAGTACAAGGCTGAATTTCTGCTGCAAAGATGTTCCCCGATGTCATCTGTTGTGTTGGTTACAATGTGGACCCCAAAGGCTGTTGTTTCACTGTAGCTGATAACTGTATACTATCAGACATTATACATAGTGATGGTGTGGTAATGTGATGAATACAAAGTATTACAGACACACATGGTCCTCTCCTAGATATTAACACTAGAGCTAAAGTAAATATTCAGTCCATGCAGAAGAAAAAAATTGCCTTTTCCTTTTAAAGGGTACATCATGAAGACTCACTTAACCAGCCCTAGGTCCTGGTATTGCCCTAAAGATCTCACATCTCGAACAAGAAAACACTCTAAGTCTAAATATTTTCTCAACATATTCTCCCCCTCAGGAAAAAGGGCCAATTAAGGATGAAGATCTTATGAATCAACACTATGGACGTTAAACTGATTATGCTGGAATGTTGCTGGTCTAGCAGAGAAATTGGGTAACTCTGATTGGTGGGGTTTTGGAAGAAAATATGCAATTTATTATTTTCAGGAAGTCTGGGTTGTCACCCCAGTTCACAATGTGGGGTGTACAGTGGACTGTAAGCCAGAAAGAAGAGGTAGACCCTCATGGGGGCTAACATTCTGGGTGTGCATTAGTTGGAATTGTAGGGTTCCAGAAATTAACTGAGAACACCAGGATATTCAAGTACTACTATTATCATTTACATCAGGCAATTAATTAAATCATTTTAATGTTTGTCATTGAGCAAAAATCATAAAGTTGATTCTCCTATACTGCCTTTCATTGGTAGTAGGCTACAAAGCAATACAGGGGGCAACCACAGGCTTGTTGTAGTAGCAGCAGGGGAATGTAACTCCATATATGACCGAAACAACAATTACACAGCTATCATCAAATAAGAAAACTTGGTGTGGGGAATTAATGTGTTAGCTTGAAGGGATATTAAAAATTGTTTAAGCATGGAATGTCCACCTTCCCTGTTGACACTGATACATGAGGCTGATTCACAAAGATAAACTTAGACCAAACGTCTAACTTTAGTCATGGTAGTTAGACTGTTCATCTAAGTGTAGACTTTTGGCCCAAGTTTAGACCAAAAGTCTAACTTTACTATCAGTAACATTAGACTTTAGGTCTAAACTTAGACATTTGGTCTAGACTTAGACTTTTGGTCTACATTTACCATTGTGAATCAGGCACATGGTCTTCAAGCCTGTAATGTTAGGTTCAAATTTGCTTTCCCCCTCTGCTCACCAAGGCACTACACTTCCAATAGAGGATTTTACAATAGCATAATTGACTATATAACGTTGGATCAGGATAGCTGGAGACGCGTGGTTGATATGAAGGTAAATAGGTGTCCAAAAAGCAACCACAACCCTTTAATATTCTATCTGTTGCATTCATACCATCAACAACAAGTCTTAAAGGTCATATTTGAGTTTATATTTGCAGGATGTTAAAATGGGGAGAGGTTTTGTAAGGCATCACCCTAGCCCTAATAGCTAATTTTATAACCATGATCTTGGTGCCGGGAGATTTCTCAAAGCTTCCGCTGCATCATTATTTAGAATTGCATTCAAAAGTTCTAGGGACTCTAGTACACTTCTTAACTAAACCTGTCACATCTTGGAGTGCTAACCGTCTGCAGTTACATTGCTGGTTTGATAATGAGTAGTGTCAGCCATTAAAAGTAAAATATGAGTGCATACAATAGCAAAATGGAAATAATATATATTACAGCTGAACAGAAAGAAAGCAGCATGAGAACTTGTTAGATGCAAGACCTTCTTGGAGGGATGAACTAGAGGGATGCTCATACTTTTTAGCATTCCATTGCAAATGGTATCAAACAAAAAATAAATTAAGGCCAGAAACAAAACAAAAAAAAACTGAAGGTCTCTGGTAAGCACATTTTTGCATCTCTAAACTCTGAGTCAGGAATCTTTAAATGTTACAACTTTTATATGCCATTGCCTGGTCGCCAACTGACACGGACTAGGCATTTTTCTTTAAAAGCAAGTTAACAAGCAAAAGGTAGGAAAAGCCCCTGGTCTTTATAAAATTCCACCTGGTCTGTATAAATCTGAACCTTATTATAGGCCAGATACCAAAGCTCTGTGAGTAACACTAATCTAAAATGTGCATCAGTCCCTTCAATCTAATCTGGCCAGGAGCAGAAATATCGCTTCTATATAAAAAGATTGATGGACATGATCCGACTAAACCTGATCAATAACATTCAGGAAATATTTTCATGTGCCCTGCTCTCCAGGTTGCAAATCTAGGTGGAAGTTAGACAGATTCTTTCACATACCCAAGAAGGGTTTAGAAAGTAAATCAGCACAATTGATCAAGTGGTTATGTTTTTTTCTACCTTTATAATTTATTTTGTGTTGAATGAAGAAACCACTTTATCTGTAACTTGTGGATCTGTGGGCCACTTTTGACAATGTCCCCAGGCATTTGTTATAGAGGCCATTGAGTGATTAGGGTATCCCAGATGTCTCTTGCATGTTCTTTACTAGACTCCATGACAGGAATAGTGCTATGGGCCATCAAAGGAAACCGCTAAATATTTCCCTGTTACTAAAGGCATTCAGCAAGGATCTGTATTACCCCAATCCCCATTGTTTTCTTTGTACATCAACCGGATTTTAGAGAACGTTAGTGCCTGCTTGAGTGATGCCTCAAGTATTGGTGGCCGTAAGATTGCAATGCTCCTGTTTCCTAATAATAACTCAGATGGTTGCCTGCATAAACTGTTAAATACATTTGATGAATTTTGTTCACAAAAGGACTTGATTATTAATTCTGCCTGAGCTAAATTAAAAAGAGATTAAGAATCATTTAATTTCGAGTTGGATAATCCTTCTTTTGATCTGTTTCAGGAATCCATGAATTTTGCAAATATATGCTTTGCAAGGGAGAGGGCAGGACGCCTAACTTCCCCACCCTTGAGGTTTACAAATCACAGTGCCACAATGCCACCTTATTTGGAGCTGACAAATGGGGCTACTGCAGTGTTTCAGAACTATTGCTATATGAGAACGTTTTTTAAAAGGCATATTGAGTTTACCCTCCAGCACCCAAAGGGCAGGGTTCTTGGATTGATGGACATTTCTTCACTTGCAAAATTAAGACAGCTCCTGTACTGGATCATTGTTTAGGGGACAGCTGGGTTTGGTCATTATCAGGAGATTTTACATTATGTTTTAGGCCTCTCAGGAAGCCAAGCATGTTTGCAACCAATTGAGGAATATGTTTATTAGAACTCTGGTCTTCCCCTGAGCTTATCACTGTATGCACAGCATACAAGACCAAATTCCTGTAGAAAAAACGGCTCCTTCGGACAATCTTCTCAGGTACCCACCCTAGAGAAACTGACAAGGCTTTTTTTAACTCCTATGTTTACACCCAACTTTGAGACCTACTGGAAAGAGCTAGAAATAGCACTTGCCCCTAACTTTATAATCAGCATGTTAACATGTTTTACTTCTAAATGGGATGCAGTGCATCTCAAGAGAAAACAAATTTACAGTTGATTTCGGTAGGTCGAGGACGAGACACATTTCCTGCTCTTCTGCTAGACTTAAGCCAACCCGAGAGCAAAATAGCTTACAGAAATGTTAAGAAATATGGGCACACGGAGCGCGGTGTTAGAAATGGAGTTGCTAAAGACTCATTCATCAAGACCTGCCGTGTTTGCTCTTTCGTGGTTTTACTGGCTGCCTGGAAAATCAAGAAAACTTTTATTATTTAATTATTAAATTTTTTTTTACAAACTTTCTTGCATGCTTCTTTACATATTGACTTTTATGATTTTGTGTTTTATGGGGGTTGACCTGAAATAAATTTGAAAGTGTAAATACTCCTTTGTTGCCCCTACAATGCCAAGTATTAGAATTACAAAGCGTGACAAAGGACATAACGTACAGTAATAGATTAAAATGGGGCTACGTCTAAATATAGGGATATGGGACAGAAGCTTTACATCTGTCCTATGACTTCCAAAGACAGAGGTCTGTGTGACCAAAGCCCAAGAGAATATTTTGTTTGCTTACCAGTCTCCATAATCCATCTGTTGTGCGAAGCAAGTCCTAGGTCCAGATTTAAAAGAAAGTGGCGCAGCAGCATTGATGTGCCACTTTTCTTGCGCCTCCTACCAGCACCTAACAACACCATGGGTGTGCCATATTTACAATACAGTGCACCATGGCACACGTTAGAACAGTAGCATCAACATTTTTTATGCTATTGTGGCGCTTTGCTGCATTAGCGTCAAAGATTTTGAGGCCTATTGCGTTCAATGGCCTATTGAGTTCAATCTTGTAGATTTCACTGCACCATTTTGTGGGCCTCCTAACACCGGAACGCCCCCCCTTTCATACATTATACCTGGCGCAGTCATAATGTGGCACAAGGGGGGGATAAAGTGGTGCAATGTGTGCATTGCACCACTTAGTAAATCTAGTGCGTCAGAAATTGCCTCATTGAGCCACATTAGCATAAAAAATTATGCTAATGTGGGCCAAGGTGGTGCTAGGGCCTTTTAAATCTGACCCTAAGTTTCTTGCAACACAAGGAGCAGAAGTTAGAGTTGGTGGTGGATGGGAAAACAACACAGACGATTAAAAGTAAATTAAAATAAGCTGTGTATGAGCAGTTAGGTCCATATTTATATTCTGTTTGTGCCGGATTTGCATCATTTTTTCACGCAAATCCAGCACAAACTTAACTCTATATCTATAGTTTGACTTAGACATGTCTAGCGTCAAAAGTATGGAGTTAACATAATTTTAAGGGTGAGTGAAACCACCTTGCATCAATGAGATGTAAGGTATGCATTCCCATCCAAAAAATGACTCAAACACCCTAGCACCATATTTATCCAACAGGGCAAAAATGACGCACGGGTGGGAGGCGGACCCAAAAATTGAGGCTATCCCTGATTTGCATTAAATTGTAATGCCTGGGTCAGGGCAGGCACTAAAACGAGGCAAACACACCACTACCTAAACAAAGCACACACAAGCAACATTACAGAACAAAAGGACTACATGGAGGTGCTACTGATGCAGTTTGCAAGACAACGCCAATCGCAAGACCAACTGCGGCAGCCACCACCACCCCAACGTGGCCCACAAAGGCAACGCAGAAGGCAGAAGAGACTTTTTAAGAAACAGAATAACCCTCCATGGCCTCAGGGAACCGGACATCATTCAGAGGTTTTGACTCAACTGGCAAGCCATACAGCAGCTTCTGTGCCATACTGAGCCACAACTTACAGTTAGCCTGCAGACACTACACAACAAACCACCAGTGACCAAGCTGCTAGCTGTCCTGCATATGTTGGCAAGTGGCTCTTTCCAGACAATGGGTGCCCTGGTCGCTGGGGTATCACAGCCCTCATTCTCGGCTTTCCTTCCCAAGGTGTTAGATGCCATAATCTCCCGCACACCCGCCACATCAGCTTCCCCAACACTCAGCAGAAGCAGCAGGAGATAAAACAGGGGTTTTATCAAATCCATGGCTTCCCGCATGTACTCGGTCCAATTGACTGCACCCATGTCCGGATCGTCCCACCTGCAGCAAAAAGCACCTATTCAGGAACAGAAAGTACACGCATTCTATCAATGTGCAGGCCATAGTTGACCACCAGGGATTGTTTACAAACATCTTGGTCAAGTATCCTGGGATTGTCCATGACTCAGTCATATTCCGGCACAGCAGGATCAATCAGAACTTCCAGGATGGACAATATGGCAATGGCTTTCTTGTCGGTAAGTCAATAAACCTAGCATTATACACACAGCACAACAACCCTGTAGGACACACAAGACATACACCACTACATTGACACATGGGCAGGGTGACACTGAGGTATGACACTGGTAGTTATGTTGTACACCCTGACACAATGGGATACACACCTCTGGACAAATGACAGCTGCCACAATCATTAGCTGTCACTCTAGAGCACCAAGGGACCAATGTCAAAGCCCACAGTGACAGTGACATGGTCTGCACTGTAAGTACAACTTGGAAGATGAACCAGTTACAATTACATTAGGCCACGTAGTCAATTGGCCACCCTCCCAAACAGTATGTAGCATGGAAGGGGTGTGCAATGTGTGTTGCAGCAGGTCTAACACCATGAGACATATAGCATGATGATGCTGACTCACATTTAGGTGACACGGAAATACTGAGGCAGTCCCAACATCATACACCACTCCTGGGGTGTCATTTGCAGGTTGCAATAAGGAAGTGGACTGTGCTATGAACACATATTGATGTCCCACTGATGCAAATTGCACACTGCTGCACACACTGAAAGAGCCAATTGTCCATCAAAATAGCATATGTACATGGAGATGGTCCTTCCTGCACAGATACATCCACCTCCACAAGGCAGTTAGCCAGGTTTCCTGGAGCAAGTTTGGTAGTGTAGGTGCACGGTTGCACATGAACTACTGGCAGAGGTAACAACAAAGGCTTGCCTAGAAACAAGTCACACATGGGACAATTGTGCATTGTCAATACTGAACATCTCAGTACTGCCAACCTATGAAGATATGTTGTGCATTGTCACCTACCCAATTCAAAGAGCCTCGGTGTCGCATTTAATCTGCAATGACATATGTCTAAATGGATGGGATGTCCAGGCCATGTAGTGCAACCATGTTACCACCACATTGAACCCATTGTATGTGTGGATGTATCATGTCCCCTCCAGTGAAAGCACACTGATACATATGGGAAACTATACAATGCATGGTATATACATACTGACCAACATTTAGGAAACCAAATCATAGATTCCAGTGCCATGAGCCAAACACAAGTGGTCATGTCCAACAACCCAGTGCTGAGAAGACCTCACAGAAGCCCAGGAACTCACACTTTACCACAAACACATATGAGTCACAGACAGTAAAAGATATCAACGGCCATTCTACATGACATTCCTGTTGCAAGCACTAACAAAATATTCCCTCCTAATATCTTTTGCAGAGGACCAGGGTTATGGAATCAAGCCATGGATCATGACTCCATTCCCCAACCCAAGCATAGCAGTAGAGCGTGCCTATAATGAGGCACATTGGAGGACACACACCATTGTGGAAAGGACTTTTGGCATCCTGAATTCCAGATTCAGGTGCCTGGACATCACAGAAGGCAGCTCCTATATGCCCCACACATTGTGTGTAAAATTATACTGACCTTTGTTATCCTGCACAGCATTTGAGTGAGGATGAACATCCCTTAATATATAAACCAGATCAAGAAATGCCTGAGGAGGAGGAGGATGGTGGCAGGGAAAATGAGGGGGAACAGCAGAACACAGCTGCAGGAATGCACCACAGACAGCAAACTGTAAACAGCATTTTCACTTTATAGTCACTCTACACACCTTGTTAAAATATGTAAATAAACACCATATTTGATCACACAATCTTGCTCTGGTGTCTTCATTCTCCATCACATGTACCTTAGGAATGTGAGCATTACCTCAGGGAGCATGGTGCAAATACAAATCTGACTACGTCTGATGCAATGATTGTACAGAAACCACCACACACATAACACAAAGACTCATCTCTTGAATGTCACAAATGACAGACACAATCAATGGACAACAACATATGAGTCACATCCATGTTGCCAACATTGTCAACTGTAACACATGACACACAACTATGACATCTCCAATCATATATTAAATAAGGGCCCTATACGTGAGGCAGTGGATGTGAAATATCAAAGTACAGGAATGTATGAACAGACCCCTGACATTACTAAGTGTGGATCTTGAAATGTCTGCAAGGAGCTTGTGTGACAAGGGGGGGGGCATCATTTGTGACAATGGTTAACATGATTGTCCCAGGTATGACAAGCAATGTTCGCAATACTTGCCCTGCACAGTCCATCCCTAGAAATCAGTCCTGGTACTGCCATGGAGTCCAATCGTGACACAGGGTACACATGCCCACTGACTTGGACTGGACACTTCTGTGGAATGCACATCTGAAAATATGTGAACACATGCAGCTAGGGCAGCAGGTCCACCACAGCAACACAAGTAACATAGCTAATTCTAAAGAGTCAATCTGACGTGTACAAAACATTTTATGGGTGGAATTTAGGCACAGTGTTTCAAACACAGTACGTACCAAACATGTACAAATGTCAGACATTTGTGTAGTCCACACACGTCACCATGAACTCTTAACCTACAATTAGTGACATATGAGGGGTAACATATCCTACATAGCACTCATCAACCATCCTCAATGATGCCTGCGTTGTGTTTGTCATCTGAAATGTAATGTCCCCTAAGTCAAACAACTACACACATCACATGAGTAAACACATTTCACAAACACATACCATGACTGTTGTAGATCACTGACTGGCATCAAATGTAGATACACATTTGGCACACAGTCATACATATGTATGACGTCCAAAGTATTGTATGCTGTTCCTTCAGAAACACACATATCGATGTTACAGACCATTCACACCCAAATCACAAAGCTGCATGCTCTACCACATGTGGCCATACACTATATTACACACTATATTACACACTGCAGACCATACCATCCTATCTTCATGTTGATACAGGGTGCATCCATGTTAAATAATAGAAAATCATGCAATCACAGATAGAGTAAAAAATGTTGACGCTAATGCGTCAAAAACACCCACAAATGCAAACTACCCCTACATGGGTCCTTACTGTGAATTCCACCTGTGCACCACACTTATGCGGATATCCAATGAACTTGAAGTGTACAGCTAACGCGTTGTATATTGCCGTACATGTAGGTAATGTGTTGAAAATATTCACGCAAACATTGCATGCATCAAAGAAATACAAGCATGACATAAAACGTGTTGCAAGGGGACAGGAAGGGATGTAATAGGAAATCCTGTTTACAGGCATGGTACAGTGGGTGTACTTTCACTTTCACTTTACAGTATGTGCATTTGTGGACTGTGTGGCTGTGTCTCAGTCTTGCTGGTGTGTTGATTGCGAATATTGTATCTTGTGGTGTCTCTCTTGTTGTGTCTGTCGTGAAATCTCTTTGTTACTTATACCAGTGTATGTGATTTTGTGTGGATTAGTGTATTTAATACTGTAGTTGTACTGTATTTGTACTGTCGGGTGTCAGTCTGGGTGTTAGATTAGTTGGGTTAGTTGGGGTTCTAAAGTATGGGCAGTAAGTTTCCTTTTTTCTCATTTCTTTTTTTTCTTCAATATTTACCGTTTGAAATCGTGGTTGAGGGACATGTCAGGAAGGGTGGGGCTGACATGGATGGAGGGGGAGGGGCTTGGGGCTTTGTGTGGCTGGTGTGCCACTTCCTACCCATGATGTTCAAGATGGGTGGCAGGGTGAAACAGGGGTATCACACAGAGGCGAGGCGGCTGCTGTGGGGCAAGGTACTCCACCACCTGGAGAGGGTGTACCATACCAGCCGGAATGAGAACCAGCTAAAGCATTACTGGGCTGACTTACTGCCCAGAGAGCAGGATCTGCTGGACCACCTGGGTGTGGTGATGGGTGGCCCTGTTGGTGAGTATCACATTGACATATATGAACAATAGAATGCTCCTGAGTGACAGTAGCAGATGTGTTGGCGTGATAAATGCAATGTTTGTGGCCATGTGGAATTCAGCCAGAACGTGTGTTAGTGTCCCAGTAGTGAGATGGAGTCCACATGTCTATACATGTTAACAATGCAGGTCAGAGGGTTGTTGAGTCATGTATTACTATCACTTAGGGCCATATGTATAAAGCTCTTTTTTATCGTCGCAAACAGTCCAGTTTGCAGAACTGGGCCATTTGTAACAAGAAAAAAGCTTTTTCCAATGCACAAATCCAATTTTGCCATTCAGTAATCACATTACCGAATTGCAAAAAGGGTTTGCCAGTCGCATTTAGGAAGGGGAGTTCTCTTCCTAATTGCGAGTTGCCGTCCAATGTATGATTGTTTTGTGACCGTGAATGCCGCCACAAAAAAATTGCCGTTAACACCAGTTTCAAGCTTGTTTTCGCCCATTCACAAAAGGGAAGGAGTCCCTATGGGACCCTTTCCCCTTTGTGAATGCATGCAAAAACATTGGTTCGGAGCAGGCAGTGGTCCCAGGGACCACTGCCTGCTCTGAAAAAATGAACAGAAAAGTTATCATTTTTGTTTCCCACATGCATTCCGTTTCCTTTAATGAAAAGGCGCTGCATTTCAAAAAAATGAATACTGCTTTATTTAAAAGCAATCACAGACATGGTGGTCGGCTGACCCTAGCAGGCCACCATCCCTCTGAGTGCCGCCATTCCCAATGGGTTTGCAAATTGAGACCTACCTCATGAATGTTCATGAGGTAGGTCATTTCCTACCCCATTGCGAATTGCAAACAGTGTCATTGACCGTGTTGTACATCAGGTTTTGCGAGTCACAAATTGCGAGTTGCTAAGTCTCGCAATTTGCGACTCACAAAACCTGGTCTTCATACATGTGGCCTTTACTCACACATTTTAGGTGCCATGGCAACACCTGTGCCCATGCATCCTATCAATGATGATAAGCAAAACACCTACAGCATACCATATTTCACTGGATCCTGACAGCAAAGTGGGCAATCCATGTTTAGCGCTACATTGTTATCATTACACACACACGATCCCTGCCATTATGTTGGCAAAGGGGGCATAACCGCCTTAGGGGACACTGCCAATGGGGAATTTGTTACCAACTAACAACTGTGCGACATCCGTCATGGACCACTGAACACATGATAAATGCAGACTGAAAAATGAGCCACATGTCCATCACACAGTAACTCAGTGTGCCTTGATGCATTTGTATTGCAGTGCACCAGGGAAGTGCCATGGATTTTTCACCCAAATACAAATCATGCCTTGGAGTACCATCTTTAATGGATTAGTCACATATGGTTTTTGTAGGGTTTAGCACCACCTGATTGTTAGGCCCAGCGTATGTGTGCAGATGTGTGGCTCTCAATCACCAGAGTGTCAGTGTCAATGTGAGTTTGCAGTGGTATGACTGTTGCACTGTCTTCATGTAGGATCACTAGCTCCCTCATGTAAAATGTTACACACTGTGATATGTTGTCCATTAGTATGTACAGGGATATGACATTGAGCAAATATTTCCATCCATGTCTTACAGGTGGGCCTTCCCCCATACCATCAGAGAAGTGGCAAGATTTCAGGACCCAGATGTATCCAGTAAGTGTGATAGTGTCTGTCCCGTGTAGTGATTGCGGCTGTTGTGTGAGAGACTCTTATGTGTTGCACTCACTGCAAGATATGATGAGCTGGCATGTGATCAGATATCTAAGTAGGCTGGATGGTGACATTGTGTCTCATGCAAGGGTTACCGATTCACAAGCAGAGAGTCATATCGTGGAAATCTTGTGCTGCGCAATAGGCAACAGTGTGTGAACAAGGTGATTAGTAGCCACATGTAGGCCCACATGTGACTTGGAAGTGCACCAGTGTCAGTATATTGGCACTGGGCCATACCCTCATTCTCACAACACAGTGATGCACCAGTTTGCCACACAAATTGCTGCATCCCTGTATTGTAATGTACATGTAGGACTGGGTGGGTAACTGTTCCAAGTTGTACTCCATTAACTTGATACTTATGTGGTATGTAACAGGTGTGCATGCAGGTCAAGGCTAGACGTGCGCTGGCATCAGTGTGGGTGTTTTGGGAATTGTGTTGGCAGATCAGGTGTTGATGGGTGTCTATACCTGGACACATGAATGTAGATGTGAATGATCTGTGGGTACCTTATTCCTAGATGGCAGCCCTCCTCACATGTGTTCCACTCCCTAAATCCATGTATAAGTTGACATGCCTTCGTGGTTGACCTGGACAGTTGTGATAATGTATTGCATGCCCATCCCCCTGAGGCACCGGGAGAGGGGAACAGCATATATGTAGGTAGATGTGATGGTCACAGTGTAGATGACAGTCATCTCATTCAGGCTTGCATGTTTCCCAATCAACACTGACCCCATTATGATTAGCAACTGCATACCATACTCCCAATTACATCTACTAGTTACTGGTGTTGTGTGCTTTGAAGTTGACTCAGATGATGAAGATTAGTGGGCCTGGCCCATGTGAAAGTAGTTACTGCCATTGTATTGTGACACATTGCACTGAATCAATGCACAGATTACTTTATTTGGTCCAACTCTTGTTGTGTTTTGCTTTGGTGTCAAAGACACGATGGATAGGCAGCGTTGCCATTACATTCATCAGGGACATTGTATTATCTGGACTGTGATTCGGAGTGCATGTGCAAATCGAGGCAGAGTGTTAGAGTATCATCTGTACATACATCACACAATGTTGACACTGATGGTTGCCTGTCTCAGTTTTACAGCTGCTAACATGGATGTTGCGAAACTCAGGGCGTTCCAGAAGAAGGCAGTGTGATATCGCCACATATTGGATGTGGAGTCTGGGTACCGCAAGATGGCACAACGCTATTGAAACGAGTGAGCCACTGGGGAATGGCGGGCATTCAGCCAAAGGGGACCCACATTGCGCCAAAAAGAGTGGATCGAGCACCACAACTACACAGGGGAGCACAGCCTCCACTGTCACATCTGCCCCACCTGCAGCACCATCAGCATCGGCACCACAGCCCACCACACCTGCTGCAATGGACGTGTCAGCAATAAAGGAGCTCCACACGGACATGAAACAGGTCCTCAAAAAGCTGGACAGCCTACAGATGGAGGTGGACCACAATACAAAGAGACTGAAGGCCATCAAGAGGACAGTCAAGACGGCCAACCTCTTAACTGATGCCTCCCTTCACCCCTAGTTCAGTACCGTCCCTCCTCATTCCTTATCATGCTTTGTAGTGGGTTTAAGGGGGTTAGTAATAGGTTAGAGTACGGTAGTTGTTTAGATAGGATAAGTAGGTTTGGGGGTGGGTTTTCATATTATTACATGTTAGTTTGTGGGTGGGTGTGTGGGGGTTAATGTTGGGGTATTTGTGTATAAAAATCTATATATAATTAAAAAAATATATATGTATATATGTATATATATATATATATATATATATATATATATACAGATATATATATACACATATATATATATATATATATATATATATATATATATATATATATATATATATATATATATATATATGTTTGAGATTAGATAGTGTATGTTTAGGTTAGTATATGTTGTCCTGCTTGTGTCTTGTGATATAAAGGGGGTGTTGGGCCAATGTTTAGAGTGTGTTGTTAAATGTGGTAAGTACGCTTAGCAGAGGGTAGTTAGGGTCAGTTGTGGGTAATGTATAGGTAGGATAGATTAGGTTAAGATATGTGCTTATCATAGTTTTCAGTTCACGTTTCTAAATATATAATAAAACTTTGGGTACTCTCTTAGCGCATGTGTCATATGCTTGGGGCTCAGAGTCTTTGCATGAGTGTGCAGTGCCAATTGTCTGTTGGCCTGGGGATTCCATCCTGCATCCAGATCCCTCTCTTGACATGTTCATTCCCACTTCCAACTGAGCTGTCACATTGGCAGCTACAACAAATCTACTTCTCAATGCATCTGCCATCCAATGTACCCACCACTCAAGGTGACTATGATTCCTAAGTATTGGACAGGGAGGTGTGCTTTCTAAGCTGTCATTGTTTGAGTCCTGTGTTGGAATGTTAGGTACTGTGGGACGTCTGCCTGCAGCCTGAAGTTCATGTCAACACTGCTAAACTGAGCTGTGCCAATTTCAGATGAGGTCAAGTATAACTATTTCACACCAATGTGTTTCTGCACTCTTGTACTGACACTCTGTGACTATAGACATGGTACACACATTACAAATCTACAGCAAAGCAGATGTGTCACATTACACAGAGACAAAGTGGTTGTGTAGGTGCAATTTATTTTAAAGTGCTGTAGTGCAATATTTACATTGTCCAGGTCTGTGACCCCATTAGTGTAAACCATTCTATTGTGACACAACACAAGTGCAGAGTTGAGGGACATGTCATTGGACATGCTGGGGTGAAGTGTCATTCAGTGCAGGGGAACATTAATTGCCAATGGAGTAGTGAGAGACAATTGCAGTCCATAGTGGAAAGGTTAACAGTGTGTCGGTGAAGAGTGCATGTCAACAACTGTAGCAACACTGGCATGTTGTCAAGCACAGGACAATGGGAAATCACTGCCCATGTGACATGGCCTGGTGCTACCAGGTACTCCTACAGGTGAAGATGATCTATTCCACATCTTCATCCTCTGATGTGTGTGTTGTCTCCTCTGCCCTTGATTGTGGTGATGGGGTAAAGGGGGGCCACACACACTTCAGTGGTTTGAGAAGTGGACAGCAAATTCCCGGCAGCTGCCATCTGTGGAGTTACATATGGCATCACTGCAGCAAGGAGGAGCTGCTGATTATTGAGTATGGCAGCAACATCCCTGTGGTAGGCAGCCATGTCTGCCTTGAGGGAGGCCAGTTCCCAGTGCATGGAGTCCTGCTTGTTGTCATGCATGCAGCAGCAAGATTGGGAGGGCAGGTGTTTTGTCAACTCCCTCACCGCAGTAGTTAGGTCCCTCACACACTGTTGGACTCCATGCAGTGGGGATTATGTGCCTTGTTTGGCTGCTGTCTGTTTAGTGGCCATTATGATGCACATGCACATACCCTCAAGGCCGGCTGCCATTACTTGCATCCCCACCCACACCTCCTTGGCAAGCTTCCGGTGGACTCCCACTACTGTCCTCTCAAAGGTGGTCCCTGTGTCGTCAGAGTCCTCAGCTGTGTATGAGCTGGCAGGTCGTACTATTGGGGTGGTTGGTTGGTCCTCTGGGATGGCTGCTACACGAATGCTCCTCCTTGCAACTGGAGGTGATGTCTGGAGGATTTCCAGGGCATCTTGGAGGGTTTCCTGGCTGACAGTTTTCAGCTGGTCATCCAGGTCATTAGGGTAGTCCAAGACAGGCAGATCCACATGAGAGCCATCGTCCTCTGCAAAGATATTGTACAATTAGTGTGTCTGTGTTGTGGCAGTTGAAATGTGACATCACTGACTTCCAATTGGTGGTGCATTGTCATCTTGGTTCCCATACATTGTTCCTGTCCTTAATGTTTGCAGTCTCTCAGCCCTATGCCCCACCTGCATGTCACAGGTAGGGAAGGACAGTTTGCGCAATTGTCTGCATCACATCTTCTACGTGTGGTTCTATCCAATTTGTGGATTGACACCTTCTTGTATACATCAACCCTCCCTCTGGTCCATTTGCATGGTGAGGCCTTGCAATGAGTGTTGGTGTGCTGATGCCACAGCACCCCACATGACAATATGGCCCTGTCCCAGTCTTTCATTTATCACATACACCTCTGCGGTGCTGAGACCTAGCACCACCCATGCATGGCATTGCCAGGTCGACAATGCATTTCGTACCATTGCTAGTTCCACATGTTGATGTTTGCGTATGTGTGCTACATTCCATTGTACTGATGGACCTGGCAGAGTTCCATTTCCTTTTGTGACTGTGCAGTTGTGTTCGCCTTTCCACACACATATGTCCTCCCCCCTTCAATGCAGTTGTCTTTGCACTATGATACCTGAGATGTGGCATGGTGGCATTGCAGCTAATGTGACACATGCACAGGGGTAAACCCAGGGTTGACCAGCATGGGTATAAGATTACTGTTGTGTACATCATTATGTATGTGACAGTGTCTGATGGTTATTGAGTCTATGGACATGACCAGTTGACAGGAGTTGCACTTGGATAGGAATTGATGGGGATTGCTCACGTAGTCACACTGAATCCTCATTTTGAGTGCGTTTGTTCTATGGGCACCTAACTGCCATTTCCTAAATGTCCAACGCCAAAGGCACAGGTAGTAGTAGCAACTGTTGTCAGTGGGGAATGCTCCTTGGGCCAATGCCTGACACTAGGCATTTTCCTATAGTTTACATTCTGACAATACCAGCTGTCCTGTGACACTAGACCAGTTTTACATTCCACCCTACCCTCCTGGTCTGCTTCAGCATTTCCACCAGCCTTGGCATGGTGGTGTACCCCCATGCAAAGGTTGTTGGTGTTGTGTTGTGCTGTGCCCCTGGAGACCCTTGCACTGCCCATGCAGCTTGCATGGGCAGTGCAGGGGGTCCCAAGCCCTGCCTCTGTGCCCTTTCCACTGCCTGATTAGCAGGGCTAACATGAATTGTGTAGTAGCTCTGTGCCTCCCCCTTCTTGCACTTGCCATTTTGGCATTTTTGTCCCCCATGCAACTTACCCTGCATATGTGTTGTTTCCTGGGAGTCTGTGCTGTCTTGTACTGTGATAACAGTGACAATTTCCTTCGGGATTACCGCTGCAACCATCTCCTCCATCTCGTCCAGGACCTCTTGTGGTGCTGGACTCCCACCACCAGTCTGCAGTGCTGCCTTCCTGTTCCTTGCCATTTTCTCCTTTGTCCTCCGCTTGCAGTCATGCCAGCGTTTCTTGCACTCAGTGACAGTTCTCCTGACCTCTGCCACACTGTTAATCTTGTCCACAATCTTATGCCAAATTGCCTCTCTACTTCCACTTGGCAATTTAGAGGTGATGAAGAGTTGACGTTGGTGCTCCGTCACCTCTCTCATCACTATTTCATGCTCCTCTGCACTGAAACTACACTTCCTCTTTTTCTCGTCTCTCCCCTGCGTCTTGTCCTGGCTGGTTCCTGGTTGTCTGGGGTCACCCTGGGGTCTCTCCTGGCTTTGTGGATCCATCTTGCCTCTCCTTTGCACTGTTTGCTCCATTAGCATCACTTTTTTTACGCTATTGCGACAAGGCACAATGGTTAGCTTCAGGAAAAATGACTCTAACCTATTCGTAGCACCACCCAGCCTCATATTATAAAATGTCGCCCAGGTGGCGTTAAAAAATTGTGCTAGCCAGCACTAAACTTTTTGACGCAAAACTGCGTTGGTGCGGTTTTGCGTCAAAAAGTATAAATCTGCCCCTTAGTTCTTAAAAGCATGCCGGTGTGAGTTACAGTTGAGTAAAGTAGTTCATCAAAATGAAAAAAAAACAATGAAACCTTTATGGTGCAACAAACAAATGTAGAGAAATCCCTACAGTGTATTAGTGACACAATAGAATAGTGGCATATGTATGGGCCTGATTTAGAGATTGGCGGAGGGGGTTACTCTGTCAAACACTTTATGGATCGTAGTACGGAGGACAGGATATCCATAACATTTGTAACGTAGTAACCCATCTGCCAAACTCTAAATTAGGCCCTTAATGTGTTGTAGGGCTGGGTGTAGTGACAGGCCATGTACTACTGTCCCAGGTGTAGCAAAATGACTGGTAATGCTGACTGTATGAGAGAAAGGAAGAATAAAATGAAATAAATGCAATTGAGATCAGGTTTCATCTAAGTTTAATCCATCAATTCTTTTGTTCACCACACCACCCCAGTTTGAAACCAGCCATGTGCAACTCAGTCTTGACCCTGTTCCCTATGGGAGCATTCCAGCCTGAACCACCGGGCCAGGTCCTCCCTAGACCAGAAACAAGCCTCCTGGGATGCGTTTCAGGGTATCATCCTTCACCAGACAGTTTAGGTTGAATCGAGTGGCATCGTAAGCCTGGGACTCATGTCTGGGTATACCAGGCGCACTTATGGCGACAAAAGTAAACAAACACAAATGATGGACGGAATGCAGAACCAATCAAACATGCACCCCCAATCACAAATCTGGGTTTAATCCATCAACTTGTTTGCTCACCAAGCCACCCCAGCTTGGACCCAGCCATATGCAAATCACTCTTGACCCTGTTCCCCATGGGAACAGTCCAACCTAAACTGCCTTGCAGGGTCCTCCCTAGACCTGAAACAAGCATCCTGGGACCTGTTTTAGGGTATCCCCCTTTATCAGCCAGTCTAGCTTGAATCCAGTGGCATAGTGATCCCGGGTCCCACATCTGTTCACACCTGGTGCAATTATAGCAACAAAAATAAATAAACAAAAATGATGAACGGAATGCAGAACCAATCAAACATTCTCCCCAATCACAGACCTGGGTTTAATCCATCAATTATTTTGCTCACCACCCCAGTTTGGATCCAGCCATATGCAAATCAGTCTTGACCCTGTTCCCCATGGGAACAGTCCAGCCTAAGCTACCAGGAAAGGTTTTCCTTAAACCAGAAACAAGCATCCTGGGACCAGTTTCAGAGTATCACTCTTCATCAGCTAGGCTAGCTTCAATCCAGTGGCGTAGTGAGCCCGGGACCCATGTCTGGGCATACCCGGCACACTTACGGTGATAAAAGTAAACAAACACAAATGATTGACGGAATGTGGAACCAATCAAACATTCACCCCCAGTCACAGATCTAGGTTTAATCCATCAATTCTTTTGCTCACCACCCCAGCCAGAGTCAAGACTGATTTGCATATGGCTGGATCCAAACTGGAATGGCATGGGTAATGGGAAGGGCATGGGTAAAAATGAAGTTAGATCCAGATCTCTGTACTGGGGGGGGGGGGGGGGCGAATGTTTGACTTTGTTCAGCATTCCGTTCATCACTTGTTCTTTTTGCATTTGTCGCCCTAAGTGGGAAGGGTATGCCCAGACGTGGGTCCCATGCTCCTCATGCCACTGGATTCTAGCTAGACTGGCTGAGAAGGGATGATGTCCTGAAATTGTTACCAGTATGCTTGCTTACAGTCCAGGGAAGACTTAGCCTGGAAGTTTGGGCTGGACTGTTCTCATGGAGAACAGGGTCAAGACTGATTTGCATATAGCAGGATCTAAACTGGAATGGCATGGGTAGCCAAAAGATGATAGATTTAGGTCCAGATCACTGTACTGGGGGTGAATGTTTGACATTGTTCAGCATTCTATCCATCATTTGTTCTTTTTGCATTTAGAGTAACTGTGATAGTGGTAGCCATCTTTCTGTTCGTTGCTAAGCACTGCTACCAAGGCTGTGACTTTTCTGAGGTATAAGCTTTGCTTTCATGCCTGGCTTGATAAGCAACAATTTTGAATAGCTTGCTCAGCACTGAAAGGTTACATTCCTGTAGCTGTTTGAAGGAAGTTTGTACACTGTCCTGTGACTTCATATCTTGCACCTGCATAACGTCTCTGTTTCCATCTCATCACATGCTCTCCATTGGATCTCTATTAATGAAAGCATAAACAATCTGCTTTGGCTCTGCTTGGATAGGATTTATGTTAATGGGATCCTAGGGGATAGCCTTGTCCGTGACGATGATTTACAGACTGTTTAATTTTTGGTTACTAAACACTTGCAGACTTTAAATTGGTGTACACCCAGATTTTCTTTAACTATTCCTACTGATACTATGGTTTCACAGAACTATTCACATCTTCTGTTGTGTGCATATTGTGTACCTACCTCCCCGGAATTAGCTCACATTGGCCAGAGAGTGTATAGTTGGCAGGTCGTATCAACCCAGGGTCACCATTTTGATTGGCTGAAAGAAGAAAACCTAACTCCTGAAAGGAAAGTAGAGTAGCTAGTAGGAGCTGTAGTGAAGTGCGGTTGGGAGATGAGGATGTTGGGCCAAGATAGGGCTCAAGGCACCTTTAAGGTCCAAGCAGGGCCCAAACAGACACAATTACAAAACAGACTCTATAATGGGGATGGGAGGCTGATTGTGCATATTCTGATTCTACACAGGCCACCTTCATGGGACACTAGTTCCCATGATAGCAGGGTGGTAAGGGAGCTGTGTACATACCTTGACTTGCACATGGTATTGGTTAGAAATAAAATCTTAGATTTGTCATTGGGCAAATTAGGATACAGGATGTGGCGATAGTAGGGTGTGCAAAGCACACCTGCAATGTTTCCTTGATGTAATTGGACTGGGGGTGCCTGGCCAGGACCTCATTAATAAAGGTGATTTGGTCCAGCCACTGGTAAGGGTGTACATATGCCCTGTTGTGCACTGTAGTTTGTGTAATCAGCTCAGTCTGAATGATATACACTCTAGGATGGAGAAGGGAATAAGTATAGGGCCTCATTATGAACATGGCGGTCCGTTCCGCTCTGGCAATAGAAATCGTCAACAAAGGAGTGGGCCGGACCACCAAATAATAAACCAAATGAAACACAGGCATCCCGCGAACCACCCACCGCCAGGAGAGGAGTACCGCCGACGACGGCACAGTCCGCCTACAGGCCGTCGGAAAGGCCCAACCCGCCCATCAAATTATGAACCCCACCATTCCGCCGCCAGTTCCGGGGGGAAACCACCACCACACAAAGCCAGGTGGAAATGAACCAAATATAAGGAACCACGCACCGGAGTCCCACAGAACCTGCTGCGGCAGCCATGGATAGAGAGCTGGAGATCATGCGAGCCCCGCTCCTTGCCATATACCTCCACGACCAAGACCGCCAACGAAGACAACGACGACAAGTACTGCAACCTACGAAACAAGGGAGGAAATGGCACAGTTATATACCCACCCATGCCACCCACCCTTCAACGCCCCCCCAACCCTTTACAGCAGCACAAGTCATACACCCCACAGCAAGAGGTACTTGCCCGACATAAGGCCAAGCCAACATGACCATAGTACATACAAATGCCCCACACCCATAACAAATTAAACAAAAGACCAGGGTTCAACAGCGTGCAGCCCAAACACAGGCCACGCAGAAACTTTAATATGAAGCTCAACGAGCCAAACAGTCTAAACAGGGCCAATGGCCAGTCCGTGTGTTGACAATTGCAATGGGCCACAACGGGCCTAACCTGACTCCCACAAGTGCATGGTACTCCACCTCTTGGGGCACCATATGGGCATCCTGCCACCTCACGGAAGGGGGGCAGGGGACGGTGGAGGTGAGGATTTTCGACGGGGGTGGGCCTTTGACTTTCGTTTGGAAGGTGGAGGGGGGTGGGCTTGTCCTTTGAAGGGGGTAGGGGCTGTTAGGAACGGGTGGCGCTAGAAGGCCTAGGCTCAGTCCGGGCCTTTTTCCTATCTGGAGAAGGGGCACAGGAATGTGAAGGGCAGATAGGGGTGGGCTGTGATGTGGAAGGAGCGGAAAGGGCAAGGATGTGGGCACGTTTGGGGACAAGACGGGGTGGGCCAGTGGGTTGGAAGAGGTCAGCACAGGAGAAGAATAGTTTCTTTGGAGCTATTGGGGTGGGCGTGGATGAGGGCATGGGAGTGGAGGCAGAGGGAGTGGATGTATGTGGTGTAGTGGTGCGTGTAGTGGGTGCAGGTGCCTGCTCAGTATGCTGTTGTGTGGTGGATGTCTGATGGGTGGGTGTCTTGGTGCGTTTGTGTGTTTTTGGAGGGGTGGACACAGTGGAAGAAGACAGACAGCTAGTGTGGATGTATGTTGTGTGGGTGTCTGCAAGTCTGGTGAGTGCGCTGCATGTGTTGATTACAGTAGTGGTGGTGAGTGCAGGTGTGGTGTATGGGATACATGTATGGCTGTCTGCTATTGTGGTGAGTGCAGGAAGAGGAGCAGCAACAGTGAGTGAAGGTGCAGTGCATGAGGGTGTGCATGTAGAGGGGACAGACAGGGAGGTGGAAGAGGTGGGCACACTGGGGGAAGTGGACCTTGTTGTGTGTGCAGGTGTCTGTGGGCTGTGTGAATGCTTGTGATGAGAGGTGTGGTGCTTGTGTTTTGAGGTGTGCTTCTTGTGTGCTGATGTGCTTTTCTGGGTGTCTGAATGCGTGCCTTGGACAGGTGAAGGGAGTGGGGTCCTGGAAGGGGTAGAGGAGGTTGGAGGGGGGACGGAATGGCCAGGGAAACTGGCTGCTGTCCAAGAGGAGGTCAGAGCCTGAAAAGATCTCTGTAGGGCAGACACGGCACCGTGAATGCCATCCAGATAGGCATTAGTCTGCTGCATCTCTGATGCTAGCCCCTGGAGGGCATTGACGATGCTTGTCTGCCCTACAGAGATGGTTCTCAGGAGGTCAATAGCCTCCTCTGTGAGGGCAGCAGGGCTGACTGGGGCAGGGGAGGAGGTGCCTGGGGCGAAGGAGACACCCACCTTTCTGGGTGGGCGAGCACGGGCAACTTGGTGGGGAGCAGAAGGGAGGGCGGTGATGGAAGGGGGGGGTGGTGGAAGATGTCACGGTAGTGGTGGGTGCACTAGGGTCCGCCACCGCCGAGGAGCCCCCATCGGAGGAGGTATCGGAGTCACTACCTCCTGTGGTAGTAGCCTCCCCCATGGAACTCCCCTCGCCCTCACACCCACTGGTCCCCTGGGTGTCTGTTGTCTTTGCCTCAGAGGATCCGTGGGCCGCTGCCTCTCCACTTGCCGCTGCCTCAGCTCCCTTGCCTGATGTTGATGCTGTACCAAACCAACACAAGAGAACAGGGATGGGGAGACAAAACAGGAGAGACACTTGTAAATAGCTGAATACAGGTGCATAATGGGCAGACTTACACCCACCCAGAAGACACACCCAACAGGTCTACACCCATGCCCTGGACTACCTAAGGAGGTGACGTATGGGAGACCTGACAAAGACACCCCTACACCCTTTGGAGAGCATAAAGTAGATGGACACCAGTCAAAGTCCCTGCCTCTAAGCAGCACGAACCCTAATGCACACCCAGACATCCTTCCAGACTGAAGTATGTGAAATGAGTACTCACCCTCTTGTGACTGCTGTGCAGCCTTCAAGCGCCATCCAGGTCTGGTTATGCCACCTCCAGGATCCGTCGCATGAGGGGCATCAGTGCCCGACGGGCACCGCTTCCACGTTGGGAGGACTTCCCCAGCTGGGCTTCAGTGATCTTTCGCGCCCAGCGCCTCAGTTCCTCCCACCTCTTTCTACAGTGGGTGCTCCGCCCGTTGTAGACCCCCAATGTCCGCACCTCCTTGGCGATGGCATGCCAATGTGCCCTCTTCTGGTGGGCGCTGACCTAAAAGGGCAACACAGAAATGGAACACAGAGGTCAGGCACTTGCACGATAGGAGCAGCTGGCTAATCGTCCACTATGGGACGGGCAGTACTCTCAGACTTACAGGACAGTCGCACGCAGCATGCCATGCACCATGGCCCATGCAGGCTCAGAGGTGCTCACATATGTCCAATCAACCTCATCCATTACCCACACATAGTGTGCCACCAACCCAGACTTACCTGTACCTCTGGCCATCCGTAAAGTTTCGCGTACAGGGGCAGGACCCCGTCAACTAGCTTCTCCAGTTCCTCCTGGGTGAAGGCCGGGGCCCTTTCCCCTGTAATACGAGGCACATCCATAGCCAGAGGCAGGCCACAGCAGTAAACAGAGTGGAGTACCTGTCCGCACGAGATCAGGGAGTCAAGTGATCAAATGATGACAAACGTGTGTACGTTCCGCGGCGGTATGCACCTTCACCACCGGCGACAATCATGATACGCCAGGATTCCCCATTGGCATCCATGTTAGACAATGAGGGTGTGAACAGCGGTAAACACCGCCTTACGCTGTGACGTCAACCGCTAGCGGTATGAGGTCACTTACCCAACGAAAGGGCAGATCTACAGTGGGCAGACATTTTGCCATCACCTATGCATCCAGAATTAATTACTACTCACAATGCAGGCCCTACTAGCCACATGAAGCACCTAGACCTCTGTCCATTCAGTATAGTAGCACACATGAATTACTCTGTTCCCTCCTTGTGATGTACATGTATATCTGTCGTGTAGCAGTTATTGTCCAGACACTACAATTAACAATGCAGTGCACAAGTAATGACAAGTGTGCCTATGTATGTGTGTTGATCACTCCTTTTTGTAACCCCTCATAGGTACCGAAGCTTGTGGCGAGGAAGGGCACCATCGGTGTACAGACCACTTGTGGATATGGGGACCATGGTGGAGCGTCAGATCAGAATCACTTACAGATTCACATGTGCAACTATTCAGGACCTTTGTGCATTACTGGATCCTGCACTAACTCCGGGAAATAGTAATCAGCATGCCATTCCAACTGAAGTGTAGGTTCTCTCCGCACTCCATTTTCTGGCCACGGGCTCATTTCAAGTGAAAGTGGGCATGGGTGCTGGTTTTTCTCAGCCAATGTTCAGCATGGTACTGATGAGATTTCTGAATGCATTTGTCCGACATCTACAGTCCTATGTGAGGTTTCCCCAAATTGCTGACATACCTGCCATCAAGTCTGAATTCTATGCCTTTGCCAACATACCCCATGTGATAGGTGCCATAGATGGCACCTACATACCTATCATCCCCTCAAGAGTGAGTGAACAGGTGTACAGAAACAGGAAGAACTTTCACTCCATGAACATCCAATTGGTATGTACTGCAGACCAGTACATTTCGCATGTGAATGCCATGTTCCCAGGTTCAGTCCATGATTCCTTTGTGTTGAAGAACAGTAGTGTGCCACAGAAGATGGAACAACTATAAAAGGACAGAGGGTGGATCATAGGTGAGTGTGCCTGTCAGTAACTGACACATTATAGAAAAACAGCCAGTTTGACTAAGGGTCATAACAATGACTACTCTGTATTGCACCATTTTCTATGTGATTCTGGCTATCCAAACTTGCGTTGGCTCCTTACACCTTTGAGGAATCCCAGGACGGATGGAGAGAGGAATTGCAATGAGGCCCATGGACGTACTAGGAGGGTGATAGAGCGAACTATAGGTCTCCTGAAGGCTAGATTCAGGTGTCTACACATCTCTGTGGTTTCCCTGGCCTATGGGCCTAATAAGGTGTGTAGAAGTGGTGGCCTGCTGCATGCTGCACAACGTGGCAGTGAGACATTCTGTCCCCCCCCGGAGGTGGAGGCTGCTATAGCTCCTGATCAGCTACCTCAGAGAGGTGAGGAGAGTGATGGTGATGATGAGGAAGGGGAAGATGTCAATTCAAGGAACTAACTGATACAGCTCTACTTCCAGTAACTGTGTGGTACTTAGGCCTGTCATTGGGGTTAGTGACTACTACTGTCAGTGTGATCAGTCATATGGGGGGGTTGGTAATGATAGTTGAAACATGGCCCACTTCTGCATGGTACTGACTGAAAATACACGCATTTCCTCCTTGCCACCATACGGGCACACAGGACCCCCATCATGCACAGATTCGACAATAAAGTTATTCTCTGCCAGTTGCATCCATACTCCACTTGTTTCACAATTTAACACAGGCGACAGTGTTACAGGTGTGAAAAGTGTTTTATTGGTTGAAGTGAGTGATTTGTGCAATTTACAGTGATGTGAAGTCGTAAGGGTGGGGTGTCCTCAAGACCAACATGGTGGCAGCCTTGTTGGTAGCATTGATGGGTCCATCTTGTCTAACAGTATTTCATCTTGCCTCTCAGCAATGTGTGGTTGGTGAATGGGTGGGATGGTTGCTTTGCAGTTGTTGCAGAGTTAATTGTTGGAGGGGGACTTGTTCTTAGCTGGGGTTCCAGTGCCATAATGCGGCCTGATGGTCCGTTTGGGCGCCTGCTGTTGAGCTTCATGGGATGATATGGTAGGACCTTGTGTTTCCTGTGTGGGTAGTTCATGGGATGTTTCTGATGCTGGGGTGATCTGATGCTGGTTGTCCGGTGCTGTTGTGGGGGCCTCTTGTCCTGTGTGGGTGTCAGACTGGTTTTTGACCAGCTGCAGCAGTGCTCCTGCTATGGTGGCCATTGTGGCATTGTGCTCTTTCCATTGCTTCATGGCCTGTTGGTGTTGTTCCTGCTGCATCCTCTGACTGCGCTCCAGGGTGGACACAATCTGTGACAATCTGTCATGGGTATGTTGGTAGGCCTCCATTACCTCAGCAATCACGTCCTGGGCTGCTGCATCTATCCTGTGGCCTCCCCCCTTGCCCACTGCGACCCTTGCACTTACCCTAGCCCCCTGTGCCTGTGTCCCCTGCACAGGTCTGGCAGTACCACTTGTACTGGGACCCTCGCCTTCCTGCATGTTGGGAGTGGGAGACTGTGGCCTCTGTGCCTGTGTTCCACCAGTCTGTACCCTGGTTAAACTGGTGTAGGTACGCCTGCCCTGGGCTGCTGGTCATAACTGGATGGTAGGGGTGACAGTGGTTTCCTGGGTTGGGCTTCTGCATGGTGAGAGTCCAGGACTGTGTGAGGGGCCTGCCTGCTCATCGGTTTCCAGGGATCCTTCACTAGTGTCCTGTGAGGTGCCTCAGTCTCCAGGGGGGCACTGGCACTCCTTGTCCCGTCTGTGAGGGTGGCATGGATGGTGGTGTCTGTTGGGGGACATAGACATGTCTGTTACATCTGCATGAATGTTTGAGGTGTACAGGACTGGGCTATTTTGTGCTGGTGTTACTTTCAGTGGCCTGCCAGGGTGCCTTTGTGATGTTGACATTGCATTTTGCGCCAGTGTGGGGTTGCATTGTGGTGGGGGTGTCGTGCCATTGTGGGTATGTTAGAGGGTTTGTGGTCATGCTGGGGGCTAGATGTAGTGGCTAATGTCTGGGTGGGGTGTAGGTCCTGGTGGGTGTGGGTGGGGTGGGGTGGTGCATGCATTACAGGTGTGGTAGATGTGGGGTAATTGTAGATGACTTACCCGAGTCCATTCCTCCAGTGAGTCCTTCTGGGTGCAGGATAGCCAGTACCTTTTCCTCCCCCTGTCTTCTGCACTGCGATGTGGTGCCTTGATGCCATGCCCCGGACCTTCCCCCGCAGGTCATTCCATCTCTTCCGGATGTCGTCCCTGGTGCATGGATGGTGTCCCACTGCATTGACCTTGTTCACAATGGTCTGCCACAGCTCAATTTTCCTTGCAATGGGTGTGTGCTGCACCTCGGCCCGAATATTTGTGGCTCCACCTTCAAGATCTCATCCACCATGGTCGTTAACTCCCTTTCGGTGAATCGTGGATGTTTGGGGGTGACATGGTGAGTGTGGGGAACCGTGCAGGCCCTGGGAAGGAGGTAGGGGTGCTCTTCTGTGGGTCAGTGTGCGTGTCCTGTATGCTGGCGTTCGCTGTCTGGCTCTGGTGCTCTCCATCTTCCTTCGTCCTGCTTTCATTGCAAGGGATTGTGGGGTGTGTCTGGGGGTGTCTTATGGGGTTCTGGATGTGTGTCAGGTGTGTGGGTCATACGCCTAGCCAATGTGTGAACTTCTTGCTGTTGAGTCCACTTGCCGCCCATGGCGGTCGGAGCTGCCAATGGTCGTCCGGCCTCCACTGTCCGCTGAGGTGATTTGTGCATCAATATTTGGAGGGCGGGATGTGGGTGTGCTTGGCGGTGGTGGGGTGGGAAGGTCCGGGATTCCCACCAACAGAGTCATGGCGGGGAGTGGTGGACTGGTGATTTTTGGCGGGGTTGGGTTTTTCGTTCATTATATGGTGGGTTTCCATTCACCGCCAACGGCGGGATTCTGTTCACCGCCGACACGGCGATCGGTGGTCTTTCCCGCCGTACTCATAATGACCGCCATAGTCTTTAACATACCGTGACTTAGGACTGACCAAATGTGGAACTGCGTTGATATGCATCTGAGGTCAAAGGAAGCATTTGGTGAGGATGACAGCCATAAACCTTGTCTCAGTTCTGGGAGAAGGTTGATCAACAGCATTATACTTGACTGAGAGGCATTAATATATAATGTTTAAGAGAAGATATCTATAAGAGCCTCTTCTACAAGGAGTCAGTGCAGTAATCAGACTTTCAAGTACTTATGCTCCACTAAAATAACATAAAGCTGTCACTCCAGGGCTCTTTCTGTAAAGTACCTGTGAATGGTAATACCAGTGTAAGAAAGGAGCTAATCCAAGATTGTGTCATGTGTGCATGGAAGACCTAGGACTTCAGATCATCACAACTTCTCAACTAAGACCAGCAGAACTCTTTGCCATATTATATCTAGGTGTCAGTGAGTGGTAAGGATGTGTGTGAATCAATCCCTGGCTCGTAAACCATGGCCTACTACCCAGAAAGCCTCTCTATAAAGTGCAGAAACCCTGCCAGAAGTAGATCCATTAACAAACTTGGGAAACATAGATGCTGCTGTTTTTTCACCTAATCATGAAGTTTATAGCTATCCATACGTGGCAAAGGGTAGCAAATGTTGTACAAAATAACAATAGAGATCTTTGTGTGCAGTTGACAAATTATATCATCTCACAACTCTGTCCCTTTACATTGAATTAACAACTTCTGATAGGTGTGTTGTGTACTATAAGTCACCTTCATGCTATTTCAGTGCACAGTAGAGCAGCAAGGGCAGAAAAGCATGATAATTAATGTTACACACTTTTGGTCCTGCTTCGAGGAGTAGGATGACTTTTACTCTTGAAACTGTGAACAGAGTTCTCCAATGAAAGGGAAACCTTTTTTAAGAAACGGAGGTTTTTCAAGTATGGCATCATTCCCTTGGTTTGAAAGACTAGCTATGGTCACTGAGACAATGTCTGAACTGATGCAATTTATATACTTGCTACAATCATTGATTTGCAAACAGTAAGGTGCATATTGACCGCCATAGTCTTTAACATACCGTGACTTAGGACTGACCAAATGTGGAACTGCGTTGATATGCATCTGAGGTCAAAGGAAGCATTTGGTGAGGATGACAGCCATAAACCTTGTCTCAGTTCTGGGAGAAGGTTGATCAACAGCATTATACTTGACTGAGAGGCATTAATATATAATGTTTAAGAGAAGATATCTATAAGAGCCTCTTCTACAAGGAGTCAGTGCAGTAATCAGACTTTCAAGTACTTATGCTCCACTAAAATAACATAAAGCTGTCACTCCAGGGCTCTTTCTGTAAAGTACCTGTGAATGGTAATACCAGTGTAAGAAAGGAGCTAATCCAAGATTGTGTCATGTGTGCATGGAAGACCTAGGACTTCAGATCATCACAACTTCTCAACTAAGACCAGCAGAACTCTTTGCCATATTATATCTAGGTGTCAGTGAGTGGTAAGGATGTGTGTGAATCAATCCCTGGCTCGTAAACCATGGCCTACTACCCAGAAAGCCTCTCTATAAAGTGCAGAAACCCTGCCAGAAGTAGATCCATTAACAAACTTGGGAAACATAGATGCTGCTGTTTTTTCACCTAATCATGAAGTTTATAGCTATCCATACGTGGCAAAGGGTAGCAAATGTTGTACAAAATAACAATAGAGATCTTTGTGTGCAGTTGACAAATTATATCATCTCACAACTCTGTCCCTTTACATTGAATTAACAACTTCTGATAGGTGTGTTGTGTACTATAAGTCACCTTCATGCTATTTCAGTGCACAGTAGAGCAGCAAGGGCAGAAAAGCATGATAATTAATGTTACACACTTTTGGTCCTGCTTCGAGGAGTAGGATGACTTTTACTCTTGAAACTGTGAACAGAGTTCTCCAATGAAAGGGAAACCTTTTTTAAGAAACGGAGGTTTTTCAAGTATGGCATCATTCCCTTGGTTTGAAAGACTAGCTATGGTCACTGAGACAATGTCTGAACTGATGCAATTTATATACTTGCTACAATCATTGATTTGCAAACAGTAAGGTGCATATTGTTGCCTGACCCTTACAGCAGATTTCTGTCCATGGTCATCGATCTAATGCTTACTGTATGGTGAAAGTGATGCTTTTTACTTTCGGGGATAATGGACATATGCTTTTTTAGGTGGAGCATAGCAGCGTACAATTGCTGCTTTTCCGACTTGTTGCTATGCATCCCGGCTTTTTACCATGCCCCACACACACCCGTCATTATCACCAGTTCATGGGCTTGCCTTTCAAAAATCCTTTGTTTTCATTGGTAACTGCTTTAAGGATGGTTTTGTTACCGCCTTGGCCATCGACCCTGTTACATGGATAATTGCACTTTTGTCAATAACTTTGACTGCGAGCGAACTTCTTTTTCCTTTTGTCTCTCTCTTCACACTCATGGTGGCAATTTGAATTGGCTTGCTTATGTCAACTGCTTTATTTTATATTTTCAGTTTGTGTGGCAAGAAAAGTCCCGTTAGGAATTTACAACGCTAATAGCTCTAATGCGAGCAAACGTGAAACCCATTGCATTGCAAATGCTTGTTATTCACAGGCCTTTTTCTCTTTCAAGTCTGTAAAAACCTCCAGAGACTCATGCAAGAGAGGATCGAGTGCCAGTCCACATACTTCATGTTCATACACCAGCATACATGCTTAGCCAACCTTCTCTCTGAAACCCAAGCTGGTGAAGTCTTTACTGATGCTCACGCCTTAGAGAACTTTGCATTTGTAAATGATTGTTTTTACAGGTCCTTTGTATTTCAGCTTTTTCATCTTTGGACAGCAGATGTGTCTGAATTTTAGCACCTGGCGTGGAACTGATTCATTGACTGACTCAACCATTTGTCACACCTAATATCGGGCAAATACATTTATATTCGTTTCTCATCTGCAAATTGATTGTGAATTCCTAAATGCAGCCCTAGAGTGATATCAGGTGAAACACTCAAAAATAAGTTTATTCTTTATGCCACATTATTCCTGCCTTAGCCAAATAATTGCTTCCTACAAATCACATCACTGACCCCGGGAAAGGCAGAGGTATTAAATTAATGTTTTGTGGCCCGTGTACAGAGTATTGAGTCTTCATGCGTGTTTCCACGGCTCACAGAGGTGTTGGGCAGCTAACAGAAGAACCAGCAACAAGCCTAATTTCAAGTCGCTTCCAGGCATTTAACACAATGGTCCCCAACCCCCATCCTTCGGAGTGCACCAGAGTGAATGGAAAAGCAAGGCCCATATTTATACTTTTTGCCACAAAACTGCACAAACACAGTTTTGCGGTAAAAAGTATAGCGCCGGCTTGCATCATTCCAAAGTGCCCGCCGGGTGCCAAATTAATGGAATCCTGCAAGACGGCGCTAAACTTGGGCTAGCGTCTTCAAAGAAGACGCTAGCCGGGTGGGCTTGGCCGTAGGGAAGGAGGGGGTTGTGTGTCAAAAAATTATGCTAGCCTGGTTAGAGGCAAACAAAATGCCTCTAACCAGACTAGCGCCATTTCCTGGCACTCAACTACCAAAAACATGACTCCTGTCTTAGGAAAGACAGTAGTCATGGCCACCACCCCAATGGCCAGCACAGGGGACAAGTGATCCCTGGGCTTTTCCATTGTACCCTGTGCCATGCAGGGGGTCCAAGTTAGGGCCCGCGATGGCACTTTAAAAAATACTTACCTATACTTACCATACTCACCTGGGATGGGGTCCCCATCCTCTGGTGTCCCTCTGGTGTGGGTGGGGGTGTTCTTGGGGCTCAGGGTGGGCACCTGTGGGCCTATTCCATGGTATTTGACAATGGAAATGGGTCCACAGGTCCCCTAACGCCTGGTCTGACCCAGGTGTTAAATAATGGTGCAAAGCAAGCTGTGCGCTATTATTTAGCCCCTCCCATGCATCATTTTAGCACAGGGGATAAATATGGAGCTATGGGGATAGCACCATTTTTTAGAATGGAACGCCTACCTTGCATCTCATTGACGCAAGGTTTTTGCACAAATCCAAAAAATGGTGCAAACTCCTATATTTTGATGCTAGATGTACCTAACGTCAAAATATAAATATGGAGTTAGGTTTGCTCCAAATTTGTGTCAAAAGAATGAAGCAAATTCAGCACAACTAAGGCCCATATTTATACTTTTTGATGCAAAACTGCTCATATGTAATTTTGCATCAGAAAGTATAGCCCCGGCTTGTGTCACTCCAGAGCACCAGCCGGGCGCCAAACTTATGGAATCCCGAAAGCTAACCCAAAGGGAGGACTAGTGTCTGGGAAAATGATGTTAGCCGGGTGTGGGTGGCAGTATGGGGTAAGGGGGTTTGGCACCGAAAAATGACATTAGAGGCAAAAAAAAATCCTTTAACCAGTCTAGCGTCCTTTCCTGATGCAAAACCATCCATAACACATGACTCCTATCTTATAAAAGACAGGAGTCATGCCCACCACCCCAGTGGTCAGAACAGGGGACAAGGGTCCCCTGGACATGGCCATTACACCCAGTGCCATGTAGGGAGACCCATTTCAGGGACCCCAATGGCACTTTGAAAAGATTTTTTAAATACTCAACTCTACTTACCCTACTTACCTTGAGTGGGGTCCCCCCCATCCTCAGGTGTGGGTGGGAGTGTTCCTGGGGCTTATGCTGGCCACCTGTGGGCTCTTTTCATGGTGTTTGACCATGGAAATGGGTCCACAGGTCCCCTAACGCCTGCTCTGACCCAGGCGTTAAATAATAGCACTAAGCAGGCTTAGCACTATTATTTAGGCCCGCCTCCGCAGTCCAACTTTTTTTGCACAACGAAATGAGGTGCTAGGGGCTTAGAGTCATTTTTGGGACGGGAACGCCTACTTTGCATCTCACTGACGCAAGGTGGTTTCATGCATCCAAAAAATGACTTGTACTGCAATATTTTGATGCTAGATGGGTCTAACGTCAAAATATAAATATGGAGTTAAGTTTGTGCTGAATTTCCATCAAAAAAATTACCCTAATTCAGCGCTAAGAAATTATAAACATATCCCTAAGTGTTTTAGATGGGGTGGTCATTCTATTTCCAAATACTAACTAAACCGCATAGAAGACCTTGCGCTGCTGTAAATAATTATGGGTTGTATTGTTGTGTATCCATTTTAGTTATAGCTCCATGCACGTTAGTTTAATACACTAGTCTGCCGTGCACTCTGACCTAGATATATTTTATTCAGCCTCGCATTGTTATTTTTAAAATAACCAGTTTTACGGTCTTGTTTTAATTTCTTCCATCTAACTGTTTTGCTTAGCCCAGCACTGTGTTCTCAAACACATTCTTGATCACTTTGTGCTTCAGTCAAAGCTACAGTTTGGTACATTGTCGGTGAACGTGGTAGAAGTTTAGTCTCCAACATTAGTAGAAAATACACATCCTTACATAGGGACGTTTTCTTAGAACGTCAGCTGTGTTATTATAAAATCACTTCCTAGTCCCATTACACGTTAATAGGGAGATTCCAGCCAGGGAACCACAACTGTATGCTGAATGCTTCGCTGCAGATGCTAACGCAGACTACAGGCCTTTGCTCAGGTATGAGGGTTGATGTCCTCCCGGGGAAACCTGAGAGGCAGGATTAGAGCTTAACATGCTGTGCTCAAATTATGATTCAGATAGAAAATAGTCCATCGACTTTAGCGGCAATATGATAGCATTATTCTTATGCTTCACTCTCATCGTCACCATTTTAATATTGTCATGTTGTGTTGTTCTAGTTATTGCAGCTCATGCTTTGCCATCTAAAATGCAGTTGTTTTATTAAACCAGTCTTTAAAATTTGTACTGCTTCCATTGTCATTTATATATGAGACCGAATTGTGAATGAGAGAACCGGATGCGACCTGAGTGACCACGACTTCCCTGAGAAGTATGACATGTCATGCGCTCGGCTGCCCAATCATCTCTACCTTTTGGGAGAGAGGAGGCACTGCTAGTTAACCGGAGCAAAACCCGGATTTGGAGTGACAGGTGTCACCCACCGTGGGTCAGACTCAGTCTCCCACACTGTGTACGATCTTGCTGCTCAAAATCCAGTAGTCTCATTAGAATAATGAGAGCCTACGCGACAGTATGTAGTGCTTCCTATGCCGGTGTGGCTGCTGGAGCGGATTATAAATTGTACTCTTTGTATCACAATGGCAATGCCCTTGTGATACAGTCTAATAAGCATCATGAGCCTCCATGTTCCCTTGCCGCTTCCAGAATAGCGCACCTCGCCCTATCACATATTTTAACCAATTAAAAGAAATAACCACTTATGCAAGAGGCTCTGACTACACCGGTGAGTACTTACTCTGAGAGCAATAATTAATTGCATATGAAAGGTAGGCCTCGTTGGATAATCTTTTTGAATTGTGGGACTGCTGATGTCTCGCGAGAGTGGAGTGTAGAGCATTTGCGATTCGCGCCGAGAGCCAGGGTCAGTTCTCTGTCCAAGCTGCAGACAGTAAGTTCGTCATGTGCCTAGCATGGGCCCTCTAGAGCTCCTCCCAGGCTCACACTGGCGATCCCGGCCCTGTTTATCGCATTTCCTTGAAAACAACACATCATGTGAACAGGCTGGTTAGAACTGGATGGAGCGTCCTTCCATGCCTTGTGTATCCAAATGTCCGGAGGCTTTCATCTATAACTGGTGACTTTAGTTCTAGCTATGCAAAAAAAATGTGAGAAATCGAGATGTGATGCACATCATGGGAGCCCCATCACGCATTAATTTATAGAACTCTGACTGTTCACCTGTCGCCTAGAATTCGAAAGGAGTTTAGCATTCTTGAAACCATATTTGCTAAGCTTGTTTTCACTTGGAGAAAGAAGGCCTTTCTGACAACAAGGACAGCATTTCTTCAAATAGTCACAAAACAATGTTTTTAAATATGAACCATCGGTGAATTATGAGGCAAGACACTTCTGCAGACTCCGAAGGTGGCTCATGTTAATATGGAGCACCACTGAAGCCTTTTACATCAAACACCATAGGTTTTTGTACAACTTGTATTCTGAACTCACATATTCGAAACTGATTTCATATGTGGTAACGAAGAATACGTTTTGGTGAAATATTTGCCTAAGGTTACATAATTTAAGCGGGAATACACAATTTATTTGGGTTTTCTGGTTTCACTTTGTGTAAATCAGCCACTACATGGGTATCTAATCCTCTTTTCATTTTCATGTTAACGCTTTGTTTTTATTTATTTTTGCATTTTCCTGCTGTTTTAATATAGCAAGGACACATTATTTTTTTAGTAAATGCGGGGGGATTTGCTGTGAATCACAGGATGTCCTGATGTCTGAACCAGGTTCCCCGCTTCCAGAGTCTGCAGCTTTGGCCCTAACTCCACATTCTGGGTAGCGGGAAGGCGGCAGGCAGAAGCCACATGAAAAGCCGGCTCGTTGTGGGCTCGAGGTTCCAACAGGACCTCGAGCTGAGCCAGAGCCAGGCTTCTGGCTTGAGCCTGGCTCAAACTTTCAGTGACTCATCTACCTGAAATCCAACAGTCAAATAAACACTCTAATGTATATGAACAAGAAAGCAAAACAGATTGTTCTGTTTTACTACACACCCCATCCCCCAGAAGAGCCCTGTACATCTGAACACAAAAACTGGCTGACTAAAGATGTGCGATAATACAGGCTGCTAATGAGATATCACAAACAGGTCTGTGCCAGCTGTGCATGTATATGAATTCCCCATACCAAAACGCTGGTCTAAATTAGAAATGTGTGTCTACAAATGTGTTTCTGTGAGCACTGCACGTTTGCTCTAGGGAGGGCCTGACTGCGCATGGGTTATATCAGTGGCCGCTCTTCAGCACTCCAAAATGGTGCTTTTATTTTTGCATTTTTATATACCGCAAACTTGGCCGAAGAACAGTAGCCTTTACATGAGCAGCACATTACATCACACACCTTTTTTCCCCTTTCTTTTTAAGGTTGGGGGTGATTAAGTGATTTGCTCAGAATCATAGAATGCTGGCCGAAGGAGGGACTTAAACCTGGGTTGCATTGGACCACATCCTCTCTCTAAGTCATATTTTGATGTTTTTCATCCTCAAACACCTGTTTCTATAGAACACCTTTGTTTTACATCTGTTTTTTGAGAACAGGTGCACTCAAAGTGCACCCAAAGTGCAAAAGTAGATGGTGTCATGAGGATTGCTCATAGGTTGTATTTACATTATTGTACAGCAGAGATACACTTTTATTTCAGTTAAGTGAAGCCATAATCTATTTACGTACAATTAAAAAGGAAATAAAATCCATAGTGTGACACATCAACAGTTCACGGTACCATTAAATTATTTCATTATATTAAAACTTTACGACTAATAGAAGTATTAAAACAACATATTAAAACAAAGTTATAATATTGGGCTTTGAACTAGTGCATATTTTTTTGTTTAGCAATATCTAGAGGGGAGCAACATAGCTTGCGGTTCATATCAAAATTATCATTGCAACTAGTGCAAGCCTCTTTAAAATGTGTTAGCAATCTGCTCACATCAGATGAACACTGTGGCTGCCACAAACATAAATATTTAAATATGAAATAACTAAAAAGAGTAATTAGTGCATCAATCAGCAGCGTCTTCCTGTGTTGCTTAATTAAATAAAGGTTCTTAAATATGCACAAAAGAGGATGTGTTAGATATTGTTCATATAGAGTTGTCCTCTTGTCTGGTTGGCAGACCGTCTGCTCTGTACCTGGAGAGGGCTGGCTGTCCATTCCAGTCAGTGTCCTTGAAAGCAGCAGAATTCCCACTGTCCCCTGATTGCTGGCGAAAGACAACTTCAGTATGTTTTTTCTTCACAGCTGACATGCCATGTATGTGCCACAGTGCTTTTTAGGTCTTGTCCACCAGACAGCAAAGCTGCCTGGCTGGAAAATATCTATTGAAGAGCTTACCAAGAACTTATAGTGGACTTGAAGCCTGCCAATTGCTTACCATTGATTAGCTTTATTGTCAGTTTCATTTTCCTTGCTACCTATTCAATGGGTTCCTTGTCCATCTTGTTCCATCTCATGTTTGTCTCTGTCCTGAACCATAGCTTCTTTAGAATCCTCTTGATTGGCTGGCATGTGTCCTTCTACTGCTCATTTTTAGGAAAACACTTATTTTCTACTCCATGAGAGTGCACTTGTTTTCCAACTGTCTCCCTTTTGTGCTTCTACTCCCCCATGCTACATGTTGCTATCTCTTGCCTATATGCTATTTACCCATCACCCGTGCTCTATGTTGAGATTTTCCTCAAGTGCTTCTCACCTCGCCCTATATTTTTCTCTCTCTCTCATGTGATTCTCTCCCCATCCTCTATGCTGCTCCCTTCCTTGTGCTGTTTTTTCCCCCTACTGCTTGCTTTTATTTTTAGGTCGAGCCTAGGCAGTGCTTGCACTGTGTCTTTGAGACATGTGGTATACACTTTGTGCATTTACAGCACACCTATTGCCTTTTTATTTGTTACTTCGATTGTCCTTTAAAAAGGCTTGCTTGCTAGTGGGTAATCTTTCCTCTTTGTCCCTTCTTGTTTTCATTTGTTCCTCCCACGGATCAGCGCGTAACTACTAGTATCCTTCCACTTTGGTGATTATCCATTTGGTTAAGTGCACTATATTTTTTATTTTGTTGCTGGCTGTGTTTTGGGGAGGTCAGCTTTTATGGGTTCACCCAATGGGAGAAGCTTGTTTCTGTAAACAGGGCGGTAAATCATGTTCTTATCTCACCACCTTTGCTGAGCATTCAAAACCTGAGATCAAATACCAGATGCTGTTTTGAGATGGCACCTGTTCAATGCCCCAACCCCATCCCGCCTGTTGCTTGTTACTTTTGTTGTGTTCAGATTCGATCCATCATTTGGCAGCCCCCAAACACCAAAAACCTCTCTGTTCACTTTTTCCAGAGCACACTTCCTCATGCCAGGCGCATAAAATACTTCTTCAGTTGGTGATCATAGGAGTCCGGCAGAGAAGCAGTGAAAAAAGAGAGGCCATCGAAGCCTTATGAAGGCAGCTGGGCTTCACACTGCAACTGCACCCCCAACTAGGCACTCTAGGTAGGGTTCCTTTCTCCCCATACTATACATGATGACAATAATCATTAGTACTGCCTCTAGTGCAAGACTGTCTCATTCACTTGTGCTTTCAGGGTCTGTTTCTGAGACACATGCTTGTTCTGTCTCTAGTGCAGTACCGAGTGTCTCTTACTAAGGCTGCATGTGTCCACCCCTGACGCACACTTGTTGGCCTCACTGGTACCGTCTGGTTCTGTCGCTGGTTCAACCTATGTTGTCCTTTGTTGGGGCTGCTCGGGTGGCCTCTATGTAGCTCAGATTTGTGCTGTCTGTGTGTAGGCTTCTGTGGTCTGTATCATGTCTCTCACTGGTGTTTTTGATGTGTGGCACTAGTGCTTCCCGAGGAACAGTGTAGTATAGGTTACCTTTCTAAATAGTGCTGTTTGGAAAGCAGCGTATTTAGGGGTTTCCACTTGCAAGGACACCCCCACACGCCTCCAGGGCCAGATCTACAGACGTGCTCTGGATCCCACTGCAGCAATCTCCCCACAAATTAGGTCCAAAGAAAAGTATGTTTAAACACCTTTTCTGAAGGCTGTTGGCACCTACGTCTGCTTGTTGTGTGTTTTTCTTTTTATGGCGCACCTTAATCTTGCCCCCTTCACCTTTTCTCTGCTACTCCCAAACTTTCAAGAAAGGCATCCTCTTTAAATCTGAGGTATCATTTGAGCTAAAAAAAAAGCAAAAAAACAGAAGTGCTGCAAATAGCTGCTGCTCATCGTGTTCACTTGCCCTAGGGCTAAATGTTTACAATGCATTGACAATCACACAATGCAAAACACACCACTTATTCCAACAAACATTTGTGTCAGTTTTCATTTGGCATTTTGAATTCCACAAAGTGCTAAATCGAGCTCCTTTGTGTAGCTTTATTAGGTATGGGATTATGGTGAGTGCTACGTGTGTGTGCGCACAGTCTACGCTGAGCAATTCACTTGGTTGATCATTGTTATGTTTTCGTGTTGTCATGTAATCCGTACAATGAAACACAAGTGACAGTACAGCAAAGAACTGAACACGCGAAACTGCTCCAATGTCTGATAGCTGAGCTTGTAAGATGTGCCACCTGAGAGATAGCTCTTCAGTTTTGAAAAAGTCTGTAGGTTTTATATCAGTAAAAGAACAACTCAGTTTGAAGAAAACGTGTCTAAGATATATGAGATACCCTCGGCGTCCTATGAAGCTTATATGTTGTTTTACTTGAGGGGCTGATGTGCTAGGCATGATCCTGTGAGATGTATGATATCTGAGGTGCATCTGAAGAGTCTAGTGGACCTGCAGCGCTTGTTATGCCATGCTGCTAGGTAGCCCTTTAAACATGTCCCGAACCTGCAACTGCAACATATTTGTGCAATTTTATCTGCAATTTCGACCTGGCACGGTAAACCTCTTGCCAGGCCCAAGCCTCCCCTTTTACAACATGTAAGCCACCAATTGCTTTTAGACATTCTGAACAGCAGCCACACTAGTGTACAGCATGGCTAACACATATTGGCAAAGCCATAGACAGACCTATTGGCTATGCCAATGCTTGTTACTTTAGGTCACCCCACACTCTCTCCCAACCTGCTCATCCAGTGCCTTCCCCAACACAAACAGTCTTATTTTTTATTTTTTTGCGGATGGCCAAGTGTTACATTTCTACCGGCCAGCAGGAAATACTTAAGGCCTTCACTGAAAGCAACAATATCCTTCACCATCATCAGATAAACTTTAGAGCTGGTCATAATATGGAACTAGTAATAATTTCAGGGGCTGAATTGTGATCCTATTTTCTGTGATGTGCCAGCATATTTGGGGTTGGTACATTTCTTTTTACCATCTCTAGTGCATACATTGACTAAAAATATGTCAAAGTTAGTACGCAGCTTGCTGACTAAAAGGCTGGGAAGCGCATGGCAGTAATTATGTCTTTGTATTTCCGAAGCCTGCACTAACTCTAAGACATTCTGAGTTAATGTATGCACTCAAGATGGCCAAAAGAAATGCACAGACCCCTTTTGTGCAGACACAGCACAGAAAATGGGATCATGATATGGCCCCTCCTCGCGATCTTCTTAAGTTATTGGAAGACGGTGGTTCAGGGGCCTTAGTCATGTTGGACCTATTAGTGTCGTTTGATACCATCGTATTCTCCTAGAAAGACTTCAGGCCATTGTCCTCCATTTGGACAAACTTGATGGGTTTTGCCCCCGCTCCTCTCAAGGTGGTAAGAACATTTGGGATGCTTAGTGAAGTGGGCCTTTCTTTAGAAGCCCTGTTTTCTGTTTTCTATAACAGCTATTATTGGTTTCTGGTAGCTAAAATGACTAAAGCATATACATCTGTTCACCATCCAGTAACAATACAATTATGAATCTTATCCAGTCACTTAGACTACGGAAACGCTGTTTACCATGACCTACCAGAGTAAGAGCTCTAATGGCTCCAGATGGTCCGAACTTGTGCTGCTTTCTTCGTAACTGGATCGAGGCAGTGAGGGCATGTCTATCCCATACTTTGGTCCCATACTAGTTGCCAATCAGTAACAGAATTATGGATTAGTTTTGGTCATTGTCCTTCGCATGGGACATTCCTCCTTTCCTTTTTGTGGTAGCTAAATATCACCTTTACATACTCTCTCGGCCCCTCCATTATAGCAATAAAGTCTTATTTGAGATCCCCAAGGCAAAGACGTTGACAGATGGAGACAGAACATTCTCTGTTGCTGGTGAATTCTCTTCCATTATGTTTATAATCTCTCCTTATTCTAGTGCTCTTTAGAAATAAATTCAAAACCAATCTTTTTTAACCTACACTGCTTTCATTTTACTCCTGCTCTTTCAGTAGGTTTTCCTCGGGAAATTAACTATTTTCCTTTTTTTCCAAATATGATCAATAAATCTGGGTGAACTCAGTGTGCTAACAATACATAACATAACATAAAACATGTACTTTTTTCTAACACTGCTCAATACTACAAAAATAGATCCAGCATGATGCAATATTTGAACAGCTACTGTAATTCGAATGTCTACGGAAATAATCTAAGGAAGTCTAGAAAGGTGCTGGATTACTCAAATTTAATTTCTCGTCATTCTCTGCCTTCCTCTGTGTTTGTATTGGGCTCAATTGTTCCCTAAACTGAGGCTTGTGCTCAGCGAGTGCAGATTTACAGTGGTATCCCACAGCTTCCGACTGGTGCAAATGAATCATGCTTGGACTGGTCAGTGCTTAATTAGTAAATAAAAATGTGCCGGTGACCAAAGCCCTCCTCTTAAACACGCGGCTGCTGCCATTAAATGTGGAAACACGGATTACTGAGGCAGTGTAATCCTGAAGTCATCTAGGCACTCTTCAATCCATATAAAGCCACTCCCTGCCCCTTCAGCTCACTCTAGTAGCTTTCTACTTTCTCCCTTTGTGACGCTTTTTTGTTTTTCTCTTCCTCCATCTTTTCCCTATGTGTGTTTTGCTTGCAGTTAACGCTTGGGACAGAAGAATAAGCCCCGGCATTCAATAATAAGTGCTGGTGCTCAGCACCGGAAACAACAAGCACAAATTAAGCACTGGGACTGGTGAGCAGTAACTGTTGTTTGACTCAGTGTCACAGATACGCCACTCAAACAAGGAATATGATTCACCCACGGATCCTTGGAGAAACGTGAGGAAGGAGCTGGTAAGGGAACTGTGGATGTCCCTGGGGCTTGTGTTTTAGGATCTCCGGGGGAAGATTGATGCGGAAAGAAGGTCATGGGCCATGCTTGTTGGCAAAGGGCAAACTGATCAGTCCACAGCAGCACCCAGTGGGTTTGTGGTTAGGGTTCTTCAGTGTTGCCTACATTGGTGGGCCACAGGGACCAGATAGGTCACAAATGGTTGAGTGCACCTGGAACAGCCTGCAGTCCACTCTGGCAAACCTACTAAACTCTCCTCTTTCAGATGAGGTGGGCAGCCCTGAAACCTCAAGGCCCAGCCTGGGACAACTAGGGTCATGCACCGAGCAGCAAGGGCTCACCACAGCCTTCTTGCAGCACCGTCCTCATCTTTGGTTGTGTTGTAGTTTGTGTATCTGTATACCACACAGACTCTTTTCCAAGGCAGACCCATATCGCCTACAGCAGATTGTTGACTTGTTCAGCTGATGTCCCCTCAAATGACCGACATGCTCACTGTAAAAAACATCAGTCCTGGAAGTCAGGAGATTCTCAAATTCACTGCAGGGTGTCACCTACACTGATCAGTAAGAAGGCCTGGAACATTGATTCAGAGTTTCAGTTCTACACTTTGTAAATCTCTTCTCGAACAAGTTAGGCACACTCTGTGTCGTCAAGTAATGTTAGCCAGGAGGAAGTAATGTGAGGAGTTTCCAATGGGACATACACAAAACATGGACACAATGAGGACGGTAGCCCTACCACCTCACATCTGTCAATCAATTGGAAGCAACAGTTTTTAGATTTTTAAGAAGAGCACTGTCTCCTGACTCATCGCAGTGCAAGCCGATGCAGATAACATTGGGAAGGACAAAAGGGACTTACAGCTGCCTATGCACATCTAAAGAAACCACTGCTTTCATCCCTCTCACACTTTAGAGTCTGACTCATCACAAAGGCTGCAGACGGTTACTAATACATACATTTAGTCTGGAAGGCTATTTCCAGCATGTTTTTGGTAGAAATCCAGGAGGGATTCCACTGAGCTCAGTTCTAATCTGAACTCACACGCTTCTGGTTCGTCATACAATGCACACCAGCTCTACATACATACATACAGATGTTCCTTCCATGCACAGAATATAGCAGTATCTGACAGCATACAACTGGCTAGAACTTTTATGCAGGAGAGACTAGTTGGCCACTCGCTCTTCATCAGGCAACATGTCCCTCTATGAAAACCTCAGAGCGTTGTGCCACACCTGGTCCCCACTACCGCAATGCCTATTGCAAACTGATAGCAGGATACTTGTGTCACTCATTAATGAATGGCAGTTCAAGTAAAAATGGTGTGTGCCACTTCAAGAACATGAGATACTGCGCACGAAGGAGAGAGGACTCGCTGCTTGGACTTTTTCCTGGTTGAACAACCTTCCATGGTCTTACATCTAGTTTAATTGTGTAGCAGGTAAAGCTGACATGGGACAACAAATGTCAATATCGGGGCCCAGGCCAGCTTCCCTATTGAGGTGAAAAATGTTTGTCACAGTCTACTGTAAGCTTAAGTCTTTAAACATTGTGGCTGGACTGCTTTGGTAGACACGGTTACTGTTATATACATCTTTCCTGTACGCTGTAATAACCTGCGGGGGAGGGGGGGAGGGAGGTTGTCTGTCGACTTAGAGTCCAGCAGATGGCATATATCCTACTGCAGTAACTCTGTAGGCGCCAGTATCTGCTCGGCTATGGTGCGGAAAACTCTGCCAATATTGTTGGCAACCCACTTGCCGGATCTGCACAGGTTTATCAGTAGCCAAATCTATCTCTGTCTGTCTGTCATACATTCCTCGTTTTTTAATTGTTCCGTCCAATTCATCCAAAGGTTGTTCATATCTCCAACGTCATTCAGCTGACCTTTACAGTGAGGGTCTTATTCTGCCTTCCTCTCACTCGACGTTATGGATTTTTCAAGGTTTTCCGATTCGTACAAAGTTAACCTCCCGGGAAGCAGTGCTTGATTTGTGCTTGTTGTTTCCGGTGCGCAGCACCGGCACTTATTTTTGAGGGCCGGCGCTAATTTTTCTGCCTGAAGCATTTACTGCGAGCAAAAGACACATATGGGAAAGACAGAGGAAGAGACAAGCGAAAAAGCTTCACAATGGGACAAAGCAGAAAGCCGCAAAAGAGAGCTGAAGGGACAGGGAGTGGCTTTAAATGGATTGAAGAGGCCTGAGATGGCTTCAGGATTATGCTGCCTCAGTATTATGTGCTCGCACATTTAATTGCAGCAGCCGCGTGTTTAAGAGGATGGCTTTGAGCACCAGCACGTTTTTATCTACAAATTAAGCACTGCCTGGAAGGCTGGTCTGTGACATAAAATTGCACTGATGCATATTGTGACACGTTATTTTCCTGTTTGACACAAACAATGTGCAGTATATACTCTCGTGGTTTCAAATGCATCGTGCACAGAAATTAGGGTCCACAACTTTGTAAATATTTTGCACGGTCCTAAAAAGAACATTACAATCGGCGAATTTTATTCTAGCATCAATTTCCATGCACAGGTGCTTTATGTAATCTGTGCTGGATTGCATGAGTGGTTGTGGCTTGTTCGTACTGAGCATAATTTAGATAATTTTTACCACCATTCTCTCAGTGGGTAAATATTGACGGTGGTGAGTTTCCGCCCTTACGCGACAATGCCATAACTAGTGTGCAATAGGTGCCTCAAACCCCTGGGCACCGGTGCTCCTGCACTTGCTGCACAATTAGAATCCATGCCCCTGTAAACGATATGTGCGCTACTTAGAGTTAGGTAGAGAAGTGAGACTATGGGCAAGTTTCCCAGGACATCTCTACCTGGAGCGCCTTGTCTCTATCTACATCCATGGAAGACAGTGATACTCTATGTAGACAGTCTGTGCTTGTGCATATTGTTTTCTGTACATGCTTCACTTTAGTGAGCCATGACAGAGTGCACATCTTTATTTGCAATACACACACGTTTTTAAATACTACGTTTGCGCTTTCTACAGCGTCTCCTTACCTTCATTTGATTAACACTATCTTTCAATAACTGAGTTGAGCAGATAGAGCCGATTCACTGAAAAGTAGAAAACAAATGTGGGCCTCTGCGTGACCTTATTTTCTTATTTTTTCCCATTCACAACCATTCAGCAGATTTCCAGCGTACTCCTGGGAAGGCCCTATAAATTCTCAGGGGAGTTACTCCAGGAAGGCGTGGGAGCTTCGTTTATTTGGGGTCTTACACCCCCTTCCCCCAACAAATGTATATTCTGGTAAATAGTTGAGTACAGGCACTTTCAGTCAGGTACGGTGAGGTGCTTGTCGGATTTCACCAGGAATTGTTACATACACACAGACAAAAAACGCTCTCTCCCTCTGTTTGAAAGTCTTCAAAACTGTTGGTTATTTTACATAGTATTTTGTTTTCTCTCACTGAGGCCCATATTTATAGGATTTGTGGTGCAGACAGCACAGCAACTCACCTTGCTGCGCTTCTCTTCGTCACACGAAAGGGCAGCCAACGCAGGCACCATTGCAGTTTTGGAACTAGTGCAGCAAAGCACAGAGAGGCCCACAGGCCAATACAGGAGCATCACTTTAACGCCTGCCTTGGGCAGGTGTTAGAGACGATAGAAAGAATGTCACATTGAAATCTTATAAATTTCACTGAGCCATTGTGAAAACCCCCCTATACATTATACCTGGTGCAGGCATAATGTGAAGCAAGGGGTTTCAAAGTGGCACAATGCGTGCATCGCTCCACTTTGTAAATATGGCGCAAGGGAATGACCTCCTGACTGCCGCCTTAGCATAAAAAATATGAACCTGGGGTGTCGCAAGGCAGCGGTAGGGGCTTGTAAATATGGCCCTTATGTTTTTTCCCCCACATAGAAAGCTCTCCATCTATACTCCACTAAATCAGTGGCTGAGCCATTCCCCTGGCCATCTTGCCAGATGATTTAGGGTAGCACTGTTCTGTAGTAAATATTGACCCTTCAACAGTGGAAAAGAGATGGATCAGAATTTAGGAATACTGACTAAAGTACAAATTTGATGGTGTTTCAAAACTTCCAAGGCAAAACACTTGTTGAAACATTTAGGCCCATATTTATACTTTTTTAGCGCCGCATTTGTGGCATTTTTTGATGCAAAAATGGCGCAAACGTACAAAATACAATTGTATTTTGCAAGTTTGCGCCACTTTTGCGTCAAAAAGCGGCGCAAAATGGGGAGCTAAAAAAGTATAAATATGGGCCTTATTTTCAGTGTTCCCTAAAAGTGCAGCAGCAAAGTGCCATAGCTGTATCTACTTTGAACTGCACATCGACTACCCATATGGATGTTTATTGTTCCCATACATATTTGCGATACTACCATCCATAATCCCATATCTGTCTTCCACTGGATATCTCTTCCTTTATATTTTTCACAATATATTTAGCTCTTAAATGGTATGGCAGGAAAAAATAGAGCAGAAAATATGCATCTGCAGTAAATTAATGAGATACGGTAGAATTAACATAAGCCAGTGACTTTATTTTAACCTGTCACGCTCCTAGAAAAGTAACCAGTGTTGTGCAGAGCACAAGAGTCGTAAATTACTCATATGAGCGAATTTATCGAAGTCTTTCCTTCATCCTGTGCTCCTCAACACATGCTTACCCATCTGATTGCGAACATTTTCTAATCCATGGTTTCGGAGCGACCTCTGTAGGACACTATTTGAACATTTTCTAAACAACCTATTTTCTTTTCGAATAATGTATCTTTCCTGCCATCTGCTGGCCATACGTTTTTATTGCTCCAAAAGTTGGTTAAATGATAATAGGATGTATGTGTATATCAGGTACAAGCACAACAGTCACAACAATCATTGGAATTCAAATGGTCGGAACTCATTCACGTTAGGCTTTTATTGACATATTACAGTCTATAGCTGTTGAGGATATTTCTCTTCAAAATCCTTCACACATACTTTAGGCATGTCGTGTTATTCCTCCGTTTATTTGCGTTTTTTCAACGAATACCATCATAGTTTACTTGTGGATATGCTACTGCATATTTGTTATGCGGTGTTAACAGACATTAGTATAGTGCTGTATTGCCACTAGTTATGGTCTTGCAGCGCTGTCGACTTTGTGTACCTTCACGTCTAGGCATCACAGACTGGTCTCTGTTTGCTTTCAGGTTGTAGTTCTGCACTATTATGGTTGGTACTGTTGTGAGTTCGGTGTTTCTATAAAGGAATATCTGATCCATGTTGTATGTGTGCACAATGTTCTCTCTATTCTATTTGTCGTCTGTTATGTAGTAAATAGAGGTGGGCGAGTCACCGAAAGCTCGAGCCAGGCTCGAGCCTGAAGCCTGGCTCATCTCTAGGTCTCTTTGGAACTTCGAGCCCTTCAAGTGGCTTCTGCCTGTTGCCCTCGCTCTACCCTCATGCACACAGGTTAAAACAAAGCATTAACCTTTAAGGTAACAAGAAAAGATAAATGGATACTCATTTAGTGCCTGATTTGTACAAACTGAAAGCAGAGAACTTGGATTAATCTTTAGCTTCCCACTTAACCAAATTGTGTGATCGTAGGCAAATATCTTATTTCACCAATCCTCCTTTTTTCATTATCGCATTTGAAAGCACTTTCAAATATGTGAGTTGAGAATACCAGCTGCACAAAAATGCATTGTTTGATTTAATCGATCTGCTTTAAATGAATAAGGGCCATATACGCAGCACACAGTACAATGGCCTTGACGGAGGCAGGAGTGGTTCTAAGGGGCATATTTACAAGAAACTGGCGCATCATAATGCGCCATTTTTCTTGTGCCCCCCCTACTAACACCTAATGGCACCATGGTTGCTCCGTATTTACAATATGGCACACCGTGGCGGTCGTGGGCACAACACCGTCAACATTTTTGACACTATTGTGGCGCTTTGCTACACTCGCCTCAAAAATCTGGACGCTAGTGCAGCAAAGCACAGGGAGGCCCATTGAACATAATGGGTGCTTCATTATAATGCCTGCTCTGAGGCACTAAAAATGATGGAAAAATAGCACAGTGAAATGTTGCAAATTTCATTGTGACTTTCTTTTGGCCCCCCCTGCTCTAGAACTCTCTCTTGCATAGATTATGCCTAATGCAGGCATAATGTGGTGAAAGGGTTTACAAAGTGGTGCAATGCAAGCATTGTGCCACTTTGTAAATATGGCACAGTAGAAAACCCATCTTCGTGGCTCCTTAGCGTAAAAAAAATGACGCTATGGCGGTGTAAGGTGGAGCAAAAGTCTTGTAAAAATGCCCCTAAGTTTGTGTTTAAAAACTGTGATGTTTAATAAATACTTCTCAGTGCAATGCCATAAAGCGACATGTTAATTTCAAAGCTTCCACATGTTAAATAAAGTTACTTTATTGAATTATGATGAGTCTTTATGATATTTTACCTGATGTTTGCTGTATGATTTACAATGAAAACATTTTCAGGGATTGGCTCGTGCGCCGCTCTAAGACCCAAACCGCTGACTCAGCTCTGGCTTGGCTCGCTCATTTAATTTGTTGTCTGACCCACAAGTAGACCTATTCGAAATATCAGTCACATCCGCACAGCTCTGTAATCCCAATGGCAGTTACAGTAAGTGTGTGATAATGTGTATGTTGTTTATCTTATGTACAGTTGTGAGCTTTTGATGCCGAACAATATGGACTATCAAAGCTGTTCTGGATTAGTGTGCAGAGTAATATAAAATATGTTGTGCTGGGTGTTTGTTGTTCTTAGTAGAATATGTACATCTGAGCACAGCATTACCCACCAATAAGGTTTATCTGAACTTTGTTGAATATGTAAAAGGTGTTCTGTCTAATATTTCCTGTTGGAGAAGGATGTATCTGTACAGATATTCTCCCCACCCACCCCTTTTAATAGTACTGAAAGCAGTAGGAGGGACAGTTATGAAATGCAATGATTCTCCCATTATCATCCTGGAAAGCATGAAAGATTGAGTCATCCCTGCTAATATCTCACATATGTCGTTGGTGTGCACATAAGTCCTTGAGCTGATTTGCTGGCAATCGCTGATATTCTTAATTTTCTCTCAACACAAATCCTCTGGTTCAGGCTACTTTAAATGTAAGGCAAGAATATGATGCAGGCAAATGACTTAGAATGCAAAATACGCCTCCTTATTCAAAAGGCTCAAAACAAACAATATAGAGGGAAACATTAACACGGCCACTTGCTTAATCTCGGTGTCATTGCTCGCTCGGCCCCCTCTTCTGACACAATAAAGATTGAGATCCTGTCAGCAGCGGAAAGCTTGAAGGGGCATATTTATACTCTGTTTGCACCGAATTTGCGTCAAAACTTTTGATGCAAATTCAGATCAAACCTAACACCATATTTATATTATGACGGCCGACTCCGCGAACGTCAAAATTCCTCTGTGTGCGTCATTTTCTGGATGCGGGAAACCGCCTTGCGTTAATGACATGCAATGTAGGCATTCCCCCCAAAAAATGACTTTAAGTCCTTTGCGCCTTATTTATACTCCTACGTCATTTTGACGCACAGGAGGGGGCGGGCCTTAAAAAATGGCGCACAGCCTGATGTGTGCTGTTTTTTAACAACTGGGTGAGGGCAGGCGTTAAGGGGCCTGTGGGCTCACTTTCATGGTCTCTGACCATGGAAGCAGTCCAGAGGTGCCCTTCCCTGCCCAGGGACACCCCCTGCTACCCTCGCCCACCCCTGGAGGACACCCATGGATGGGGGACCCATCCAAGGTAAGTACAGGTAAGTAGAGGTAAGTATAATTTATTTTTTTAAATGGCATAGGGGGGCCTATCTTGGGCCCCCTACATGCCACTGTGCCCAATGGCCATGTCCAGGAGACAGAAGTCCCCTGGGCATGGCCATTGGGCAAGGGGGCATGACTCCTGTCTTTCCTAAGACAGGAGTCATTTCAATGGGGGTTGTGCGTCAAAAAATGGCGCAAGTTCGGTTAGAGACATGATTTTTGTCTCCAACCTGACTTGCACCATTTTTTGATGCAGAACCCCCATTTTTCCCTACGCCGGCGCTTCCTGTTTAGAGTCATTTTTTTTTACTCTGACCAGCCCGCAGCGCCGGCTAACGTCAATCCTTAAATAAGGGACCCGCATGACGCATAGGAATGGCGTTAGCTGGCGGTAATTTTTTTGACGCAAACCAGCGCCAACGCTGGTTTGCATCAAAAAGTATAAATATGAGCCGAAGTGTCCATCTAAAAATGAAGCAAGACCCTCCTATCCTTTCAATCACTGCCCCCTTAAGTGATGCAGAAGGCAAGGCCTGCACCCTACAAAAGAATAACAGTATCAGACACAACTGTGATGAGGATCCTACATTTAAACCACTCTCAGACTCCTTGCCTAATGGCAAGTTGGCTACAAATTATACACACAATATAATTCTGTATCGATTTGTCTTGCAGATCCACCTGACGCAACCTCCTCAACTATGTCTCTTGATTGTGAACAAACAGCCTCTTCTTGGAATGTAAATACATTGATATTCCGGAACAATTAGCTGGCTCATGACTTCCTCACGGACCCTGATAAAACCTTTGGCTCCATACTCTCACAATGAAATAATCACACACATTTCTTCACTCAGATCTCGACCAGCGAAAGGTTAGAAGCCCTAAGCTATCGCTAACCCTAAACCAGTAAACACTGCAACAGACTCCTCCACATGCCCTCAATCACTCAACAAATGAGTGCAAAGGGTTGCTGCCTAATCTAAAACCCACCATTATGTCCATCGTACTGAAATCCATGCTCTGGCCCTGAGTCACAGTCTAGTCCTGTTGTTTCTGACAGAAACATGGGTTGATGAAACAAAAGCAAGCCACTATTAAACAAATGTTACCTGAGAACTTAAATGCATGCTTAGCCAAAGCGGAAAAGGTGGAAGCATGGCCCTTATGTACAAAGATAACCTCACCTGTAAATTTGCAACACTTATACATGTTCTGCATTTCAGTACTTGATCACTGATGTCTGACCCTCCTGCTTGTTTTCAGTGTTGACAAATCTGATCTATCATCCTCTCAGTTACAACACTGAATATTATAAACAATGCTTCAAGCGGATGTTTCACTTACAACATCATGTAACTCAAACATCTTGGACAAATTCAGTTTGTATTGGTAGCTCTGTATAAACCAACTGTTACCAGCCTAAAAAAAATCCTGACAGCAAAAAACCTCATTCAATATTCCCTATTGTCTACTCCCTTGAAAGGTAGCACCCTACATGTAGCTACTTACTGGTGAAATCTCACACTGATCAATTGAATCATAAATCATGAATGTTGTAAGAGAAATGGCCAACCCAAATATTAAAAAGTGTGGACTAGAGAATTTTACCAGGTTGACCCAGAGACTGTGGGGTCCTTGATCCTCCACCCCAACATATGGGAAAATGGTGTTTTGTTTTTGGGTAATGATTTCTGTTAGACCATAACAGTTTTCCCTGATATAGACTCTGTTGCCTCTCTGAGGAAGAAGTCAGATATCTTGAGAGGAATTTGCAAAAATACTCTCCCCAAGCGTTCTTTACACCACCCTCAAACAAGGAAAGAGAACATGTCTAAACATTTACAAAGAAAAGATTGCTTTCTTAGGGTCATATTTATACTCTGCTTGTGCCGGATTTGCATCATTTTTTTTTAACGCAAATTCGGCGCAAAACTAAGACCATATTTATACTTTGACACCCGACTCCATGAATGTCAAAATTTCTCTGTGTGCGTCATTTTCTGGATGCGTGAAACCACCTTGCATTAATGACATGCAAGGTAGGCGTTCCCACAAAAAAATGTCTTAAACACCAGTGCGCCATATTTATCCAACTGCGCAAAAATGCAGCACGGCTGGGAGGTGGAGTCGAAAAATGACGCACAGCCCGTTTTGCATAAAAAATTAACGCCTGGGTCAGGGCAGGCATTAAAATGGGGCAAACACACCAGTAATTAAGGTAAACACACAGAAGCAACAACAGAGCTCCAAAAGGAAGACATGGAGGTGCTATTAATCCAGCATGCACGAAAACGCAGAGCACCGGACCAACAGCAGCAGCTTCCACCACACCAAGAGGGACCCCAAAGGCAACGCCAAAGGCAAGAGAGGATATTCCGGACCAGGACAACCCTTCTGGGCCTCAGGGAACATGACATCATCCAGAGGTTCAGATTAAACTGCCAATCCATACAGCAGCTGTTGCGCCACATTGAGCCACAGTTGGCACCCAGCTTGCAGACACCCCACGTCATTCCACCAAAGAGACCAAGCTGCTAGCTGTCCTCCACGTGTTGACAAGTGGCTCTTTTCAAACCACTAGTGCCCTGGTTGCCGGGATCTCACAGCCCTCATTCTCTGCCTTCCTACCCAAGGTACTGGATGCTATCATCTCCCTCACATCCTGCCACATCAGCTTCCCCAACACACAGCAGAACCAGCAGGAGACCAAACGGGGTTTTAGCAAATCAATGGCTTCCCGCACGTGCTTGGTGCCATTGATTGCACACATGTACGGATTGTGCCACCTGCTGCAACAGAGCATCTATACCGCAACAGGAAGCACAAGCACTCCATCAATGTGCAGGCCATTGTGGATCACTGGAGATTGATCACCAACATCGTGGCAAAGTATCCTGGGAGTGTACATGATTCATTCATCTTCCACCACTGCACCATCAATCAACACTTCCAGGATGGACGAAATGGAAGTGGCCTACTTGTTGGTAAGTACAGAAACCTAGTTATAAACACACAGCACAGCAACCCTGTAGGGCACACAACACATACACCACTACATTGACACGTGGCCAGGAAGACACTGAGGTTGTGATATTGCTAATCATGTTTGATATCCTGACCCAGTGGGATACACACCTATGGACAAATGACAGATGCAAATAAAAACAGATGCCACTCCAGAGACACAAGGGACCAATTTAAAACCAAACAGTGACAATGATATGGCCTTAACTGGCAGTACAACGTGGAAGATGAACCTTTCAATATCACATCAATAATACTCAATCACACCTTCTTCCAAGCAATACGTACTGTGTAAGGGGTGTGTAGTGTGTTTCGCTGCAGGTCAAACACCATGAGACACATAGCATGATGATAATGACTCAAATGAAGATGACACGTAATCATTAAGGCAGCACCAACATCTCACATCACTTCTGGGGTGACATTGCCTGCTACCAATAAGCAAGTGGACTGTGCTAAGAACACATATTGATGTGACAATATTGGAAAGTGTAAATTGCTCCACATACGGATTGACACAATTACACATATACACAACAGATGTACAAGCATATGGACATTCTGACACTTAAACCTTCACCCCCACAACAAAGTTAGCCAGGTTACGTGGACCAGGTTCAGTAGTGTAGGTACACGTTTGCACATGAGCCAACTCGGAGAGGGCACAAAAATAGGTCTGGATAGAACGTGTCACACATGGTATATTTGTGCATTGTCAATTGTGAACACTTCAGTGCTGCCAACTTATGGAGATGTGTTGTACATTGTCACCTAGCCAAATCAAAGGGCCTCACTGTTGTTTTTCACATGCTGTTACATCAGTTGAATTGGATGGGATGTTCAGGCTACATAGTGCAACTGTGTTACCACCACAGTGGAATCAATTCTGTGTGTGAAAGTATCATGTCACCTCCAGTGAAGGCACATGGACACTTCTTTCACATGACATAATGCATGGGAGCTATACAATGAACTGCAAGTTTACAAATATACCGCTGATATCCAGTCAATCAGCCAAACAACAGTTTAGATAAATAAACAACCCAATGTTATAAAAACATCCTAGAAGCCTAGGATCCCACACAATAACACAAACACAGATGAGTCACAGATGACACAAGATAACAACTGCCTTGCAAAGTGATAATCAAGGTGCAAGCAACATCCAAATATTTACACTCATTTTCTCTTTCAGCTGATCAGGGTTATGGGATCCAGCCATGGATCATGACCCCATTTGCAAACCCAAGCACAGCAGCAGAGCGCACCTATAATGAGGCACATCCCAGAACACGCACCACAGTAGAGAGGACTTTTGGCATCCTGAAGTCAAGATTCAGGTGCCTCGACATCACCGGAGGCAGCCTCTTATATTCACCTGAAACAGTCTGCATGATCATTTTGTCCCGTGCCATCCTGCACAACATTTGTGTAAGGAGGAACATTCCCCTCTATGAACCAGATCCACAAATGCCTGAAGAGGAGGAAGAGGAGGATGCTGTTCATCAAAATGAGGGGGACCATCCAAATGTTGCAGGAGGATTGCATCGGGGACAACACATTGTACAAAACTTATTTTAACTCTAGTCACCAACACCACATTCTTACCATATGTCATTAAACACCTCACTTCATCACTCAATCATGGTCTGGGTAATTATTTATGCATCATATGATCCCTAGGAATCATAATCAGAGTTTAGCCTCATGGTGCATTGCAGAAATACAGATTAGGATACTGAAAAAGCCACATCACATTTGATAGGTATGAATGTACAGCCAACATCATATACAGTGGAAATGACATATGTCCTGTCTATTTCACATGTGAAGGTCAAAATCAGAGGACCACAGCTAGGACACACATCCATGTTGCCAACATGGTTCATTGTAGCACATGACAGACAACTAAGACACCATTAATCATAAGGTAAAAAAGTTGTTTCATACATGAGGCAGTGGATGTGCTATTGCATTGGTAGCAGGAATGTATGACCAGACCTTTGACAGCAGTAAGTGTGACATCAGCTATCTGTGCAAGGACCATGTGTGACAAAGAGTCCAACTACGCTGAAAATGGATAGCACGAGTGCCCGAGGTATGACAAGCACGGCATGCCCTGCGCAGTCCATTCTAGGTAATAAGTCCTGCAACTGCCATGTTTTCAGTCTCTTTCCACCCCACCCTTCTTTAGGGGGCCCTATAAATGGACAATCTGTACCCTGATAATCTTCATCTACACACAACCAGACTCCCAATCTGACTCCTGTGTGCTTCCCTCTTCAGTATGGCATGCCATAGTCATAGTTCATCAGTCTGCATGGACTTCGAGTCTGATAATGCACTGCCTCATAGTCGGTAGGACCTGTAATCAGCTGTCCATTGCTTCCCATGTGAATGGTCCAGTTGGCCTTTTGAACTTGATTCTCAACTCCAGGACTTGTGAGAGACTGAAGCTGCACACACCTGTGAGCACTTCCATGCAGACCAGCCATTTGATCCTGCACTGCCATTGCTGCTGCCTGGAACTGCTTAGAAGCTGACATTTTCTGAATATCCTTGTTGTGCATTGCCGTATAAACCACTTGTGTAACAGAGCCCTTGGTGGATTGTGTAACGTTGCAGCCCACAGCACAAATACAGTTTTTAGTTCCCACAGTGTTGTTCCAGCTTTTCCCAGTCAGAGTCTGCTCACAGTGTTTTTGCCTTGTCCATGTTTGTTCCTGACAGAGCCTGCATCCTGTTAGCCTGACTGGTTCCTGTCTTTGGGTTAACCATAGAGGTTCCCTGTGGCTACATTTGTCTCATAGTTGCTTTCCATGCCCTCTCTTTCCTCCTGTGGTATTGTGTCTGGTAGGTCTACAATGAATCCTCAAATGTATAGTATAGTTTAATCGTATTATGGTCTGGGACATGTGTTCAAATTGCCTAATCCAGCCCCCATCGCTTGTCTGGGTTTCATGTAGTCATGAGTGCCAAACAGTGACAGTGTACCACGGTTGTATGCATGGATTTGGTACGGTGCCTCCAGCACAACAAACAAGGTTTGCGAATGTGTATGAAAGGACAAAACATGTTTGTGCCCTAACGGTCCACACACAAATTCACATCGGCCGCAACCTATTGATGGGGCTTGCGTGGTGACTAGCTGTGAGATTAATCAGCACAGAGGCACTGATGTTACCTGTGGCAGTGGGAATTTTAGAGGCCACCCTGTGTACAACTGTTGTGATGACACCTGCCTGTTTCCTAATACTGATCCATAAAGTTTTTGAGCACACCAAGGTTGCCCTGTCGTCAGCCTTATAAAAGATTTGCAGTGCCATAGCTGGACTATCCCCATGTGTGTCGTAAATTTATCTTTGGCTTTAGGTCAATTCTGCTTTGAAGGATACTCTGTTAATGCATGGAATGGCTCCACAGACTCATTAGTAGACCTGCACGTAACTGTGACAACATGGAGGCCAATACAGACACAGGGTACACATGTCCACAAACTTGAACTGGACACCTTTGTGCAATGAACCAATGGAAATATGTGAACACATGCAGCATGGTCTGCTGGTCCTCCACTGCCACAGGAGAAACCTAGGTCATTTATATGACTCAAAGTGTGGTGTACCATAACTTTTTTTAATTGATGTTGGGACTCTGTGTCACAAACACTGTACCTTCCTAACATGTTCAAATGCCAGACTCATGGGTAGCATACAAACAAGTGACCAGGAAGTGGTATTTAACATTCCTGTACATGTGATGTACATGTGAAGGCTTACCCTTGTAAAATTGTCATAAAAAACCCTTCTCTATCTATCCTGTGCAGAGTTTGTCATGGGAGATGTTTTGTCCCCAAAGCAAGGGAAGTTCACACAGCATAAAACACTACAGGTATGACAAACACAAATCCTGACTGATGTACCTCAATGAATGGCATGTGATGGTTATCCACATTTACAACACATGCATATAAGCACATTATGCAAAACACATCTTGTGACATTCACACAGAAGCACAACAACAATTGAAATAGCCAATTCACAGACATATACACACAGGCCATGAGTGAATGTATTAAGTTGCATAGCCTTGCTATCCTCCATTGACGCACCACCTGCTCAAACTAGGGAATACCAATTTTATTTCCAAATGATTGGGTTGCTGTTGCGTCAGTTAAGAGTGCTAATCGGGCACAACAACATGGGTATTATGGTCCGCAGTAGTGTGGCCTGCCACATGTGCCCAAACACTGGAACACACACAGGAGGCCCTAACAACATATCTCTGTATAGTTACAGCTTTCATGTATGTTAGAAATGAGAAAAATTACACAAACACAGTTAAAGACAGATATTTTGACACACACACGTCAAAAAAGATGCATATGCATCAAATTTTGCTGCATAAGCGTTGAAAAATGATGCTCACAGCCATTATACATCCATTGGTCCCTGGCGATAATTCCAACACTGCACCCCATGAAATTGGTTATCCATGAAAAATATATTGATCTTTGAATGCGGGGGAATTTGTAAGCATTTGCGTAAAAAAAAATTGACGCAAAGGCCGTAAGCGTCATAAAATTTCTCGCATCATAATATAAACGCACCACATTTGAGACAGGAAGTGATGTAATAGGACACCCTGTTTCCAGAAATGGTACGGTGGGTGTACTTTCACTTTCACTTTGCAGTCTGTGATTCTTCTAGACTGTGTGGCTGTGTTGAGAGCTGTGTCTGTCCAAATTGTGCTTTTGTCTCCTCTGTGCCATTCCAATTGTCATCTGTTGTTTTTATAATTGTCTCATTAAATCTGTGTAAGTGTTTCATTGTCATTTTTTGTGTATAATTTTGTCTTTGTACTGTTGGAAGTGTGTAGTGGGTATTGTAAGTTGGGGTATTGTTGGGCTGTTTGTGGGTTCTTTAAGTTTCATTTTCCTACATCCTGTCCCTGTATTTTCCCATTTACCCCTTCATATCCCTATTATTTTTGTCATGTTGGGAAGGCCATGTCTGGGGAGAATGGGTGAGGAGGAGCTCGGGGCTTTCATTTGGCTTGTGTGCCACTTTCTCCCCCTGATGTAAGAGGCTGGTGGCAGGGTGATACGGGGTATCACACGGAGGCGAGGAGGCTCAGGTGGTCCAAGGTGCTGTTCCATCTGAAGAGAATATTTAACAGCCAATGCAATGACCGCCAACCAAAGCATCGCTGGCTGACCTTGTGGCCAGAGATCAAGACCTGCTGGACCACCTGGGTGTGGTGATTGGTGGCCCTGTTGGTGAGTACAAATCAGTCTATTGTTCACATTCAAATGCTCTGTAGTGACAGTAGCAGATTTATGTACATGCTGCATGCATTGTTTGTGGACATGTGGAATGCAAGTTAAATATACATTGGGCCTGATTTATACAATATTTGCTACACATTACCGTCATTTGTTGATGCAAAAGCTGCACAAACTTACAAAACACAACTTGATCCTGTAAATTAGTGCTGCTTTGACGTCAATAGATGATGGTAATGCGACTCAAACATGTGTTTTACTCATGGCCTGTGAGTGTACCAGGAATGAGATGTATTTCACATGCTAAAGGAAGGAATGAATGTAGTCCTCAATTATTTGGAATACATGTCTGAACTTTATTCAGGGCCATACGTACAAAGTTCTTCATAACCTCTGGTAATATCTTAGGCTGATACTTTGACTTGGTTTGTGCAGCATTTAAATTAGAAATGGATGCCAAAGAAATACACATGGGATAATATCTAAATGTTTGGTGCTACTTTCCATAGCTGTAGCGTAAAAACAAGAAGCAAATGCTACACATTAAAATAAAATAGCTGACCTTATGTTCATTGTTCCTGTGTGTTTTAATTTGCCTTGGGCACAATTGGTGGTACAGAGCTGATGTATTTGCAATCTGTGTCACTTTATAGCCAAGCAATGCTCATAAGTTAATGGGTCATCATGGGATCTCTGAACTTGGTGAATGCATGGTCACAAAGTATTTATTTGCATGATGGTGTGCAAGGGACCCCTGACTGCTTCCATTATACATTTAAAGAGATGACATATTTTGCTAGTTTACCTCTGGTACACCCCTGCTGATCTAGTGCAGCAAATGTACAATAGTTAACTTCTCAGTATGAAGGCTATCACAGACATGGGTGTATGCTAAGATCAGCAGACCAGCATTCCTGTGACTGCTACCATTCCCAAGGTTCATACAAATTGAGACCTACCTCATCAAGATTGCCACAGTAGGACATTTTCTAAACCATGTTTGAATTAGGGGACAGTGTCAGTTCGTTGTATAACCACAGATCACCCAACTTGGCTAATGTAAGTTGATGAATGTGGCTACCTGTGATTTACAATACCTGATATAGGTACACAGGGCCATGAGTAACACATTTCAGGTGCAATGACTACACCTGTGCCCATGCATTCTGTCACGTATGATCAAATTAGACACTGTCTGCATATATTTGTTTGTTGTTTTAATTTAGATAAATGGACAATCCATGTTTAGCATAACATTGTCATCAAGTTACACACAGGATCCCTACTATCATGGTGTCATAGGGGCCATCTATGGCTCTGAGTACACTGACAATGTGGCATATGTAACTTACAGACAACACAGGCCCACATATAATGGACCATAGAAAGCATAATACTTCATGAGCTAAACTCAACCCAGATGAACATCACACAGTAACTGTCTGTCCCTCGATGCACAAGCCACAATACCTGAGTGACTGGTATTGCAGTGCACCAGGAATGTGGCATTGCATGTCTCTCATAACAACAAATGAAGAAATCGAGTACCCTCTGTGAATAATACAGCACAAAATTGAGTAATCATGTTTGTCACCACATGATTGTTAGGGCTAGTGCATGTGTGCATATGTGTGTCTATCAGTCACTGGAGTGACAGGTTCAAAACATGGGTGTACATGCCTGAGGTGCTGCTCTACCATATAAAATGTCACACACACAGTGATTTGTTGTTCCAAGCTTTGTACAGTGAGCAGCCATTGAGCCCATTTCACCCTTCCATGATTTACAGGTGGACCAGCCCCCTACACAATTGCAGAAGTGGCTTGATTAGCTGACCCAGACATATCAAGTAAGTGTTGATATGTTAGTTCTGTGTTGTGTTTACAGATGTTGTGTGATTGACTCATGTGTGTTGGACACATAGCAAGGTGTGCTTGCACATGATCTGATATGTGACTTGCCTGGACTTTTACGTTTTGTTCCATTTTTTAATAGTACTGGTGGAGAGTCATACTTAGGGATTCTAGTGCTACACTGTAGGCATGGACAGGTGAACAGGGTGATATTTGTTGCTACATTTATGACAATTCAAAATTTGGAGGTAGCCATGTTCATGATACAGTCAGCAAGTCATACCCTGATTCACACAGACCAGTGGTGCCAAAGTATTACCCACAGACTTTAGCCTCCCTGTGAATTAATGAACATGTAGGACTGTCTGTTTGACTTCCTAGCAGCATCTAGCTCCACATGTTGAGCTACGTTTATTTTGCACTTGAGCAGAATGTCATAGGTGTGCATGCAGCTCAAGCCCAGATGGTTGCTTGCATCTATGTGTTTGTTTTTGGAAAAGTATAAGTGAGATCAAATGATGTTGACAATTGTCTGCAATTAGGAACATAAATGTGGATGTGATTGTCCAATGTTTGAGACTATCCTATTTGGCAGATCTCCTTACCTCTGGTGGACTGACTAAACCCATGGACAGCTGTCCAAAGCTTCCTGCCTGTCCTTGATGTTTGAAAGTATGGGTTGCATGTCCATCACTCCCAGAGGCACAGGGTTAGGATTATGAAATATGTGTACCTAGTGTGAGGATCTAGTGTAGAAGACAGACATGTCATTTCAACATTCCTTTGTTCCAAACTAGGATACCCCCTCATGATTAGCAACTGCATAACTTCCTGGCAATTCCATTTACGAATCACAGATCTTGTGGTCCTTGATTGTCATCCAGAAGATAGTCAGTATTTGGCCTGTCACATGTGGAGTACTTGCAGCATTTGTTATGTGACTAATGGCAGAACTATGATGCACAGATCATTTAAGTAGGTACACACCTTTTTGAGCATTGCTGTGCTGTGAGATAGGAGATGTGTAGGCTGCGTTGGCATGCAATTCCTGAGGGACAATCTATGATCTGTACTGTGATTTGGACTGTTTAAGATAATTTTGAGGAAGTGTTAGAATATCATCAGTAGATGTCTCACACAATGATGTCACTAATGTTTGTCTTTCTCTATTTTGACAGCTGCCAACATCGATGCTAATCAGATCCATGAATTACAAAGGTGGGCGATGCGTTACCGCCACATTCTAGATGTGGAGTCTGGGTTCCGCAACATGGCACGGCGTTATCGCCATAAGAGAGCCACAGGGGTCTGGAGAGCATTTGCCCAAGGGGGGCCATCCTGCCCACAACAGCCACCACCACTAGCACAACGGCTCCAATGACAGTCACACCCAGGATGACAGCCACTGTTGCAGGTCCCTCTACCTCCTCAGCTCCAGGCCCACAGACAGCAGCTCCTACACCTCCCCCTCCAAGCACGGCACCGGCACAAGCACAACCATCCACTAGTGGCACCCAAACAACCCCTGCTGCAGTCATAGACAATGCAGAATTTATGAACATGAGACGTTACATGCAATGGATGTTGGGGAGGATGGACAGGCTGCAGCAGGAGGTGTCCCGCAATAGCAGGAGACTGCGTGGGATAAAGAAGATCCTGCGGAGGGCAAACTTGTAACTTTTTGACCCTCAGCCATGATTCCCCTCCCCTCCCTCCTGGTTCTTATATTTAGTGGGTTTAGGGGGCTTAGTGTTAGGTTAGAATAGGCTGTTAGTTTAGTTAGTATAAGTGGGTTGGGGGGTGGAGGGTATCATATTTTAACATGTGTTTTTTTGTGGGTGGGTGGGTGGGGGATGATGTTTGGGTTTATGTGTATAAAAAAATAAAAAATAAAATAAAAATATAAAAAAATAAATACCAAAAATATATATATTTGTTTAGGATTAGATAGTATGTGTTTAGGTTAGTATATGTTGTTCTACATGTGTCCCGTCATATAAGGTGGGTGAGGGTGTTGATGTTTAGAGTGTTTAGTTAAATGTGATAAGTAAGTTTAGATTAAGGTAGTTATGGCCAGTTGTGGGTAATGTGTAGGTAGGATAAGTTAGGTTAGTTAAGGTGTTTCCCCTAGTTTTAGTATCTTTATTTACTGTTAAATAAATATGTAGGTACTCCTTTACAGTATGTGTCATATGCTTGGGGATCAGGGCCTTGGCATTGGTGAACAGTGTCAATTTAGAATTTGCATTTGTGTTCCATCCTGCATCCAAATCCCATTATTGACATGGTTATTCCCAATTCCAATTGAGCTGTCACATTTGCAGCTACACCAAATCTACTTCTCTATGCATCTGCCATCCATTGCACCCACCACTCAAGGTTACTATGGCTCCCAATGTGTTGTTAAGTTTGGATGTGTGTTTTAAATCTGTCATCGTTTGAGACCTGATTTGTAATCTTGGGCACTGTGGTACGTCTGCCTGCAGCCTGATGTTCATGTGAACCCTGATAAGGTGAGTGATGTTATAATCTTATGTAGTATTTTATGCATAACTCACACCTATCATTTCTTAGATTATACTCCCAGGTTACATATTTGTCCATACACTTGAACACATCCATTCCTGCTGTATGGTGTGTGTGTGTGTGTGTGATGAAAGTTTATAATCAGATGTCACATACATGAAGATTGTTTAGAAGGGAATTTTGAACACATTGATTGTCTGCTTAAACATCCCTTGAAGCGGACTTTTTCTGTCCAATACAGCTTTATACTGTTAGTTTTCTAATTACTTCAGAAATAACCCTCAGGAAGCGCAGACGATGATACAATCCAGACCCCAGTGCATTGTATCAGCCCACAAACTTTCAAGGCAGTTGTATTGACATTCTATGGCCATTGACATGTGACATACGTCACTAATCTCCTACACGGTTGTTGTGTCACATTACACAGAGACAAAGTGGTTGTGTAAGTGCCATTTATTTGAAAGTGCTGTAGTGCAATAATTACATATTCCAGGATTGTGAGTCCATGAGTATGACGCCTTCTATTGTGATACTACATAGGTGCAATGGAACATGCCATTCGACATGCTGGGGTGAAGTGTCATACAGTGCAGAGAAACATTAATTGCCAATGAGGTAGTGAGAGACAATCACAGAGCATAGGCCCTGATTCTAACCCCGCGCGGCGCGAGGGTCGGCGGGAGCACCGCCGACAGGCCGGCGGTGCCCCGCAGGGCATTCTGACCGCGGCGCTTTGGCCGCGGTCAGAAAGGGTAAACCGGCGGTCTCCCGCCGGTTTACCGCTGCCCTCAGAATCCCCCATGGCGGCGCAGCTTGCTGCGCCGCCATGGGGGATTCTGACCCCCCCTACCGCCATCCTGTTCATGGCGGGAAAGCCGCCATGAACAGGATGGCGGTAGGGGGGGTCGCGGGGCCCCTGGGGGCCCCTGCCGTGCCCATGCCAATGGCATGGGCACGGCAGGGGCCCCCGTAAGAGGGCCCGCAAGGTATTTCAGTGTCTGCCTTGCAGACACTGAAATACGCGACGGGTGCTACTGCACCCGTCGCACCTTCCCACTCCGCCGGCTCGATTACGAGCCGGCATCCTCGTGGGAAGGGAGTTTTTCCCTGGGCTGGTGGGCGGTCTTTTGGAGACCGCCCGCCAGCCCAGGGAGAAACTCATAATACCCTCCGCGGTCTTCTGACCGCGGAGCGGTATTATGGGGGCGGAATTCTGGCGGGCGGCCTCCGCCGCCCGCCAGGATTAGAATCACCCCCATAGTGTCAAGGTAAACAGTGGGCTGGAGAACAGTGCATGTGAGCAGCTGTTGCTGGACTGGCATGTTAACAAGCACAGAACCTAGGATATAAGTGCCCATTTGGCATGGACTTGTGCTACCAGGTACTCTTACGGGTGAAGGTGATCTGTTCCACGTCTTCATCTTCTGATGTGTGTGTTGTCTCCTCTGCCCTTGGAGGTGGTGGGTTTGAATGGGCAACACACACTTCAGTGTTTGAAGATGTGGAGTCAGAAATTCCGGTAGCTGCCAACTTTGGGGCTATTAAGAGCAGCACTGCAGCAAGGAGGAGCTGCTGGTTCTTAAGTGTAGCAGCTACATCACTGTGGTAGGCAGCCAGGTCGGCCCTGAGGGGGTCATTATTGCATTCGTGCGTGCAGTGAAAGGTTTGGTGTGCGAGGTGTTATGGCAACTCCCTTACTGCTTTGCTGATTTCCTTTACACTTTGTTGATGTTCTTGCAGGATAGATGTTTGTGATTGCCTGGCTGCTGCCTTTTCTGTAGATGACAGCATGCACGAACGCATCCCCTCAAGGCTGGCTGCCATATTTTGCATCCCCACCCACCCGCACCTCCTTGGCCAGCTACCGCTGTACTCCAACTACAGTCCTCTCAGAGCTGGTGCCAATGGCATCAGAGTCCTCAGATGGGTTGGAGCTGGCAGGTCATGCAATTGTGGTGGTGGGTGGGTCCTCTGTGATGGTTGCTACTTTTGTGCTCCACCTTGTGACTGAAGGTGAGGTCTGGAGGGTTCCAAGGACATCTTGGAGGGTCTGCTGGCTGATGTTTGTCAGCTAGTCATCCATGTCATCAGGGAAGTCCAGGACAGGTATATCCCCAGGAGAGCCATCATCCTCTGCAATGAGATATTGTACAATTAGTGTGTCTGTGTTGTGGCATTTGTAACGTGGCATGCCTGACTTCCTATTAGTTGCACATTGTGATCTTGGTTCCTGTTCATTGTACCTGTCATTGAAATAGGCATTCTCCCAGGCCTATGCCCCACCTGCATGTCACATGTAGTGTGGGCAGTTTGGGGAAATGTCTGTGTCACATCCTCTAGGTGTAGGTTCTGCCCAAATTGTATGTTGCCACTGTCTTGTCCTATTCAACCCTCCGTCTACTTCCATTATCATGGTGTGGCCTTGCACTGGCTGTGGGTGTTCTGATGTCACTTGTACCACACTTAACAATCTGGAACTGACCCAGTCTCTGATATTTCACATCCACCTATATGTTGCTGAGACCTAGCATATACTATGTTTAGCATTGGCATAGCACGATACAGGTGTCAACATTGGTAGTGTGTACTGCTGATGTTGGGGAATGTGTGCTACATTGGATTGCCCTGATGGTTCTAGCAGTGTTCCATTTTCTCTTATGACTGTGCGGGTGTGTTTCACCAGCTGGAAACATATGTCCTCACCCTCAATGATGTTGCCTTGGCACTCTGACACTTGAGATGTTGCATGGTGGCATTGCAGCTATTGTGACACAGGCACAGGGTAGATCCTGACATGTGCAGCATGGGTATGACATTACTGCTGTGTACCTCATAATGTTACATACAATACCTGATCCATGGGCATGTAACTGCCATTAGCAACTTGACCTGCACACACAGCAGAGGTGGTAGGGTCAACTGTTGTCATTGGTAAATACCACTTGTGGATATGGCCTGAGACTGGAAATTGAGCCCTACTTCATGTAGCGACAAAACCAGCTGTCGTGTGACAGCAGTCCAGTTTTACGTTGTACCCCACCCTCCTGGACTGCCTTTGCTTTTCCCACATCCCTGGCATGGCAGAGTACCCCCATGCAAAGGTTGTTCATGTAGTGTTGTGCTGCGCCCCAGGTTTGCCATGCACAGCCCATGCCCCCATACCGTGCCCCTTTGCCCTTTCCACTACCTGTTATCATGGCTGACATGCATTGTGTATTAGGTATGTCTCCCCCGGTTGCCGTTAACAATTAGGCATTTTTGTTCCCCATGCCACTTACCCTGCATCTGTGTTGTCTCCTGGTAGTCTGTGCTGTCCCTGCAGTGCTGCCTTCCTGTTCCTGGCCATTTTTTCCTTGGTCCTGCGCTTGCAGTCATGCCAGCGTTTCTTGCACTCGAGGACTGTTCTCCGTACTTCTGCCACACTGTTGATCTTATCAACAATTTGTTGCCAAATTGCCTCTCTCCTACCAATTGGCAATTTAGAGGTGACAAAAAGTTGATGCTGATGTACCGTCACCTCTTTCACCAGTATTTTGTGCTTCTCTGCACTGAATCGACACTTCCTTTTCTTCTTCTCCCTCTCCTGGGTCTTGTGTGGGTCCTCCTGGCTGGTTCCTGGTCGGTTGTCATCTTCCTGGGATCTCTCATGGCTTCTGGGATCCATTTTGGGGCTTCTTTGCACATTTTGCTGTGTTTGCATCGCTTTTTGATGCTGTTGTGGAGCGTCGCGTATCCGGTTTGCGATGTCGTAAACTGGGTTAAACTCATTTTCGCTGCATTAACGTAATTTTTCTTTACGACGTGGTGCATCGGTTTGAGTAAAAAAAAATGACTCTTACCTGTGGTTTGCGCCGCCAAGCATCAACGTATAAATTTGACGCCCGGGTGGCGCAAGGAAATGGTGTTAGCCAGAATTAAATTTTTTGACGGAAAACTGTGTTGGTGCAGTTTTGCGCCAAAAAGTATAAATATGGCCCTTAGATCGCAAACGAGGACCAACAATAAGTGTAGTAGGAACGTGGTGCAGGCCATACACACACACACACATTCACACACTCACATCTATGCTTTGACTCACGTGAACACACATACACACATTCACAACACTTACTCATAAATACACATTCATACATACATTCATACTTACAAGCATGCACCAAACATCAAAAAACATAAAATTTACTTTCACTGTAGCTATCTGGGAGTTAGGCCTCAGAGGTCCTCACTCGTCATTGAATGGGAAGGGGTCATTGAGAGTGCTGACCCCTCCCCATGCTGTGGTGAGGTGTCACTGTTTGACAGTCTGCCCTGGGTATTTAGGGGTTTAAAACTGAAGTGCCCAGGTCAGAGAAAATCAGTGATGCTCACCCTTGTCATGAAGGGAAGGGCCACAAAGCAATTTTCCAGGCTGAGGAGGTCACGCTCACAAGGGCTGTGGAATCCTCAGCCCGGCAAAGTTCAGCTCAGGGAGCCAGCAGCCTATGTATTTAGAGCTTGTCTTGCTCCTGGCTGCCTGATCTGAAAAAGAAGTGTGTCTGCTAGACTGACCTTTGTTCAACCTGAAAGACACACTATGTTGGGGGAATAGGTGGGGGCATGGTCCCTCTGCCCGTACAGAAACAAAGATAATAAAAACTTTTCAATCTGCTCAGAGTATATACTGTTTTGTCTGTGGACACAGCATTTGTAGACAGCAGCTCCAAGAGGGCCACATTTTTCATTCAAAATTTGATACATTGTGGATCGCCAAAAGTTAGTCTCCACCAAACGAAGTTGAGCAAAGTTCAAAAGCGAGATGGTCAACAATTTATCCATAGAGGCTATCTCACATTCCAAGGAGTTTGAACACTCTAAACCTTTACTGTACAAAGATAATCCAATCCTAGCCTATCTAGAAAAAAATAGATTGGCACTAAACTGAACTCTCTGGCGCAAACACACTTCAAAAAGCAAAAAAGGCTATATTTGATAATCCCAAAAAATATAAAGCAAAGGATCCTCATTCAAGCCTTTTTGAAGAGCTACCCATATTCTGGAACTATCTACTGCTCACACGAGAAAAGCTCCCGATCTGCAAATATTCAAGAATGAACTGACATTACAGTTATCGAGTAGTAAAATTAATACTGAGACCGCCTTTATAAAGAAAAAGGTATACTGTGACTCCCACTACCATTATGTGTGTTCTATGGCCAACTATTTGTTTATGCTGACCAGGTCATTGTTGCTTCTTTGCTTCAAACATTTCCCCTTGTGCAAATCAACCTCATCAATTATACAAAATAGCTAGCTAATGTTTTTTGTGAGACTATACCTTCCAGGTTTTTCCCCAATATCTTCTCCTAGTTCAATGCTTACTCCACTGTTGTTTTCCATTGTTTGCCAGGACTGGTTATAGTATTTCACACCTTTTCTTGTTGTACCATAGTCCATCACCATAGAAGCCTGGTCTGACCTTTAAACAAAGCTGTAAATGAATACATAAATTGATTTAAGGAAAGTACAGTCTCTAAATTACTTTGAGTACCCTTCAGTGAAACATTACCAAAAAACATAAGTGAAAGTTTAATAAGTTATTTACTTGAATGTGCTTATTTCCTTAAATGATATCTCTAAGAAAGATTTTGATTATCTACCAGGTAACAAACATCAATTTCATGGGGTCTTATTTAAAATATTTTTATTGCATTAGTGTATACATCAATAATCACAAGGCCATGAGTCAGTATGAAAATAGACTTCAAAATATAAACTATGTAATGACAGGAACTCAAAAGAAGTTGAGAAATTGATTTTTAACATATTTATTTTATTCTATCCAATTTAGTTTTATTGGTGCATAGTAGCAGTGAGGGCTCTATGGCATAGCAAAGGGACAAATGTGTTCCTAAACTTTACTTGCAAGATTATATTTGCAACCAGGGTATTCAAGACTAAAAGTAACAACCCTAGAACATGGTTAGCCTTTGGCTAAACAGCACCCAAGAAGAAACAAAAAATGTCTCTCATCTATGGACCCAGTCCCTACCCCCTAAGCCCCTTCTTTCCAAAGCCTCTTTTCTTTGTGTTTGGCAAATAGCTTTTTAAACCACTCACAGGCATCTGATGATTGACCTGATGTTTGAAATCTGCCAAAACACTCAAAATCTATCACACTTTTTCTATTGCACTTTTTCTAATGGACACTTTTGTCTATTTTTGTTTTTAGAAAAGCACTGACTTAATTAGAGCCAATTCACAATGATTTAGATTCAAAGGAACATTCCTTATGTAATATTGTATCATAATGTAAGTCTAGAAGTGAGTCAGAAAAGGGTCACAACATCAGTTGCTCAATGTAAGATCTGCTTCTACCTTCCACAAACAACACCACCATGGTAGCTTCAGCCCACCATACCTCGTAGAAAATGTGAAACCAATAGACGCCTAACTCCCCTGTGGGTGGGAAGATCCTTTCTTAGAATTATACTTATACTTACCGATGTAGCTAACACCTCAGCCTACGCCTTCCTACTGTTCCTTTCCCCTCTATCCAGTAAGGCACCAGTCTCAGAGGGAGAGTACCTGCCCCAGAACTAGTTTAGAGTTACCACAGAGTGGGGGCTACTCATTTCCATGGTCACACCCCTGGGGTGGGCACAGGAGCTCTGCACAGGGGAAGAAAGGTTCTGCCATCTTGGTTTTAGGTAGAGAGGGGCACGGTGGGATTCTTTGCAGTGCTGCAGTTGGAAAATGCAGAAAAGGTGTGTAGGGTTACATCTGGGAACTTGTACTACATTGGTTAGGGAATGGTGAAAAGTTTCCCCCACCCACGGTCTGATATCAGGCATAAATGTGGCACCCCCAGTACCCTCCTCAGATCACTTTCTAGAGCTGTGGAAGAACAGAAGAGGGCTGTACCTGCTATCTATGACCTGAGAAAAACACAGAAGACTGAACCTGCTCTTCCTCTTGTACTCAGGACAAGATAAGGACTGTATGGGTCTTCAGGCAGACCTCCTGTTCAAACTACCGGGACACAACAAGCTTCAAAAAACCTTTTCTTCAGCTGTCCAAATGACCAGTTCCAAATGGTCCTGCACTTGACCCTTTTGCTGGCCTCTACTGGAGTGAGTTTTGACTCCAATGCTGTCCTTTGGCTGGTGTCAAAGTGTACTCCTTCTAAAGTTTCCTGAAACCTAGAGCATAAAATGTTTTAACTTCGAAGACCTTCGGAGGACCGGGACCAACCTGCCAAGCCAATCCAACAAAGGAGAGATGTCTTTGTGCCAAAGATTTAGATTGCTCCCACTCAGAGGTTTTCTGCAGCAGGTAACCGGATTCAGAGAGACCTCACAGAGAAGGTATCCAGCCTTGTAGAGAATCCGAGCTTCAAAAAAGTGACTAATCTGAAGCAAGAAATATTCACCCTTGAGAAGGAGCAAAAAGTATCCTACTGGTGAGAGACCTTCTTTGGGAGAAAAATTCAAACTTCTCCCGCGCTGAGCTTTCCCTGCCAAAACAAAACAGTTTCACTGAGACCTTGCCTAATGGCTATTCAACGATGTGGAGCTCTCTTCAACCACTACAACCACTTCAACCACTACAACCCACTGAGGGTTTTTGACTTCCATTTCAGGGACTGAGTCCATAGGTACAACTTATGACAAGGTCAAACCTGGTTTTTGTGTCTGACCTGCACTCCATCCTAGTCAGCCTTAACCTATGCCTATGTACTGTCAAGCACAACTAGATGACTGAAGAGATGACTTAAGCCCTCATTACAACCCTGGCAGTCGGTGATAAAGCAGCGGTAATACTGCATACAGGCCGGCGGTAAAAAAAAAGGAATTATGACCACAGCGGAAACCGCCAACACAGACAGCCACTTTAACACACCGACCGCCACTGCAGTAGCAACAAGCACCGTGGCGGTAACCGTCAACAGTCAGGTGGAAGACAAGGTTCTGCCCATTGTATTATGAGACACCAATCCACCACCTTTTCTGGGGCGGTACCAACGGCATCAAAAGCACGGCGGAAACAGTACACAGAAGGGAAACGACTCACTCTGGATAATCAGGGAACAACCACGGCGCCATGGAGCCCGAACTACAGGTGTTACCAATGCTGGTCTACCTCCTCCTACACCAGGAATACCAACGCCGGCGAAGACGACCACAGTGAGTACTGCCGCCTAGCACACAGGGGAGAGAGTTAGGAAAAAAAGAGTGACACACACATGTAACATGCAACACCCCCAACACCATACACACAAACAGATGCAGTAACATTACATATACACCCTGTACCCCTCAGGAATAATGCAAGGACAAAAGGAGGTGAATGAAGTGATTGTAATAAGATAAAATAACAGTAATACGTCCTCAAAAATAAACGCATTTTATACAGAAATAAAAATGGAGGAACACTGCCCAGTCCATATTGTCCGTAGGCCACAGGGCCACATAGGCCAAGGCCCCACTTGACTCCTGTCTTAATACGGAGAGATCACTGCTGGGGCAACAGGTCGAAAAAACACAGGCACCTCAGGGGGAAGGGGAACGGGGGGCACCTCAGCTGGAAGATGGTACAATGCCACTGCTCCTGGAGGGGGCTACATGCCGTCTGCGATGTCCTGGGGAGTGCAAAGCCACAGTCTCTCTAGTGGGTGGTATGCCCACTGCTTGGTCCTGGGGAGTGCAAGGCCACAGTCTCTCAAGTGGGTGGTTTGCCCACTGCTTGGTCCTGGGGAGTGCAAGGCCACCGTCTCTCTAGTGGGTGCTTTGCCCACTGCTTGGTCCTGGGGAGTGCAAGGCCACAGTCTATCAAGTGGGTGTTTTGACCACTGCTTGGTCCTGGGGAGTGCAAGGCCACAGTCTCTCACCGGGGTGGCTTCTTCCACTGGTTCTGGAGGGGGCTTTGTGCCCAGTGTGCTTTATCCTGGCAAGGAGGGTGTGAGTGGATGGCTTCTCCCACTGGTTCTGGAGGGGGCTTTGTGCCCAGTGTGCTTCATCCTGGGAAGGACGAGGTGCGTGGATGCCTTCTTCCACTGGTTCTGGAGGGGGCTTTGTGCCCAGTAATGCAGCACTTGGGGAGTGCAAGATCTCAGGGTCTTACCTGGGGGTCAGACCCATAAGATTTGCAGTGGGCATCATGCATGACACTCCATGGAGGCAGGACTACAGTCCATCTGCCGGCGGCGACGGCTGCACAGTAGTGGTAGTGCCGCAGGTGGCAGTGCTGCCAGAGGTGGGTGGAGGCTCCAGCCCTTCCCCTGCAGCATCAGATGGATGCCCACTGGGGCTGCTGCCAGTGGTAGTGACAGTGGTGCAGGCGGTGGTGCTGCCAGTGGTGGGGGGAGGCTCCAGCCCTTCCCTTGCAGCCTAGGACAGCTGAAGTGCCATGGTTGGTGTTGTGTGTTCAGATTCAGCTCCAGCACCAGGCTTCCTATCAATCCTGCCTGTAGTGGCCAGCCCTTTGTCATTGCCCTTGGCAGCTGGTGGTCCCTTCTTGCCCTTGCCAGCTGGTGGTGCCTCCTCGCCCTTGGTAGCTGGTGGTGCCTCCTTGCCCTTGGTAGCTGGTGGTCCCTTCTTGCCAGCTGGTGGTGCCTCCTTGCCCTTGGTAGCTGGTGGTGCCTCCTTGCCCTTGGTAGCTGGTGGTCCCTTCTTGCCAGCTGGTGGTGCCTCCTTGCCCTTGGTAGATGGTGGTGCCACCTTGCCCATGATAGCTGGTGGTCCTTTCTTGCCCTTGCCAGCTGGTGGTGCCTCCTTGCCCTTGCCATCTGGTGGTGCCTCCTTGCCCTTGGTAGCTGGTGGTCCCTTCTTTCCCGTGCCAGCTGGTGGTGCCTCTTTGCCCTTGGTAGCTGGTGGTGCATCCTTGCCCTTGGTAGCTGGTGGTGCTGCCTGGCCCTTGGTAACTGGTGGTCCCTTCTTGCCCTTGGCAGCTTGTGCAGGCACACTGGCAGTGCTGACGAGCCTCTCACACCTGCAGTAGCTGCCGAAACTACAGTGGCCATGGACTGGGTGGCTGAGGTGCTGGCCTGGGTTCTGCCCACCCTGGCCCGAAGTGAAGGATGGGGGAAGGGGCAGGGAAGAGGTCAAGGGTGGAGAGGAAAAGCTTTTTAGGGACACAGGGTGGGAAGAGGGTGAAGATTTGGGAGTGGAGGAAGAAGGAGTTGTGGTTGGAGGTGTCTGTCTGCTGTGTTTGGGTGCAGGTGCATGGGCTGGATGCTGTTGTGAGGTGGATGGCTGTTGGGTGTCGGGTGTCTGAGTGCTTGCATGTGTGTACTTTGGGAGGAGGGGGCACAGACACAGTGGGAGAGGACACAGGGGACGTGTGCATGGATGTGGGGGTGGTGACTGCCAGTGAGGGGGGTGTACTGATAGGCACGATGGTGATGGAGGTAGTAGATGAGGTTGTAGTGCATGCAGGTGTGAGTGGAGACGCAACTGGGGGGGAGGTGGATGAGGAAGAGGAGGGGGACACAGTGGAGGCAATGGATGTTGGCATGTCTGATTCTGGATGATGTTTGTGTGAGTGCCTGTGAGATGGTGTGTGGTGCTTGTGTTTGCCTGAGCCACTCCTGTATGTTGTATTGGGTGCATGCTGGTCTGATGGTGTGCTTGGGATAGGCTGGGGTTGAGGGGAATGGGAATGGGTAGAGGAAGTTGGAGGGATGAGGCTAGACACAGGGACAATGGCTGCCATCAAGGAGGAGGCCAGAGCCTGGAATGGGTGAAAACAAAAAGGGGGGAAGAAATAGAGGATACAGTTGGTCAATGCCAACAACAACACAACTGTTGGTGTACACATCACAAAGGGAACAGCCCTATGCACTAGGCAGTGCACTACCAGTCACAATGCAGTCGCCAGGCCATGGAGAATAATGCCTAACGCCAATAGCACTATACTTGAGACCCACAGAACCCTGCCCAGTAGTAGATGCCCACTAGCATGTTTGGGGGTGGAGTGCAAAAGACCCTGCCCAACATGGAACCTATCCTACAATGTTCGACCTGGCTTAGGGGCACCCACAGGCCCACATCCCCCACCCCGATAACACACCACCACGTGCAATTTGCAGAATTGGAAACAGTACTCACCCCCTTGTGGCTGCTGTGATGCCCTCAAGCGCCCATCCAACTCCAGATTGGCCACCGCCAGTATGCGGAACATCAGGGAAGTCAGGGTTCGACGGGCTCCCCTTCCTCGTTTGGAGGTCATCCCCAGATGGGTCTCTGCCATCTTCCTTGCTCAGCATCTCAGGTCCTCCCACTGTTTGAAACAGTAGGTGCTCCGCCTGCCGTAGACCCCCTGGGTCCGCTCATCCTTGGCGATGGCATGCCATATACCCTTTTTCTGATGGGTGTTGACCTGTAGATGAATGAACATAGAAAAAAGTATCAGTCATACCGTCTGGCCTGTTACACCCATGGCCCACCATATCCCTCCCATCTCCTTACGCACATACATTGACCACCATACATGCAGCACTCTGCCCAGGACCTCCTCAACCAGCCCCCCCTTACACGAGGCCTTCACACACAGCGCTCCATGCATTCATGCCCCATGCATCATGCACACAGTGTATTCACCTGTTGGTCTGGAGGCCCGTAAAGCAATCAGTACTGGGGTAGGACCCCACCCACCAGTCTCTCCAACTCCTCCGAAGTGAAGGCTCTTTCCCCAGAGACTCGAGTCATGGTCGCTTCCAGACCCAGTTCACAGCAGCACTTGCAGTGTAGGTCCTCTCCTGTTGAAGGTCAGGTAGCAAGGGAGTGAATCGATAGAAAATGGCCATCACGTCTGTGGCGGTGCGTACCATCACCGCCGGAGTACATCTCCATTGGCTACTGGACCCCATGGGGCCCAATGATAACCAATGAGGAGTTGCACGGCGGTCCTCGACCGCCACCCGCAATAGCACACAATGTCAGTGGAATTGCCTCATTTCCACCTGTCCCTCCGTGCAGGACAGGCATCCGCCATTTCAGGGGGGGGCAGGCCCTGGCACATAACTCCGTCACAGCAGACATAAGCACATTTAGGGACTACACGTAAACATACTGGGCCTGATTACAACTTTGGAGGACGGTGTTAATCCGTCTCAAATGTGACGGATATACCACCTACCGTATTACGAGTTCCATAGGATATAATGGACTCGTAATACGGTAGGTGGTATATCCGTCACATTTGGGACGGATTAACACCGTCCTCCAAAGTTGTAATCAGTCCCACTGTTTCTATCACAACATGCAATGCATTTTACTCTGAGGATATGTTTGAAAATGACCAGCTGCTCACGTTTTGCCCTCCAGAGACTTCAGGGAACAGGAGGCAAGCTCTATCTAAGCCTTTGGAGAGCACTTTTGTAGCAAGACAAGAGTTCAGCAAGGCAGCAGGCCAACAGCAAGGCAGCAGTCCTTTGTAGAAAGCAGTCAGGTGAGTCCTTTGAGCAGCCAGGCAGTTCTTCTTGGCAGGATGCAGGTTCTAGTTCAGGTTTCTTCTCCAGCAAGTGTCTGTGGTGGTAGGGGAGAGGCCCTGTTTTATACTAAAATGTGCCTTTGAAGTGGGGGTGACTTCAAAGAGTGGCTAAGAAGTGCACCAGGTCCCCTTTCAGTTCAATCCTGTCTGCCAGGGTCCCAGTAGGGGGTGAGGCAGTCCTTTTTGTGAGGGCAGGCCCTCCACCCTCCCAGCCCAGGAAGACCCATTCAAAATGCAGATGAATGTAAGTGAGGCTGAGTACCCTGTGTTTGGGGTGTGTCTGAGTGAATGCACAAGGAGCTGTCAACTAAACCTAGCCAGACGTGGATTGTAAGGCACAGAAAGTTTTAAGTGCAAATAAATGCTCACTTTCTAAAAGTGGCATTTCTAGAATAGTAATATTAAATCCAACTTCACCAGTCAGCAGGATTTTGTATTACCATTCTGGCCATACTAAATATGACCTTCCTTCTCCTTTCAGATCAGCAGCTACCACTTCAATAATGTATGAGGGCAGCCCCAATGTTAGCCTATGAAGGGAGCAGGCCTCACAGTAGTGTAAAAACGAATTTAGGAGTTTTACACTACCAGGACATATAAACTACACAGGTACATGTCCTGCCTTTTACCCACACAGCACCCTGCTCTAGGGGTTACCTAGGGCACACATTGGGGTGACTTATATGTAGAAAAAGGGGAATTTTATGCTTGGCAAGTACTTTTAAATGCCAAGTCAAAGTGGCAGTGAAACTGCACACACAGGCCTTGCAATGGCAGGCCTGAGACAAGGTTAAGGGGCTACTTAAGTGGGTGGCACAACCAGTGTTGCAGGCCCACTAGTAGCATTTAATCTACAGGCCCTAGGCACATATAGTGCACTCTACTAGGGTCTTACAAGTAAATCAAATAGCCAATCATGGATAAACCAATCAACAGTACAATTTACACAGAGAACATATGAACTTTAGCACTGGTTAGCAGTGGTAAAGTGCCCAGAGTGTTCAAAAGCCAACAGCAACAGGTCTGAAAAAATAGGAGGAAGGAGGCAAAAAGTTTGGGGATGACCGTGTCAAAAGGCCAGGTCCAACATAACCCCCCACCAGCCTAAAGCCAGGGGAGAACAATCACTATCCTGATGTACTTCCCTGTTTGAGGCGATAGAACAAGGACCCAGGCCCACAACAGCAGGGGCATGTTCCAGTTCTTCGCCTTCCTGACTCCACTTGGATCCCTCTCTCCATACTTTCAGGGCCCACTAAGCCAACCCATGGGGAACCTTTCTCCTTACCTGTGGATACCATCTGTGCAGCACCTAAACTTACTTTGCTCACAGATGTATCCCAGGGGCCGGATAGTACCCCCAGGACCAACACAGTGGTGTTGCCCACTCTACCCCCGGGGTGTGACTCTTGTCCCCTCCCCAGGGATAACTCTGTCCACCTGGACAGCAAGCCACAGTGGCCACTGACAGCCGTCAGGGATGAGAGCCAGGCCCCAGGCCTCTCAAAGCTCCCTAACCACTGTGACTGTGGAGAGTGGGGGGCGGTAGCACCAGGTGCTGGGCACCCTTTAACCACTCTTCCTTCCACCAGGTCAGGGATGACCACCTGAACCTAGTCCTCCCCTCTGGGGCTCTGTACCCTCCCTCCTGGAGCGGCACCCCCAGAGTCCAACATGGTCAGGGTGCTTATAGAAGCAGCCCTGCACCATTCCTTCACCAGTGCAGGGCTGTTAACCTGCAACTGGTCCTCCAACCTGGGGTCTGTACCTTCAAGTTGGACTAGGGCCCGGGGTGAGGCTTCCCTCCCCCTGCCCTCCCTTCTGGGGTCCAGCACCCTCCAACTAGGAGTGGCCTCCTCAGAAGACAACATGGTAGGGGCACTGTTATCAGTAGCCCCTTCCTCCAGGTCAGGGGGGATACCCTGAACCTGGTCTTCCAGCCCAGGGTTTGTACCCTCAGACTGGATCACTGCCTGGTAAACCAGGACTTTCTGGGGGGCACACCTAACCCCCACCAGGTCAGAGTTTAACCCCTGAACCTGGCCATCCAACCCAGAGTCACCACCCTGAGGTTGAACACTTGCCTGGCACACCAGGACTTCCTGGGGGGCACGCTCACCCTCCACAAGGGACACACTGTCCCCAAGGGCTACACAAGAGTCTGGCTGGCGCAGGTCTCCTGATCTCTGCCCATCTGGCAGAGTCTGGATCTCCCCCAAACCAGAAACGGTTTCACCTGGGTCATTCTTGGGGGGCTCTGCTCTCAGAGCTGACCCCTGACTCTCCAGGACCTCCATTGGGGTCCGCAACCCCCTCTCAACCCTCTGTCTGGACTTCTGCACCCCCTCGCTAGGAGTGGTACTGCCAGACACCAGAACTGGTGGGATGCTGGCTACAGTCACCCCCCCCAAGTTCTTCTGACACTGCGGGGTCTCCCTCAACAGGTGGCCCTACGGTACAGGCTAGGCTTCCCTCCTGGTGTTCCCTCATGGAACCCTCTAGGACCTGGGACCTACCTGAGACACTACAATCCTCTCCCACCTCACTTGGTTGGGAAACACCTAGACCACTCCCTTCAGGAGCACCCCCAAATGGCTCTTCAGACTCTCTGGTACTCACCCAGAAGTCTGCCTCCATTGTAAGCTCCCTGGGGTCAGAGAACTCACACTCTACCTGGTGTTGGCGTAGCTCTGGAAAATAAGGACCAGACATATGCTCTCCAGCAATTACATCACTCTGCCCCTCACATGTATTAACCAAAGTACCCTTCACCCAACCATCCAGTGACTCAGCCTTGAAAAAGCACTCTACATCACCCTCCTGAGACTGGTGAGACCGTATCTGACTGTCCGTGACACTCAACCCATACTCTTCTGGGATGTCTCCACACTCTATATCCAGTACGTCCACCAGGGGGGAACCCTTTTCCCTGTCACTCTCTTCTAGAGCCGGTAAAGTGTCCCTCCCCCCAGTAGGAATATGACTACCTGTGCCAGTTCCCCAATCCTCCTCAGGGACCCTGTGCATAACGGGAAATACCTCATACTCCTGAACCGCCTGGCGTGTGTCGACTCCCTTCTTCAAGTCGGGCACCACATCTCTGGGACTGTGCATTTCTTCAGCAGGACTGGATACAAGATTTTTGCTGCCACCATCTGAACTGGACTCAACCCTTCCGGCATCCAGTTTCAGCTCTTCACAGCTCAGCTCCTGAGATGCAATCCTTTATTTTTCCCGGGCTAAGGCTCTTGCTGCTTCAGCCCTCTCAATAAAGTCATCTAGCTCCGCCGTCGACCGCTCTGCAGCTAGGACCCATTCATCTCTCACTGGTTCTCTTTCCTCATCTGAGTAGTCCTCCTCCTCATCTGAGCAGTCCTCTTCCTCATCTGAGCAGACCTCAGTCTTTTGGTTTTCTGCTGCCTATTCCTCTGCCCATTAGGGTTCCCCCAGGCTATGTAGATATCTGGCAGTTCCATCTTAGCAGATCTCCTTGACATAGGAAGTCCCCATTTTCTGCAAAGCCCCCTTAGCTCAGCCTTGGTGAGGGATTCAACAGGCAGAACAAATGACACACGGTAGGTACCCATTCCCAATCTGGCAAGGTATCACAGGCAAAACCAAAAACCAAAGTCCAAAATATCAATAATATATTCAGGAGGACATCAGAGCACCAAAAGGAAAAAGATGAAAAAATCAAGTTGACCTTCAACTGTGGGTAGGTAGTGAAATACTTAGCTACTGTATGTCACTGCACAAATACAAGTCCTATCCTCACCGCTGATCACCAATGTTAGAAATGGGGTCTTTGTTTGGCAATCAGGTTACCCCCTGTCCAAGCAAGGACTCTCACTCTAGTCTGGGTACGTCTCACACAATCCAAATTATCATGTGCCCACCCTCTGGTAGCTTGGCACTGAGCAGTCAGGCCTAACTTAGAAGGCAATGTGTAAAGTATTTGTCAAATAAATCATACAATAACACAATATAGCACCACAAAAATACACCACACAGTGTTTAGAAAAAAAATATATTATTTATCTGGATATTTGCAGGTCAAAACGATAAAGATGCAATATGAATGTGTAAAGATATCACTGAAAAGTGATATAAGGTGTTTTAAGTCTTTAAAAAGCAAACAAAGTCTCTTTCAAGCACAATGTACCTGGTTTGGAGAGGAAAATCTCCGCAGAGGGCCGCAGAGGAGGAGATGCGTGGAAAAATGGTGTGTGCGTCGGTTTCGCCCCTTCACACACGGACTTGCGTCGTTATTTTCCACGCGGGGAGACGTGCGTCGTTCTCTGGGAAGAAAAATGGTGTGTGTGTCGGTTTCGCCCCTTCACACATTGACTTGCGTCGTTATTTTTTACTCGGGGATGACGTGTGTCGTTTTCCGGCATGCGGACCATCTCCTTCTGTGGGTCGCGGGATTACCAGATGTCCTAGGGTCTGTGCGTGGAATCCTCGGCTTGTAATCCGGCTGTGCGTCATTCCGGTGGGCTGTGCGTGGATTTTTCTTCCTCACGGCAGGCATTGTGTCGATTTCCTCTCTAGAAGTCGGGCGGCGTTGTCCAGGCGGGCCATGCGTCAAAGTTCCGGTTGCACCGCAGGTGTCGCGTCGAGCGGCGTCTTTCCGGATCGGCGTGCAGTGAATTTTTACCAGCGGAGCAAGCTGTGTGTCTAATTTTTCAGCGCACAAGGAGTCCAGTTGAAAAAGAGAAGTCTTTTTGGTCCTGAGACTTCAGGGAACAGGAGGCAAGCTCTATCTAAGCCTTTGGAGAGCACTTTTGTAGCAAGACAAGAGTTCAGCAAGGCAGCAGGCCAACAGCAAGGCAGCAGTCCTTTGTAGAAAGCAGTCAGGTGAGTCCTTTGAGCAGCCAGGCAGTTCTTCTTGGCAGGATGCAGGTTCTGGTTCAGGTTTCTTCTCCAGCAAGTGTCTGTGGTGGTAGGGGAGAGGCCCTGTTTTATACTAAAATGTGCCTTTGAAGTGGGGGTGACTTCAAAGAGTGGCTAAGAAGTGCACCAGGTCCCCTTTCAGTTCAATCCTGTCTGCCAGGGTCCCAGTAGGGGGTGAGGCAGTCCTTTTTGTGAGGGCAGGACCTCCACCCTCCCAGCCCAGGAAGACCCATTCAAAATGCAGATGAATGTAAGTGAGGCTGAGTACCCTGTGTTTGGGGTGTGTCTGAGTGAATGCACAAGGAGCTGTCAACTAAACCTAGCCAGACGTGGATTGTAAGGCACAGAAAGATTTAAGTGCAAAGAAATGCTCACTTTCTAAAAGTGGCATTTCTAGAATAGTAATATTAAATCCAACTTCACCAGTCAGCAGGATTTTGTATTACCATTTTGGCCATACTAAATATGACCTTCCTTCTCCTCTCCTTTCAGCAGCTACCACTTCAATAATGTATGAGGGCAGCCCCAATGTTAGCCTATGAAGGGAGCAGGCCTCACAGTAGTGTAAAAACAAATTTAGGAGTTTTACACTACCAGGACATATAAACTACACAGGTACATGTCCTGCCTTTTACCCACACAGCACCCTGCTCTAGTGGTTACCTAGGGCACACATTAGGGGTGACTTATATGTAGAAAAATTGGAGTTTTAGGCTTGGCAAGTACTTTTAAATACCAAGTCGAAGTGGCAGTGAAACTGCACCCACAGGCCTTGCAATGGCAGGCCAGAGACAAGGTTAAGGGGCTACTTAAGTGGGTGGCACAACCAGTGCTGCAGACCCACTAGTAGCATTTAATCTACAGGCCCTAGGGACATATAGTGCACTCTACTAGGGTCTTACAAATAAATCAAATAGCCAATCATGGATAAACCAATCAACAGTACAATTTACACAGAGAACATATGCACTTTAGCACTGGTTAGCAGTGGTAAAGTGCCCAGAGTTCAAAAGCCAACAACAGGTCAGAAAAAAATAGGAGGAAGGAAGCAAAAAGTTTGGGGATGACCCTGTCAAAAGGCCAGGTCCAAAAGAGACATCCCCCGTGTACAGGCCACTGGTGGCATTGGCAGCAATGGAGGACAGGCACATTATGCTCAATTACAGACTTAAAAGGGCCTCAATCCAAGAGCTGTGTGCCCAATTGGAGCCTGACCTGATCTCAGCAATCCATCAGGCACTGGGATACACCCTCTTGTGCAAGTCCTATCGGTGCTACATTTCTTGGCAAGTGGCTCCTTCCAAGTGACAGTGGCCATGGCAGCAGGGATGTCACAGCCAATGTTCTCAATAGTGCTGACCAGAGTGTTGTCTGCCCTGATGAAACACATGCGCAGCTACATCGTTTTCCCCCAGGTGGAGGATTTGGCCACAGTGAATGCTGACTTCTATGCAATGGGACATATCCCCAACATCATTGGAGCAATTGATGGTACACATAATGCCTTTGCCCCCCCACCCGGAGAAATCAACATGTGTTCAGAAATCGAAAGTGCTTTCACTCCATCAATGTGCAGATAGTGTGCCTTGCGTGCCAGTACATCTCCCCTGTTAATGCAAAGTATCTTGGGTCTGTGCATGATTCCTTTATCCTGAGGAATAGCAGCATCCCATATGTGATGGCTCAACTCCAGAGACACCGGGTGTGGCTAAAAGGTGAGCCCACAGTCCCCACTCAGTGTCTGTTGGTAAATGGGTGTGGGGTGGGCCCTAAGGGTGAGTGTAAAGAAATGGCTCCCTGTTGCAGTTACCCCCCACTTTTTGCCTGACAATGATGCTGACTTGACTGAGAAGTGTGCTGGGACCCTGCTAACCAGGCCCCAGCACCAGTGTTCTTTCACCTAAAATGTACCATTGTCTCCACAATTGGCACAACCCTGGCATCCAGGTAAGTCCCTTGTAACTGGTACCCCTGGTACCAAGGGCCCTGATGCCAGGGAAGGTCTCTAAGGGCTGCAGCATGTCTTATGCCACCCTAGGGACCCCTCACTCAGCACAGACACACTGCTTGCCAGCTTGTGTGTGCTGATGGGGAGAAAATGACTAAGTCGACATGGCACTCCCCTCAGGGTGCCATGCCAACCTCACACTGCCTGTGGCATAGGTAAGTCACCCCTCTAGCAGGCCTTACAGCCCTAAGGCAGGGTGCACTATACCACAGGTGAGGGCATATGTGCATGAGCACTATGCCCCTACAGTGTCTAAACAAAACCTTAGACATTGTAAGTGCATATGGTCTGGGAGTCTGTCAAAAACGAACTCCACAGCTCCATAATGGCTACACTGAACACTGGGAAGTTTGATATCAAACTTCTCAGAATAATAAACCCACACTGATGCCAGTGTTGGATTTATTAAAAAATGCACACAGAGGGCATCTTAGAGATGCCCCCTGTATTTTACCCAATTGTTCAGTGCAGGACTGACTGGTCTGTGCCAGCCTGCTGCTGAGAGATGAGTTTCTGACCCCATGCGGTGAGAGCCTTTGTGCTCTCTGAGGACAGAAACAAAGCCTGCTCTGGGTGGAGGTGCTTCACACCTCCCCCTGCAGGAACTGTAACACCTAGCAGTGAGCTTCAAAGGCTCAAGCTTCGTGTTACAATGCCCCAGGGCACTCCAGCTAGTGTAGATGCCCACCCCCTGAACACAGCCCCCACTTTTGGCGGCAAGTCCAGGAGAGATAATGAGAAAAACAAGGAGGAGTCACTGGCCAGTCAGGACAGCCCCTAAGGTGTCCTGAGCTGAGGTGACTCTGACTTTTAGAAATCCTCCATCTTGCAGATGGAGGATTCCCCCAATAGGAATAGGGATGTGCCCCCCTCCCCTCAGGGAGGAGGCACAAAGAGGGTGTAGCCACCCTAAAGGACAGTAGCCATTGGCTACTGCCCTCCCAGACCTAAACACGCCCTTAAATTTAGTATTTAAGGGCTCCCCAGAACCTAGGAACTCAGATTCCTGCAACCTAAGAAGAAGAGGACTGCTAAGCTGAAAAACCCTGCAGAGAAGACGGAGACACCAACTGCCTTGGCCCCAGCTCTACCGGCCTGTCTCCCCCCTTCGGAAGAAAACTGCTCCAGCGAAGCTTTCCCCAGGACCAGCAACATCTGAATCCTCAGAGGACTGCCCTGCTCTAAAAGGACCAAGAAACTCCTGAGAACAGCGGCCCTGTTCACCCAAGACTGCAACTTTGTTTCTAAAGGAGCAACTTAAAGACAACAGCGTTTTCCGCCAGAAGCGTGAGACTTGCAACCCTGCACCCGGCGAACCCGACTCGACTGGTGGAGAAACAACACTTCATGGAGGACCCTCCGGCGACTCCGAGACTGTGAGTAACCAAAGTTGTCCCCCCTGAGCCCCCACAGCGACGCCTGCAGAGGGAATCCCGAGGCTCCCCCTGACCGCGACTGCCTGACTCCAAGATCCCGACGCCTGGAAAAGACCCTGCACCCGCAGCCCCCAGGACCTGAAGGATCGGAACTCCAGTGCAGGAGTGACCCCCAGGAGGCCCTCTCACTTGCCCAGGTGGTAGCTACCCCGAGGAGCCCCCCCCTTGCCTGCCTGCACCGCTGAAGAGACCCCTTGGTCTCCCATTGATTTCAATTACAAACCTGACGTGTGTTGGCACACTGCACCCGGCCGCCCCCGTGCTGCTGAGGGTGTACTTTCTGTGCTAACTTGTGTCCCCCCCGGTGCCCTACAAAACCCCCCTGGTCTGCCCTCCAAAGACACGGGTACTTACCTGCTGGCAGACTGGAACCGGGGCACCCCCTTCTCCATTGAAGCCTATGTGTTTTGGGCACCACTTTGAACTCTGCACCTGACCGGCCCTGAGCTGCTGGTGTTGTAACTTTGTGGTTGCTCTGAACCCCCAACGGTGGGCTACCTTGGACCCAAACTTGAACCCCGTAGGTGGTTTACTTACCTGCAAGAACTAACAATTACTTACCTCCCCTAGGAACTGTGAAAATTGCACTGTCTAGTTTTAAAATAGCTATATGTGTTTTATTTGAAAAGTATATATGCTATTGTGATTATTCAAAGTTCCTAAAGTACTTACCTGCAATACCTTTCATTTGAGATATTACATGTAAAATTTGAACCTGTGGTTCTTAAAATAAACTAAGAAAAGGTATGTTTCTATACAAAAACCTATTGGCCTGGAATTGTCTCTGAGTGTGTGTTCCTCATTTATTGCATGTGTGTATGTACAACAAATGCCTAACACTACTCCTTTGATAAGCCTACTGCTCGACCACACTACCACAAAATAGAGCATTAGTATTATCTCTTTTTGCCACTATCTTACCTCTAAGGGGAACCCTTGGACTCTGTGCATACTATTCCTTACTTTGAAATAGTGCATACAGAGCCACCTTCCTACAGTGAGTGTGTGGCTAACAGGTATCCCTCGATATTTGCAGGTATGTCTGGTTACCCCAACCTCTCATGATTACTGACCCCAATGAGGAATGCTAGGACAAGGGCAGAGGAACGTTACAAGGAGGCACATGGGCGTACAAGAAGAATTATTCAGCGCACCTTTGGCCTCCATTCCCAGGAGGCCAGGTTCAGGTGCCTCCATCTGACAGGTGGATCCCTGTGCTACTCACCAAAGAAGGTGTGCTAGATCATTATGGCATGTTGCATGTTACACAACCTTGCCTTGAGACGCCAGGTGCCTTTTCTACAGGAGGATGGGGCTGGAGATCCGCATGTGGCAGCTGTGGAGCCTGTGGACAGTGACAAAGAGGAGGCAGAGGATGAGGATGTGGACAACAGAATAACTATTATACGACAGTACTTCCAGTGACACACAGGTAAGACACTGTAACATCACCTTTCATTGCAGTTTTCTGTAGTGATTTTTCTCTCAAAAGCTGCTGTTCCCACTACTATGGTCACTTACAGTACCCTTTGACATGTCTATTCACAGATCTTTTAGCCCTACTGTGGCTCCTGGTGTATTGCAGCACATTACAGGTCATACCTATGTATACATAACTGTGCAGTCTAATTGCAATGGTTACATATTGTTAAACAAATACATCCTTAAATCATTTGACAAACTCCATACTTGCATTTTTAGAGGGTGTTTATTTCAGTGTTGAGAAGTAAATGGGGATGTGCAATGGGCTGGGGTGATGATGGAGGAAAGTCCAGGATAAATTTCAGTCTATTTGTATCACATGTACATTGCCCAATGGGACATAGGAAGGGGAGTAATGGAAGTTCAATGTGGACAGGGTAACAGAGTGGGACACAAGGGTGACAATCATGAGAGTCTTATTTCCTGGTGGGGGTCTTGGCAATGTTCTTTGGCTTCTGCCTGGATCGCAGGGACCATTTGAGTGGCGTTTCTCCTTCTGCAGGGGGTGGGGTGCTGGTGGCCTGTTGTTCCTGTGGCAGGGCCTCCTGTCCACTAGCGTTGGCGGAGGTGGAGGGCTGCTCATCGGTGTGGCTAGTGTCAGTGGCCTGTTGGTGTGCCACTGCCTCCCTCATGGTGTTGGCCATGTCAGCTAGAACTCCTGCAATGGTGACCAGGTTGGTGTGGATGTTACTCAGGTCCTCCCTGATCTCCAGGTATTGTCCCTCTGCAGCCGCTGGGTCTCCTGCTACTTGGCCAGTATCTGGCCCATCGTCTCCTGGGAACGGTGGTATGCTCCCAGGATGTTGGTGAGTGCCTTGTGGAGGGTCGGTTCCCTGGGTCTGTCCTCCCCCTGTCGCACAGCAGTCCTCCCAGCTTCCCTGTTGTCCTGTGCCTCTGTCCCCTGAACCGTGTTCCCACTGAACCCAGGTCCCTGATCCTCTTGTGTTTCTGGGGTGTCCTGGGGTCCCTCTAGTGGTGGACACACTGTTGATTGACGTGTTCTGGGGACAGAGGTAAGGGCCCGCTGGGTGGGTGCTGTGCTGGTGTTTCAGAGCTGCTGTCATCACTGTGGGCCTCTTCTGTGGGGGGACTGGATGTTGCTGGCAACTCCTTCCCGGGTGACGTTGTGTGGGGGACTTGTGGGGATGCAAATGCATTGTTATATTTTCTGCATGTGTCATCTTGTGCATGGGTATGTTGCCCTCTATGGTTGATATTGCCATGGCAGGTTGGCCTTACTGAGAGTTGTTATTTGGTGGGCTGGGTGATTGTCTCTAGTGTGCATGCAGTGGTGATGGTTGTCCATGCAGGTCTTTGATTGGTGTCCATGCATTTCTGGGGCATGCAGGGCTTGGCATTGGGATGAGTGGGTTGTGGTGGTGGGGTGTATGTGTGGTGGTGGAGTTATGGGGGTGAGGGTAGGGGTGAGGGTATGTGATGGCAAGCAGGTAGGGGGGGTGAATGTGGTAAAGATTTGACTTACCAGAGTCCAGTCCTCCTGCTACTCCTGCAAGGCCCTTAGGATGCAGTATTGTCAAGACTTGCTCCTCCCATATTGTTAGTTGTTGGGGAGGAGGTAGGGGTCTACCGCCAGTCCTCTGTACTGCTATCTGGTGTCTTGCAACCACGGAACACACCTTCCCCCGTAGGTCATTCCACCTCTTCCTGATGTCATCCCTTGTTCTTGGGTGCTGTCCCACGCCGTTGACCCTGTCCACAATTCTCCACCATAGCTCCATCTTCCTAGCAATGGATGTCTGCTGCACCTGTGATCCGAATAGCTGTGGCTCTACCCGGATTATTTCATCCACCATGACCCTTAGCTCCTCCTCAGAGAACCTGGGGTGTCATTGTGGTGCCATGGGTGTAGTGTGAGTGTTGTGTGTGAGGGTGTGTGGGGTGATGTTTTGGGATGTGTGCTGTGAGGTGTGTGGATGGTGTATGGGTGATGGTGTTCTGTGCCTCTGGTTCTGTGGGTGCTCTTGGTGTCTCTCTCTCTCTCAGTTGTAATTTTTTTTGAAGTAATAAAGGGTTGTGGGTAGTGTGCAAGTGTGTTTTATATTGGTGTGGGTCTGGTGTGCGGATGGGTGTCAGGTGTGTGCTATTTGAATTGTCCAATGTAGTGTTGTTTTGTATGTGTGTGTGTATTTTGAGTGCAGCGGTATGTACCGCCAATGGTTTACTGCGGTTGAATGTCCACTGCGGTGATTCGTGGTTCATAATGCTGTGGGCGTAGTTCTGTTGGCGTAAGAGTGTGGGTTCTGGTACCGCCATTTTATCACTGACCTTTGGGCTGGCGGACTTGTGTGTGTCTGTATATTGACGGATTTCTATGTGTGTGTCATAATATGGGTAGCAGTATACCGCTGCGGTATGTTGGCGGCAGTTGGCATGGCGGTAAGCGGGAATTACCGCCAATGTCATAATGAGGGCCTTAATGTTTTTTGGTGCTATTTTTATATGTAAGCTCTAGTTCCCCTTACTGGATTTGTGCCATTTTGGTATCATTTTATTTATTTCAATGGACTCTATGTTTCTAAATTGCTTTGGGATTTTTTTTGTGTTGTGTTTTGACTTGATGCCTGTTTTGGTACTTCATGAATTACAGATTGCCTCTGAATTAAGCCTGTCTGCTATATGGCCATACCTACCAGTGGTTTTAGCTTAGGTTAAGTTAGTGACTTTAATGGTTCACCTTGACAATGATTGTGATTTTTACTTGAGTTAGGTACCTACCCCATCATCGAATAACCCAATTCTTAAGGGGCAAACCTGTATTTCATCAGCCTTCCACTCTCACTCCAGAGATCTTGATACACACAATGTCACAAGTGAGTAGATTAAAGTTTTTTTTATTTGCATTCCGGGACTTCAATCTGAATTTTAAAGTGGTCTAAACAACCCTGAAAGTACCCAAATGCAAAGAATAAAACAGGGCTGAATAAGCTTATGTCTGAAATGAGCCAAGCCCTAGATTGCTTAATCCTCAACAGCAGCACTTTGTCTTTACTGTGCCTGTACTGTTAATGCAAAGTGTCATCACGATCTCTTGGTGCAGTGGCTCGGCAACAGACAGACGTTGGTCTCCCCTGGGCCGACTAGCCGTCCTCTCCTTAGCGTGCACTGCAACTGTTACTGTGGTCAGACCTCTCAATGTCTATGTCAAGCTTCAGCAGCTCATTCTGTTTTGATTTTATTTTGCACGTTGTTAATTATACTTTGCATTTGTAGTAGGAAAAAATAAACTGCAATTAACAGAAATTTAAGTTAAACTAGCCCTAGATTAACTAATTATGCCTAACAATTTGAGCGCTGTATCTGCCCACCCTCAGCTGGTATGGTGAAGTCTGTGCATCAAGGTCCCGTGAGTAACCTTTCAGTGCAGAATGCATGAATGAGCAAGGTTGTTAGACACTTGAGCCCAGTAGATTTTTGCTACACCCATGCATACCTGCCAAGATGTGAGCTTCCCTTTGTGTCATACTTCCATGTTTTTGGAATACTTATGTGCGACATTTTGATGCTTTATGTGTGATGCTTTGACTTACATTTTACCACCAGTGGAACAGAGCAATTATATTCTAATTAAGCAGAATTGTTGAATTGCTCCCCTTTGCCCAATTCAATATTCCAGTAATGGCCTCGAAATAGCCCTGCATGCAAAAAGCTTTTGGAAAGAAAAAGCCGGCTAAATGTGTCAGTCCCACACTATGCAAGGTCACTTGGCAGCTCACAGGTGAGTGCTTTGAGGAAGACTCTTTTTTTAGGAGACTTCGGGGCATATTTATACTTGTTGTGCGCCGAATTTGCATCATTTTTTTAATGCAAATTCGGTGCAAAACTAACTTCATATTTATACTTTGGCCCTAGACCCGTCTAGTGCCAAAGTTATGGAGTTAAAGTCAGTTTTGGGACATGAAAGCCTACCTTGCATCAATGAGATGCAAAAAATGACTCTATGGCAATAGCGCCATATTTATTTCCCTGTACTAAAATAACACACACGGAAAGGAGGGGTCAAATAATGGTGCAAAGCTTGCTTTGCACCTGTATTGAACGCCTGGGTCAGGGCAGGCGTTAGGGGACTTGTGGGCCTATTTCCATGGTGAACAACATAGAATAAGCCCACAGGTGCCCTCCCAATGCCCCAGGGAGACCCCCACCCACACCGGAGGGACAGCAGAGGATGAGGGACCCCATCCCAGGTAAGTATAGGTAAGTACAGGTAAGTATTTTTTTTTAAAGTGCCACTGGGGGCCCTGAAATGGGCCCCCCACATGGCACTGGGTGCAATGGCCATGATTCCTGTCTTTTCCAAGACAGAAGTCATGTGGTATGGATGGTTTTGTGTCAGAAAATGACGCTAATATGGTTAGAGTCATTTTTTTTACTCTAACCTGCCTAATGTCATTTATTGGTGCAAAACTCCCTTCTCCCATACAGCCACCCCCACCCGACAAATGAAATTTTTTTTTACGCTAGCCTACCCTTTGCGCCAGCTTGCGCCAGTCCATAAATATGGTGCCCGGCTGGTACTCAAGAATGATGCAAGCCGGTGCAAAACTTTGTGATGCAAAACTGAGTTATGGCAGTTTTGCACCAAAAAGTATAAATATGCCACTTTGTTTGCTAATGGCACATGTATCTCTAATAGAATAATATTGTAGTCAGGTAGTAAACGGCACCTCATGCATCTGCATAATGTATACTATGTTCTGATGCTAAAAAGCCAGAGCATCAGAGAACAAAACATTATTTTTTAAAGGAAATGTATTAGTATAAAATGATGCTGCTGTCTGCGAGAACACCCTTGCTATTTGAAGTGGTGAAAACCCCACTGTGCCTTCTAATTTTCCATTACCGAGTCAGTGCAGTATTCTGAAACGTATTAACTAAGGAAATCTTAGTTAAAGAGGAAAACAAGCATACAGGTGTACTCTGCAGAAATCTCTGCTACTCGTGCTGCAGATTACAGACATCCAACAGAGCGCCACAAGGGCAGAAAGATACTGGCAGAATTTTGCCTCTGGGCTATTTTTCACCCCTGCCATCCAGTGCTTAGTTTCTAAAAACAAAATGGGGTTGTGGGGCAACGCAACAAGTCACCTTGCTGTGCTGCATCACAGTAAAAGGGCAGGAAGGCATTGTATTTATCCCAATACAGTGCATTTTGTTCTTTCCCAACACTGGTGCACAAGGAACTCATTGGCCATGCTGCAAGGGTGCCTCCGTTGCATGCAGGATTGTTTTTTGTACATGAAGGGGCATCCTCCTGCACAAAACCAATCCCTTGAGGCATATTATTCTATGTGTGCTGCAGAATTCAGCATACATAGAAAGAGGAAGTAACAAGGAGAAATAAAGATATTTCTCCTCATTATGCCTCGCACATTGAATGCCTTCCCCGGGCAGGGTAATGCAACACAGCAATTTGTGGTACATTGTGTAACTCAAGATTTATGAAGCCAATCAGGGCCACACAAAGTGACCTTGTATGGCTTCATAAATCGCATTTGAGGTTTGCGTCAAGCTTATACAATGATGCATGGTGCAAATGTGTTGCAAACAGCCTCATAAATATGCCCCCTAGTGCCAAGGCCCTCGTCAGGAGGCCATTGCAGTTTGCACCATTCCTTTCCTCTGCTAGTGCTGCAAATGACAGTGCCGAAGCAACTACTAACAATCACATTGCTACAAGTGTGACAGTTCAGCCTATTCCAGGCCCCATAAGCTATGAGAACGGCTTGTGTGGCATTATTAATAATTACATTTTTAATGTGTATTGAATTAATAAACAATTACTGTGCTCATAACTAAATTAGATAGACAGTGCCATAAGTGCCAGTGTTGACAATTAAGTGCTGGTGCCGAGCAGCAGACACAACACGCTCAAATTAAGCACTGCTGCCATCCCTCTGTAGAAACATAGCAGTCGTAAGACAGAGAGAGACTGGGTAGGGCTCACAGGAAGAAATGGCTCCAGTCACATGGCCACTGGCAAAGGTGAGCAAACGCACCCAAGATGTGTTGAGAAGGCGGAAGAAGGTTGGCTCACCAAGGCCCATATTTATACTTTTTAAGCGCCGCATTTGCGTCATTTGTTTGACGCACAATCGGCGCAAACTCACAAAATACAATTATATTTTATACATTTGCGCCGCTTTTGCGTAAGAAAATTAAGCAAATGCGGCGCTAAAAAAGTATAAAAAGTGTGGGAGTGGGGAGCAAGCGAGAGTGAGGAAGAGAAAGGGTTATCATGAAGGATAGAAAATTCATATGCAGAGAAAATCTTTCATGTAGTGTCAGACCACCTAAAATTAATCTCACATCATCTCTCGTTCAAGTTGTCTCTGTGTAGAATGGGAAAAAATCTTGAAATTGTATGTTTGTTGTTAGCAGTGCTGTTCTGAAAGAAAATGAAAACCTGCACTTTAAGTTATTATATTGCTGGTTTGGGTTCTTGTTTAGTATGAAATGCCTTTCCTCACGTGGTATCACTGTTCCGCAGCTGAGGCACAACACTTGTCATTCTCGCAACGCTGAATTGGTCTAGTGGTAGTCAAGTGAACGCTGGACAGGCCATGACTTCCTAATGCACATGGTATCCAATCCACCATGACAAGGCTTTAAACTAAGGTCACCCAGGCTTTCATGGTGGAGATTAGATGATATCCGTACCGATAGATCAGAGACATTAGGGGCAACGGAGAGTTGTACTGTATGCACACATCTGGCATGGATATTTGTCCTGTGCGTGCACCCATCAAATTCCCAGGCAGTCAGCTTTCCCATAATATTCACGCTTCACTCAACACAACCGGCTGCACTAAACACACTGCTTAAAGCAGTGCTTGGGTTTGCTGGTTAATCGGGATTGCCACCCCCAGCATTAACTATAAAGTGTTCTGGTCTTGAGAAATAAGTGCCAGTGGTAGGCACGACATCCACTGCCACACATTAAGCACTGCTTTTAATGAGACAGTTATAACACTACTAGAATTCTCAGAATTTCTTCTGTACCTTGAATTATGCAGCACCATCACTTTTTAATATGGCTGCAGTACTTGTAGTAAAACAATATAGCCATTTTTCAGAAGAACTGACATCAATTGAATTAGAAAGAACCAGCTTATCTTTGCAGTATTGTTAGATTTTTGGGGGGAATACCAGTTGCCCTTATTAATAGGCTCCTATATTTTATTTCTTTTAGTTATGAGATTGTGGCACTTCTTTGCTGGGCTTTTGTGTTCAATGTGAGACACTGTGGGTGCCTAAATTTAAGGTGGACTGCTCTCCATTTAGGGCCAGATTTATGCCTGCCTTGCACCATTCCAATGCCACATTAGGGTAATTTTTTTATGCTATTGTGGCGTTGGAAGGGGAAAAACGCTGCACTATATTTACAAAGAGGTGCAATGCTTGCGTTGTGTTCCGGCACTAGGGGGGGCCGTAAAAATAGTGCAAAGGAATCTATAAGATTCATTTGCACCATTTTTCTCTGCATTTTTTAACACCTGCTAAGTACAGATGTTAAAAAGAGGCTCCCGTTGATTACAATGGGCCTTTGGTTGCTTTGTAAGATTGCCATCATAATTTTTTATGCTAATACTGCAAAGCACCAGTCTAGTGTAAAAAAATTATGATGCCAGTCATCCTAACTACCACCATGGTGCACCGTATTTTAAATACGGCGCTACCATGGTGGCATAAGGGGGGTGCTAAGGGGCAAAAGAGAAGTGACGCTGCAGTCGGTGCAGCACCACTTTTCATAAATCTGCCCCTTAATGTGTCGATACCTGCGCTTTACAGAAGAGCAGCTGCAGCTTTATACGGTTCCACCTCCCTGCAGGAGAGCAGGTTTTAATGAGACAGTTTTGGAAAGTGTAAGAAATGCATTGGGAGACCCATTAAGATTATCAACACCCCTCAGCAACGCTGTTATAATTTGAATGGAATATTACAGTCACCTTTGAAATGAGGCATTATACCAGTAATAGGACAGGAGCAGAACTGCCAAGAATGTGCTTTTAAATGGATAGCAGTAGCAGAGTACTGGCCGCAACCTGCAGTCTGAGAAGAGAGACACTATTAGATTAAAGGCAACGAAGTTTTGACACTCCCTGTGTGGAGAGAAGCCTACCAAGGAACACGGAAGGGCAATTTGACTTTGAAAAACATATTTGCACATATCTTTCCTCTGCAAGGCACAGTGGTATTTTAAAAAGGAAACAAATGCCCCTTCCCTACTCATATGACTGCCAATCCTCAGTTACTATGTAAGTTGAAAAATTGACTACTGTCTTTCCAACCGAGGGTAGTAACTTTATACAGCTTTCTGTTAACAAATAGTTAAGCACTCTTTTTACTTTTCAAGTTGTATTACCTGGCTGGTGATACATCTTTTTAAGGTGATGCATCTTTTGTAAATAATATTGTACTCATCTTATCTGTGCACATGGACAAATAATGCAGCAATTTATTTACAATGTCTAACTCGTTTAGTAGGAGACAGTAGGCAATTTACAGTTACAAGAGATTTCTTTTAAAATAAAATCAATTTAAATAATGACCTGTGTGAGTAAAATCTAGGCCTCACCAAAAACTTAATTTTAAACATGCACATTCCTTTCTAAACTCTGCATGACCCACATTTGCTTGACTTGCTTGATTTGCTGACAGAAATCTGTGTCTATCGTGACTTTTGCATGGCCTTTGTGTGATGCAAACTTCCTATGCTAACAAAAAAAGATCTATTATTCTTTTCTTTTTAACCGCTTGACCTGCATTGGAATCTCGGAACTTGCTAAACGAATCTGAAACTTGCTTCTTTCTGAACACATCTCTAGTGAAAAGGCATGTGAAAGATAAGACTATATAAAACATATATTTTTTTAAACATACATAAATTACCTTTCTTTCAGATACTGGGATGGCTGTGAAAATGATTCACTGTTTCTTATCATGAAAAATGTTCACTAATGTTTCTTATGCTAGAACTGTCTTTGTAAGAAGTTACCATCTCAATAGAAAATGTTCCTGTCTCATGGTTTTCTTGCCTGTGATTGGCTGTCCATATAACACATCTGAAACAATTGTAATAGAATTGTATACTTTCTAATTAGATTAAAAAAGTAGCCCAGGGAAAGAACAGATAGGGGGGATTGGGATGGATGAACTCTATCACTTAGCATACAGATCTTATGACTGCAAGACAGCGAGACAGACTTTGCGCTCTGACAAAACTATTTTCTATCAGAGTCTGGTACAGTAATCTTTATGAGTACTGATAGCTTCACTGACTAGACTGCCTCTTAGACATCTGTTTCTTTTTGCTATTTTCTGACTAGAATGATTTACTTTAGTGATTTATAATACTAGAATAGGGAATAGAATACTAGACACACTTTACACAGTGTTCTGCAAATCGTATTGACTACTAAAGAAAAAGATTTAAAACTTATGGAAAATAAAACTTTAAAGTTCTAACTACAATTCTCATTATTGACTCCTGAAAATTGATACAAATTTATGAATGATATGTATTTATGTTTAAATTGCAGTTTTCTTTCTCAGCCCATTGCAAAGATCCCCTACTGAGTATCTAAGAGTTACGAAGTGTTTTAACATTTAGAATTCTCCGTGCTCCCACTCTGTATGTGGCATTTATATATTTTAGTTATTTATCAAGACAGGTTGTACCGGGACCAGTAAATATTGCCTAAAAGCCAGTTCATAGCAGTATGTAGGACAGGGGATAGGCGACACAGTTAGTGGACCACAATGTTCACACACACCTGTAGTTGGTGTATGCTGAATAAGTGAAGAAATCTAGGGATCCACATAGAAGATGATCTATCTGGGTGCTCCATTTTAGATACAGGTCTTTGAATGGTGTTTATGCTGGAGATGGGGTAGAAATTAGATTGCTGTGTTTTGTCCACATTCTCAGTTTCAAGCTTGGGGGATAGTGGTCCTGTTCTGTTGAATGTGCATTCAACTGCTGCTTTGAAAAAGAATAGTTTCAAATCTTAACCACAGTAATCATAAGAGGGGTTAGACTTCTAAGAGGAGGCCATTTTGTCTCAGCAATGGGCTCTTAAGATTCCTAACTTTCTGTCACAGTGTTTCCGTACTGTCTTCACCAAAAAAGCATACACTGTCCTAATCACAAGTAACATAGCGTATAGCCAGATTTTGAAGGTGAGAGGGTCCTCTGTTTCAAACATCCTTGTATAGGAACCTTGAGGTGAATCTATTGTTGGACCAGGAACCAGGGAAGGAATCCAAGGCAGAGGAAATGGGCTGAGCATCGTAGGATTCGAGCAGAAACTGGCTGTCTGAGCAGAGTTTAATGATTTGAGCCTCGGGTAAGCTGATTTAAATGCAGTTACAGACCTGAACCTCGAGACAATTATGGATATAGGGACATTTTTAGCAGTAGTCACAACTATTTTTTCTGCAAACTGGCCTATGTACTATGAGGACGGATCGCAAATCACCAAAATGCCCTGCTTAATTAATATTCCTCTGGCAGTTTGAATTTAGTCCCCTTCTGTGATAGCTGCAATCAAAGGGATGGTGGCCTGAGGACACAGCAGACCACCATCCTTGTGTATTCCAAAACTGAAAACATATTTTTTTAAAGCTCCTTCAAGGAATCAGAGCTGGTTTCTTTGTTTTTTTTCTTAAAACGTTTTCCATTTTGGAAAAATTCACTGAGAGTGGCATTGGTCCCCTGGACAACTATCTACTTTCTCAGTCACAAACCATTGATACTTAGGTAACCAAATAGTAATTTGAAGGGGACGCCCCTAAAATGGCCATTTATGTTTGTGACTCTGTAATGATTTCTTAATACATTTTGAGATTTGGAAAAACGTTTCTAAATCACAGAATGGGCTTAGTACGGTGGTTCCCAACCTTTTGACTCCTGCAGGCCCCCACTTTATCATTACTGGAACCCAGGGACCCCCAATGAATCATTATTAGAATTCGGGGATCCTCTCCACTGACTTCTGGACCTAATCTGTTAATATTATTTAATTTTCTAAGCAGTCGTGTACACCCGGAGGAGGCTTTGCAGACTCCCAGGGGTCCCCGGACCACAGGTTGGCAACCACTGACTTAGTACATTTGTAAAAGGGGTTGTGTGGTCAAAGACCCTGTATTTTACAGAACCAAAGGGTTTTAAATCTTAAAAACTATTTGTGTATCTGTCTCTGTTATTCCTTCCATGTGTTCCTCTGCAGAGTGTAGCAGTAGGGTCACCTTCACTATGGTGATCTTGGTGTTTGAGCCTTTAAACTGCACCTTCGTGGGGATGGAATGACAAATACATGTTAAACAGAAATCCCGTTTTTTGTGTTGAGGTGGCTTAGGGGCTGTATTGAAGGCATGGAACCACAGGAAAGGGTGAGGTACATGGCCATCTCTTCATGATGGGAACCTAATTGTATTGAAGCATTGGAATACATTTAGGACTGTCAGCCTTCATGTTTTCAGATCTGATATCCATGGTGCTGCCAAAGTGGATCGCTAAGCCATTAGTATACAGATGAAATTGGAATGGATATTAGTTGATGATATGAGTCAGGAGCTGCAAAAACCCGTGAAACGGAGAAAAGAACACTTCTGCTTCCTGTTTGGAGATTTTTTCTGCAGAATGTTACACTTCCCTGTGAGAGGCTGGTCCTAATTCAGTCCAGTGCACCCAAATCCATTCTTGTAGCCCATTAAAAAGAATTTGAGGATTGACCATGTGATAGCCAGTAGACAGGTACAAGAGGACGAGGGCCGCTGATCTGTTTCTATGCAGTGCTGGAAACTGATAATTTTTGTGATAGTTCTCATTATTCTTTTTGCGCACCAGAGTGGGATGAAGCCAGATTGTTGGTCACGGAATATGTTATGGGCATGTGATCTAGGGTTTTTAGTGGCACTTTTTATGCCATGACCTTGCTTGTAATTGGCAAATTCGAGGCTGGTCACTAAATGGGAGATCTTTGGAGACTGCTGAAGTTTATTCATGAGGTGTGTAATCAATGCCTGTTTAGGTTGATCTGGAAAGAATTTGTAGAAGACGAATGCATTGATCAGGTTATTGAAGTCAGGCACAAAGGCTGGAAAGGATTTCTTAAGCCAAAATCAAACTGCTAAGCATGGTGGTGTGTTAATGTTGTAAACGTTGATTTCTGAGACAGTGCCACGATTTGGATTTCGCTTATCATCTGAAATGTAGGAAAGCTGGATTTTGTACAGGGACATTTATGTGGCACGGGAAGGTGAAGCCTAAATTCTTTCTATTATTGTCACACTGATCTGGAAAGAGAGGACCAGCGATCCTCATAATACTGCTCTGAGACAGTATGTGGCCCAAATGTGTCCTGATAGATCTGAAATAGTTTCATTGCAAGGTTCGACATGCTGTTGATCTGACTCATATTATATTTGCATTATTTTGCTTCAATGAGCATTTCATGGTAGCCTGTCATATAAAAAGACTTATCTTATGAATTTTGATCGCTGTCACGTCAGTTCAGCATTCAACCTGTTTTCTTCAGGCTGCGAGCTTTTGGATCAACTGTTTGGTTATTTTTCAGTTTCCAGTTTCTTTTAATGAAGAGGAGCTAACGTGTAGTTTCTTGGGAACTAGAGGCACTTTCAAAATCTCAGAGGCACTTCATTTTTCTTGGCACATCAGAAATACAGTAATGTGAATTTGAACTCCTTCATACTAACTTTCTTTACGTTTCTGATGGTGTTTATGTCTGGCGAGTGGTGTCACGCGGTATAATGGAATGATTTGTTTGTGGGATCAGTGAGAGACCGTGCATGGTGTGACATCATTTTGTCACACCCTCTGCTTGACTATGACTGCATAGTTTTAATTTTCAAATTGTTTGTCAACCCAATACCTCATTTGTCTCACATATAATTAAAATATATAGGTCCTGATTTATTCCAAAGTGGCACAGCGCGGTGGTGCGGCAAAATAAGTAGAGCCTTGCTGTGCCACTTTTTAAATGCAGGGATGCAACATATTTACAGGGATACGGCTCACCCCTTTGTTTCCCCCTGTGCCGGCACTGAATTAGGCTTCCTGTGCCAACGCAGGCATCCTTGCACCACAGTGCAAAGGTGTCTGCATTGAGGGGACTGATTGTTTATGTGCAGGAAGGTATTTATGTGTGCATAACGCAGCACACATAGAAAAAGCAAAAACGTGGAGGAACAAAAGCATTCCTCCTCGTTTTGACATGCTAATGCCACATACGTGGTGGAGTTAATTTTTGCAGCTGCCACCGATTTATGATCTCTTGTAAAACTAGTAAAAGTCACACTCTGGGGTAGTGGAGCTTATCTCACCGCATCGCACCATAGCTTCCATTTCAACAATAACTCTTTTTGACTTTTACATACATGTTTGGCAAGTGCACCCCTTTGAGCCACCACTACCCATTTTCTTTGTTCAAAGGTAAAGGGTGTTGTGGTGGAACTCCCACTGCAACACCCATTGCATGCCCCTCTGATGCAGAAACTGTGTCGAAGGGGCCAATATTTACAAGTCCATATTTACAAGGAGGCGTAACGCCACAAAAAGGGGCGTTACACCTCCTTGTAAATATGGAGCAGTGGTCAGCGCCACCGGAGCGCCATGAAAAGTGACGCTCTGGTGACTCTAGGGGCTCTTAAATCTGCCACATATGCTTTTGGGCATAAAGAAAATTAAATCATTTTGTAATGAAATGTATCATTTCTAATGCATGTCCATTGCCCTTCACAAAAGAGCCATTATTGAAACATTAGCTAAGGCCTCAGGAGAACATCTCACTTTCTTTAAGTAACCATTTCTGTGTTGGAATAAATTGCCTAACATTTGAAATGTCATTCCTCTACTGGAACTGTATTTTCCCCTAACCTCTTTAGTAGCTATTGCCTTAGGACTCGATCAAGGTGGAGCCAGTAATTATGTTTTGTAAAGAAATTCCTGGCTGCACCCAAAATGGCATTACAAATTGAGTAGAAATCAGAGGTAACTGCTTCTTAAATTGTGGCACCTAAAACCAGCTGTAAATCCCTGGAACACATAGCGCAGAGGCATTGTCTCCACTCTTTTGAATAGGGAATAACATATACTATTACCATAATTTCGAGATGTTAAAGTCAGATCAAGTGTGAATCACACACCGGCTAAATTTTTGAAAACAGCATTTACTGTGCTGCTAGAACAACCACATGCCTTTACAATGACGCCTGGACAACAAATGTTTCTTTACAACAAGTGCACCCCAAAAGTATTATGTAAACACAGCATACCTGTCAAACAGGCTGTGACATTTTAATGCCAAAAAGGCCGCCTAAAATTTGTGGTTCATTGGATGGAGGACACAAGTGGGGCCCGACAAAGTGTCAGCTAACATTTGCCTGTGACAGGGGAGCTTTGATGTGTGCTCCAAGTGTCACATGAAAAACCAGAGGAGTCTTGTCAAGCAGGATGTGACATTCAAGCAGGACCTGACACTTTGTTGTCAAAAAGGATCCTCCCTGTCTGACTTGCATATTGTGTCAGGTTCAGATTGGTCATTTTTGACAATTCAGTTCAGCCTGTTGTTTGCACCTGGGAGAGAGTTCACACCGGGAGACCAAACTGCAGCGTTAGCTTGCGGTGGTTTCAGGCAGGAGAAAGGTAACTTTCTAAAAGTGACTTTTCCAGAATATAGGAAAAAACTGTCTTCACCAGTGACTTGGATATTTAATAACTTATTTTTCTAGCTAGTTCCGTTCCCAAGATGTATTAGTATTTAATATTGCAGCCTAGTGTTTTCTCCTGGAACAGCCAGCATTGCTACAGTGAAAATAGCTTTGAGGTGCCCGTCACTGTAAGTACATATGTAACATTAAACTTTACGTGTCCTGCTTTTAAATACATTCTGGACGATAATGCTTATGTAGCAGTGACTTTAAAATATTTCAAGGAATGTTTAGGCCAGTCAAACCTGATTATTTTGAAAGGATGAATTTGCAGTTAAACCTATAGGGCCAGATTTCTGGTGGCAGGCCTGCTGTCACATTTATATTGTCACTTTAGTGAATGGCACAATGGGCGCAGCAGTTCACTGGTGACATTTAACTTACAGTCCGTGGGTACACCTTGGTCTCATATACTAGGAACTTATAGGTATGTTAAATTTGCCAAGCAGGTGTGTACCAATTTCATCATGTTGAATGGACAAGCAAAAGTACTTTACTCCCGGGTAGCCAGAAAAAATAGGGTTCAGCAAAAGACAAAAAAAAAATCCAGGGTGGCCCTGCAGAAAGGGCACATTTCCTACAAGTGCCATAAGTGTGTGTGTGTAATGTTGCAGAGTCACCCCAGACACATGCTATCTTTTTCAAAAGTGATTTTACGCAGTTTCAAAACAGCAAGCTTACTGTGCTTTTATTTTTCTATCATGCCCTCACAATGGATATCTCTGTTTGGCATTTTTTAAGAACCTTTACATAGAAAACACTGATTCATAGTTCATGTGATAGCCGGCCCAGTCATCTATCACGTCTGGCTGCTTGCTGTCACTTACATTCACTTTGTACTAATTCCATTAGGCAATGCTACATTGTAAATCTATGAAAGACAGCTCTGTTATGTGCAATATATGTATTTTGCCAAAGGTTAAGCTGACACTTAGAGATGATTCTCAGAATTTATTGACAGAGCGTTAACTGTGAAGTCATCCGCACTGAAAATCTCATGATAGCAAGTGGAAGGTGCAATGCACTAGATCAGAATGTGTTTTGATTAAGGGGTAGGATAAATCTTTAGTGAAAATCTACACGCGTTTGTAATGTAAACGTTATTTCAGACTGGAAAGTTTGCTAAATTAGGTTATAGTTTAGACAAATGGTCCAGATTTACAGATTAGGAATGCTATGTACTCATCATCAAATTCTGGTAGGACACTTTAACTGTTAATAGGGCAGCAAAGTCCTTGATCACAGAATCTTTTTTTAAGAGAATCAGAAGAGGTAAGTCTTGAACAACATGAGGTACACCAATACACTCAGGGCCAGATTTATGGAAAGTGGCACAGCACCGAGTGTATCGCCACTTTCACTGTGCCCCTACTGCCACCATATATGCCCCACATTTAAAATATGGTGCACCATGGTGCAGTATAGGGGGCAATACCATCATTTTTCATAACACAAATGATGTACTCTGCAGGAGTAGTTCCAAAATATCTGCAGAGTACATAGGGGCCCAATCTAAAGAATGGAAGCCCCCTTTTAACGCCTGCTCTTGGGCATGTGTTAAAAGTGCCGTAAAAAATGGTGCAAGGAAATTTCATAGATTTCCTTGCACAATTTTTCATCTCCCCCAGTGGAGGAACGCCTCCCTTTGCATACATTATGCCTGGCACAGGCATAATGTAGCGCAAAGGGTTATAGAGTGGCGCAATGCATGCATTGCGCCACTCTGTAAATTCAGCGCTGGGATTTCAGCCTTGTTGGGCCACATTAACGTCAAAAATAATTATGTTAATGTGGCGAAAGGTGGCGCTAGGGGACTATAAATATGCCCCTCAGTTCCTTAGTGACAATGAGGTACACCAGTTATAGAAAGTAACCATTTAATGTGATGGCCTGGGCTACTCTTTCAGTACAAATATTGATAAAGTGTAGCACACATACAAAGTTTGAAAAGTCTGGAGAAAAACCTTTCTTCTACCTTGCACCTGCTTCAAGAAGGTGTACATTGTTGCTACAAAGTCCTGTCTACCATTGTTAGTAGACAAGGGTTTACAGTCGTGGTCTGAACCTTACCCTACCAACACAGCTTAAGCAGCCTAAGCAGATGTGGTGTTGATGGTAGAAACACTAATGATTTTTGAGCCTTTTCTGTCTGCAGATCTGCAGAAGCATTTGCAAGAAGGAAGGGCCAAAGGATGAAAGGAAGGGTGCAAGGGTGAAAGAATGGAAGAGTAAAAGAACAGTTGCATGGGTGGGTGAAAGAATGAATGGAAAGATTGATAAAATAAAGGATGAATGGGTGGGTGGATAGAAACCTAGATAGAATGGTGAAAGGATGGATGGGTGGATTGATAAAAGGAGTATGAAATAATGGATGGCTGGATGGATGAATAACATGATGGATGAATAGATGAAAGTAGGAGTGGAAGGATGGATAGAAGACAGTAATGATGAAGGGTAGATGGATATAATGGTAAAGAAAGGATGGATCAAATGGTGAAAGGAGAGATGGGAGGAAGAGTGAAACTATGTATAAATGGATGAATGGATGGATGGAGGAAAGACCTGAAGGATGAAGTGAGGGATGGACAAAGGAGAAATGAAGATGCCACTTCTAGAGGGGATAGGGTTCATTCACCTTGCTCACATGCTAACATTTGGGGTATGGATCAAAGGGGGTTGGGTATTTTAATTTTCTGGCTACCACCTTGGGGCTTTGCATTAAAAAATATGAGTGTCAGGACTCCTGTCAGAGTCTGTTGGAACTCCGGGTGGAGCACCCCTCAAAGTCACTGAATATCTCCCTATGGATGTAGTGTGTCAAAGAAGAAGAGCAGATAAAGGCATACACCTGGATAGTGAAAGCAGAGTAACTTTAGCATGAACAAATAGAGAACGAACCAATAATGGACAACACACTGGTTACCACTAAGGTTGTACACCAGTAAGGCTCAGAACGTCCTACAGTAACAGTAAATGTCAATGTCTCTGTGCAAATTACTCTGAAAGATAATCATCCCGCAAGCTCCATTTGAGGGAGGCAACAGAAGTGATTCAGTCTCTGAACCCTTAGGGCACAAACAAGGATTGTACTTACATACACAAGACAAGCCCATATGGGTCCAGCTGGAGACACAGTGGCAATTTCTTGAAAATAGAAATGGCACAGACAAAGCACTTAATACTACATACAACACAAGACAAAGGATGGGGCAGGAATTGCCTCCTGGAAACCAGGAGAGGCCACTGTACAAAGAAAAACACTTAAACACAAGTGAGGACTAATTGTACACTTACCGATACAATAGCCCAAGAGGAAAATGCAGAGCATGCGCAAGAAAGGAGCCCGAGAACTGTAGCTAATGTTTCAGGAGCAGGTTATATAAGGAAACAAAACTTGGAGAACAGGCAAGTAATACACAAGTATTCTAGGAAACAGTAGAACCAAAGACTGCAAATGAATCAGAAAAAAACAGAACCTAGGGCAAAATCTAAGACACAAAGAAGAAATTACAGGAGTTTAGGTAGAAGCAAAAGGAATAAGTATTTGTCAAATAATAGCAGGAACAGAAGGAACAAACAAGAAACTATTAGAAAGGGAGCAGCTCAAGGGCTGCACCAAGAGTACAAAAAGCCAGAAAAAAGAAAAAGCAAAAGCAAGCAGGGCTGGGGAAATCTGTAGCTGGCTGCACAGGAACAGGGCACAGCAAACAGGGCTGGGAAAAATCTGCAGGAGGCTGCACAGGAAAGGGGAACAGCAAACAGGGCTGGGAAAAATCTGTAGCAGGCTGCACAGGAACAGGGCAGAGCAAACACGGCTGGGAAAAGTCTGCTGCACAGGACAGCAAAAAGCTGGGAAAAATCTGTAACAGGCTGCATAGGAACAGGACACAGCAAACAGGGCTGGGAAAAAATCAGTGACAGGTAACACAGAAACAGGGCACAGGAAACAGGGCTTAAGCAAGAAGGAACAGGGCTGGAAAACAAACCAACGAGAGTTCCTTAACACAAAGGAACAAACTTCAATGCACAAACAATTAGCTTCAGTGAAAGGCAACTAATAAGCAGTTCCAGGCAGCAGCAAGCACAGGGTGGAGTCACGTGGCTGGGCTGCACAAGACATATCACAGGTGTGTGCAATTCCTGTCTCTTACAATTCTTGGAGGAGAGAATCCAATGCATAGGAGCAGCAGGTCTATTCCCATAGGAAGCAATGGACAGCAGATTCCAGATCTTACTGACTACTAGGCAGTGCATTATGGGTCTTGAATTCCATGGAAGCAAATTTAGGTTTTCAGTAGCATATACTATTGAAATGGGAAGCAAATAGGAGTCAGAAAGTGACTTTGAATGAGTTTTAATGATGATTCCCAGGCTGGAGATGGTCTGTGTACAGAGTTCCCCAGAGGCGGAACAATAGAGTTGTGACAGTGGGTGGTAGCACGGGAACACCCATGTACCACCCATGCATCACTTTTGGTGACTTTGTAGAGGGGCAACTTGTTGATAAAGTGGGCCTCAAGAGTACAGGATAGCGGTAAATCTCATAGAGAGTTGGGCATTTGTTCTAGCATTCCATTTAAAGTTCCACACATTTCGATTAATAGTCATAGCTTAAAATGGTTTTACCTAATTGCATTTTCTCCCAAATGTCAGTGTTTCTCCTGTGTTCTTCTTTAATGAAATTCCACTTAAAGCATTCACAAGACACATAGAATATTGAAGCGTGTTCAAAATGTTCACTTCTCAAAGGCAGGTGATCCCAATACTCATGAAAATGGTTTTTTTTACTGGTGGGTTGTGGAAATTTCTTTTACTGTTTTTTGTTTTCCTTTCTACTTAGAAGGGGTTGCAATACGTTAACAACTGACCAGCAATTGCTTGCAGTATCAAATGATAACAAGTGACTAACCATTAAATGTTTAAGGAGCAACTGGGGCTTCAAATTCTAATCTCAAATGTGTTGCAGGATTTTGTTTTTTGTTCCATAATAGACATTTTTACAACCCCAAAGGAGAAAATAGGGCAGGGACTTTACATTTTTGTTACTCCCATATTATTTTGCATTACATCAGTCAGAGCAATGAAGCACTCCAATGTTTTCACTTCTTACCCTGCAGGAAATAGCAGACTCCACATGGCAATGCAACTTTTATCTAAGTTGCCCGACTCACAACGCCCACCCACTCATCTTAGAGGAAGAGATTCCTTCCCTTCAAATACTATAATACCATCTGTTATAAATGACAGAAACAAGAAACACTGAAAGGGGTACTGCTGGTGAACCCTCGCATCATGGCGGAATGACCTGCCAGCAAAGCATCAATACCCCGATCACGCAAACCACTTCTAAATCAAATGTATCCCTCAAGAGGTTAAAGGTACACATGTTTGAGAAGAGCATCCGTTTAGCAGGTGTGAAGACAGTACACTGGGCTTATTGTGTACCTGTGTGTGTTCGTCTTTGCTTAGTTTGAGCAGGTTTCAAATCAGCATTGGGTTTTTACTTCTTATTGAGAGTGCATTTGCCACGGTTTTTGTGGTTGTTTGTTTGTAAGGCATACGTATGTGCATGCCTTTTTGTGGAGAATGTTCCTATAGCTGTGAAAGCTGTGTGGGCTGGAATGATGTGAAGTAATTGGGAGAGATAGCCACCCATGGACATTAAGCAGCCAGTTACGGGGTATTCTCAGAGGAGTCAACTCAGGAGTGGCATGAAGGAGCCATTATGCAACCAATCATATTGTATGTTCTGAGGAGTCCACCCAGCGGCAGAACAGGAGTCACCAATGAGAATGAGCATTATAGAACCAGCTGCTATGTATGTCCACCCAGGAATGCAACGGAACAACCATTATACGATCAGCCATTGTATATACTTTAAGGAGAGCAATTCGAGTGCTAACTGCGATACAAAGTGAATGGTTTCAGTGTGGCCTATGTGGAAATTGTTTTTGGTGATGTACATGTATTGCAGAATATTTATACCATGTCACAAGTAATATGTAGCTGTGCATAAGCAGTGGTACAAGAGAAAAGTATGGGAATAGAAACAGCTGTACGTGCGATATGGTCCATCTTTGTAGTGGCCTGTATCATGTAGCTTAATCTACATTGAATATGGAAGAGAGAAAACTCCCCACAAGTGAAGGGTGTTATGCTTGCCAAGTGCAATCTTCTATCATTCATTATGCAGGCTCTATGAAGTCCATCAAGAATTGGAAACATAGCCACCCACAGAAAATGTGCATGAAACAATCGGCCAAGGTCTATTTACTAAGAAGTTCACCTGCAAGCAGCAGATGAGCTAAAAGATATGATGAGGTTTGTACCACTATCTGTGGTGTATGCTCTGAGGAGTCCGATCAAAAGCAGCAGGTAGAAACCCATAGGAAATGGCTACTTTGCAACCAGCAAAAGTATGTTTGTGGAAACCACTGTTAAGCAGCAGAGGGTTAACCCTTTGCAATGAGCATTATATAATCAGCTTTGGTACATCCTCTGAGTACCCGCCCCAGGGGTAGCAGAGTGTAGCCCAAAGAAATGGACATTATGCAGCCAGTTCTGGGGTATCCTCGGCTGAATCAACTCAGGGGTGGTATGAAGCAGCCATTACGTAAACAATTATAGTGTATGCTGTGAGGAATCAATCTAGAAGCAGAAAGGGAGTCACCAATAGAAATGGGCATTTTAAAACCAGCCTCATATACCCTGAGACGTCCACCCAGGAATGTAAGGGAACAACCATTGTAGAATCAGTCATTTTATGTACTTTAAGGAGAGAAATCAGAATTTCGACAGAGATCATATGTTCTAGCATTCCATTAAAAGTTCCACACAAGTCGATTTCTAGTCATAGCTTAAAATAGTTTTACCTAATTGCCTTTTCTCCCAAACGTCAGTGTTTCTCCTGTGTTCTTCATTATTGAAATTCCACTTAAAGCATTCACAAGACACATAGAATTTCGAAGCATGTTCCAAATGTTCACTTCTCAAAGGCAGGTGATCCCAATACTCGTGAAAATCATATAGAAATGGGTATTATACAACCAGACGTATTTGCTCTGAGGAATCCACCTATGAGTGACAGGGGAGCATAGGAATGAGTCTTATACAATTGGACATAGCATGGTTTACTGTATCTGCTGGAAGCAGCAAGAAGGCATCAAAAGGAAAGCATTGTTTCAAAATTCACCAAGTACAATGTCTGAGGAATTCTCCCAGGGTGACAGGGATGCAAACTCCAATCTGTAACTATTGCATCGCAGAATATTGGCGTTCATTAGAGGAAAAATGGTGTTGAGGGAAACAGTTGGGTTGAATGAGGCAAGAAGAATGGATTTGAGAAGAAGAATGGGTAGAGCTGGGTAACCTAATTTAATTCTCCTCTGGAAGAATTTAATTAGAAGTGAGGCAGTTGCAAAAGGAGGCGATTTAGGTAAAGGATATTAGAGAACAAAGCGAGGGTTCTGGCTATATAGTCCTTTTCAGGCCTACCAAACCAAAACAGTGAGGATACAGCAGGAAGATATATTTAACAATCCATTCTTTACCTGCTCACCTGGGTCAAATGCCCTGGGAAGCGTGACTAAGCAGTGATGAGATGGGTGACGCATAGGGAGCATATGACTGGAGTGGTGGCTGAAAAGAAATCGTCATACTTCAGATTTGGGCAAGAGACATTGGCGACGTACAGGAGAGAAAGTTGGGCTCGTAGATGGGCCCCTCTGGTTTAGAACAGTGCTTTAATGGGGAAGATGATAGGGATACAGAATTGTGAAAAGGGAGGAATAGGAAATAAAAAAGGAAAGAATAATGGTGTAAACCAATACCATGAGGGAATGGAAATGAGCGGGGAAAAGACAGAAATAAAGGCAGTGCAAATGTTGGATAATACAGCATAGCGAGAGGTGAAGGTGTGCAAGAGAAGGCCAGACAAGAAAGAAGGAACCAAGGGGTGAATATAAAGGCTGGGAAATGAAGCAAAAGAAGAGAAAGGAGGTAAGCAGAGATGGGGGAAAGGATATCCTGTTTTCCTGATGGCATTTGCACTATCTCATGGTGATTGGATCACTAAAATCCTCAAACACTAACTGTTATTCTGAAGTGTCTGTAACCTTAGAAAGCTGAGGTGCTTGCTCACTTTAAAAAAAAAAAAAAATGAGAACCTGGACAGCACACTCGCTGATAATGACCGTCCCATCTCTGTGTACTTGCACGGAAAAACATCAGGAAAAGTATAACCGAGCAGCTTTCTCTCTTATGGAGAAATTGGAGGCCCTTCATCTCTGGCTGGGCAAGCTTTTACCAGACACTTTTGCTGCCTTCCATGTGGTAGTGGATGGCATTCTTCTCATTTAAAGACTGTATGAACTTGTTGTTTCAGGTTTGGGGAGTAATTGGCTTTCATCTTTTCTGACCAATCGTACGTAGACTTTGTCCTTGCTTTCTTAGACCTAGGATAGAACAGTGGATATGTTCAGAGTACTCCAAGAACTCTTTCTCTTTCTATCTTTTACTTAACAGTTATGGTGCCCAGTTACTTAAGCTTATGAAACAGCAACAATGCACACCAAAAATGTATGTCCATCACACTGAGCATATGTGTGTGTGTGTGTGTGTATGAGTGTGTGAGTGAGTGTGTCTGATTGTGTGTGTCTGAGTGAATGTGTGTCCCCGAGTGTGTCTGATTGTGTGTGTGTGTCTGAGTGTGAGTCTGAGTGTGTGTCTGAGTGAGTGACTATGTGTGTGTGTGTGCCTGTGTGTGTCTGAGTGTGTGTCTGGGTGTGTGTGTGTCTGAGTGTGTGTGTCTGAGTCTGAGTGTGTGTGTGTGTGATGAGTGTATGTGTGTGTCTGTGTCAGAGTGTTTGTGTGTCTGTGTCTGAGTCTGTCTGAGTGTGTCTGAGTATGTCTGACTGAGTGTGTCTGACTGTGTCTGTCTGGGTGTGTCTGAGTGTGTGTGTGTCGCTGTGTTGTCTGAGTGTGAGTGTGTGTCAGTGTGTCTGTGTGTCTGAGTGTATGACTGAGTGTGTGTCTGAGTGTGTGTGTGTGAGTGTCTGAGTGTTTCTGTGTGTGTGTGTGTGTGAGAGACCCGGGCTGATTGCAGAGGCCCCCTAACTTTTTGCCCCCATTTTCCACTTTTTGCTGGTGTTTTCCTGACTCTGATGGTGCCCTGGGTACATCTAACCAGTCCCAGGGCATGTGCTCTGTGTAAAATCAGTATGCAAATTAGTGACAACGAGGAAGATATTCATAGGATATGGGCGCTCACAGAAAGTCCATAGAATAAACAACACATTCAGTTCATGGCACGGTGCTTCTGACAAGAGGATCTCCCTCAATCCTCCAATGTTTCCAGAGAAACACAACAGCATAAAAACAGGAGTCGTAGCACTCGTGGTATAAAAAACAGAGTTGGAAGTTGTTCATATGTCCAGTCTTCTTCGTAAATTATCAACCAACTTGTGTTTGTATCACAGTCCAAATTTTATTAATACTGTTCAGAAATCCTCCACAAGAACAGCCTATTTATAATGTTCAGATATCCTCCATAAGAACAGCCAACACGTGTTTCATCCTCTGAGAAGTATCTCTCATTAAGGACTTCATCAGGGCTGAAATAAAATAGAGTAGTGTCTATATATATGTTATGGAATGATAATAGGAGCAGAAAATTGGACCAAATTCAAAATGTGATAATAGTGCGGTACGCAAATGCATGCTCTATTGTGACTAGTGTGATAATCATTAGATAAAGGAAAAAGACAAGCCAACAAAACAACCCAATTAAGAATAACCTTGAGTACAAAGTGAAACATCTTGATCCGTGATCATAGTTAGGGTCTAAAAGCGTGACAAAACATGTGTAAAGATCAGAGTGCCAAAAGATCATTCTCAAACTAAGTGCACGTTACTACAGACAATCAAAGTAAGGATAATCCATGTGACTAAAGTAGAAAGGGACCCCGATTTGTGTCAAGTACTGTTACTTAGAGGTTTACCAGTATAACAGAAAAACATCCAGGAAATAATCCTACATAAACCATGTGGGGCGAGAAAAAACCTCCACTAACCTTACTGTACTTCATATATTCAAAGTAATCATACTTAGGTAGTCTCCGAATAATATCTACAATGGGATTAAGAACACATAAAAAATCAGTAATGCGGTCAGCCCCATCCATCTTGCAATTAAATATCAATTAGAACTATACTTCTAAAAGCCGATAAGGAAAATCCATGTGGATATTCAGAAACGGTAAATATACAAAATCTCACCTCCTGTCAGAATGTCAGATTGAATAAATATAGGAAAAAGGAACACCGCGCGGTCTCATTCACCCGCAGCGTTCCCGAATCTAATGGCCGCAATGTATCTGAACATCCGGGAAATGGACGTCAGATAAACGCCTGTTCGCAACAATTATGGAAATAGAGAAAGGGCTAATACTTAGAAGAAACGGACGCCATCTTGGAGTGTCTCCGTTAATATGCACGGAGACAAGCTTAGTATTCCTAAACCATCTAACAAGTCTCTAAGTAAAAATATAAAGGTCACCATATACTGGCGCCATATCAGAATATCTAAAATTGGACAGTCTACAAAATATTATAATAAGCTAAGCCATTTTAATAGTCTATAATGTCAAGGAAAAATCGGCCAATAACTAATGAGTAGCCATGCAAGGTTAAAAAGTCCTTATGGATATGGAAAATATGTTGTAAGTAAACCTCTGAGTAATTATTAATCTGCTCAGAAGAAATATACCCAGTGTCAAGAGAGCAGGAGACAACAGTAAGAGGCTTTTTCGAAAATCATCCTACCAGTAATTATAAATATCTATACATAATGATATGTGTCACATTGTAAACATCCATAGCATCTAATAAGACAGCAAATAGTGTCAATATATATTCAGTGACAGTCACATGGTTAGTATATCCTCCAAATGCTATCAGTCTAAATCCATTAAATACTGATAATCTAACATCCATAGCATATAATAAGGCAACAAATAGTGTCAATATGAATTCAGTGACAGTCATATTGTTAGTCTATCCTCCAAAATGCTATCAATCTAAATCCATTAATTACTGATAATCTAACATAATATTACAATATATAAACAAGCAACTGCGTACAAAATAACTGTAAGTAAGTAGTCAGCACATAGATAGCAGCATATTATTATGGCAACACAGAAGGAGAGTACAAGCATAGACATAGTTATTGTTAATGTAAATATAGTTAAGCCTAATGTACCAAATAATAATGAGTGAGAGTGCATTTTCAATGGACTAACATTTAACAATCATTCATTAGATGAGTTCCCAGGCAAGTGAACATTTCAGAGCCCTCAGACAAGATGATGGGAGATACCCCATAGTGAATCACATGCGACATTGCCCTAAACACAATGACTCCTGTGGATTCGAATTTTTTGGGTTTGATCACATCAAAAGAGACCCTAGAGGGGGTAACAGAGAGCTAGCACTCAGGAGAAGGGAATGCTATTGGATTTTAAAACTTAGAGCTGTGGAGGATGGCCTAAATACCAACTTTGAGATGGAATACTACTTAGGGGACTAACTTATTGTCCTCAATTCATTTTCTAAGTGTTATTGGTTGCTCCGGGCCTTCCTGGGAACTCATCTAATGAATGATTGTTAAATGTTAGTCCATTGAAAATGCACTCTCACTCATTATTATTTGGTACATTAGGCTTAACTATATTTACATTAACAATAACTATGTCTATGCTTGTACTCTCATTCTGTGTTGCCATAATAATATGCTGCTATCTATGTGCTGACTACTTACTTACAGATATTTTGTACGCAGTTGCTTGTTTATATATTGTAATATTATGTTAGATTATCAGTAATTAATGGATTTAGATTGATAGCATTTTTGAGGATAGACTAACAATGTGACTGTCACTGAATTCATATTGACACTATTTGTTGCCTTATTATATGCTATGGATGTTAGATTATCAGTATTTAATGGATTTAGACTGATAGCATGTGGAGGATATACTAACCATGTGACTGTCACTGAATATATATTGACACTATTTGCTGCCTTATTAGATGCTATGGATGTTTACAATGTGACACATATCATTATGTATAGATATTTATAATTACTGGTAGGATGATTTTCGAACAAGCCTCTTACTGTTGTCTCCTGCTCTCTTGACACTGGGTATATTTCTTCTGGGCAGATTATTAATTACTCAGAGGTTTACTTACAACATATTTTCCATATCCATAAGGACTTTTTAACCTTGCATGGCTACTCATTAGTTATTGCCCCATTTTTCCTTGACATTATAGACTATTAAAATGGCTTAGCTTATTATAATATTTTGTAGACTGTCCAATTTTAGATATTCTGATATGGCGCCAGTATATGGTGACCTTTATATTTTTACTTAGAGACTTGTTAGATGGTTTAGGAATACTAAGCTTGTCTCCGTGCATATTAACGGAGACACTCCAAGATGGCGTCCGTTTCTTCTAAGTATTAGCCCTTTCTCTATTTCCATAATTGTTGCGAACAGGCGTTTGTCTGATGTCCGTTTCCCGGACGTTCAGATACATTGCGGCCATTAGATTCGGGAACGCTGCGGGTGAATGAGACCGCGCGGTGTTCCTTTTTCCTATATTTATTCAATCTGACATTCTGACAGGAGGTGAGATTTTGTATATTTACCGTTTCTGAATATCCACATGGATTTTCCTTATCGTTTTTTAGAAGTATAGTTCTAATTGATATTTAATTGCAAGATGGATGGGGCTGATCGCATTACTGCTTTTTTATGTGTTCTTAATCCCATCGCAGATATTATTCGGAGACTACCTAACGTTATGATTACTTTGAATATATGAAGTTCAGTAAGGTTAGTGGAGGTTTTTTCTCGCCCCACATGGTTTATGTAGGATTATTTCCTGGATGTTTTTCTGTTATACTGGTAAACCTCTAAGTAACAGTACTTGACACAAATCGGGGTCCCTTTCTACTTTAGTCACATGGATTATCCTTACTTTGATTATCTGTAGTAACGTGCACTTAGTTTGAGAATGATCTTTTGGCACTCTGATCTTTACACATGTTTTGTCACGCTTTTAGACCCTAACTATGATCACGGATCAAGATGTTTCACTTTGTACTCAAGGTTATTCTTAATTGGGTTGTTTTGTTGGCTTGTCTTTTTCCTTTATCTAATGATTATCACACTAGTCACAATAGAGCATTCATTTGCGTACCGCACTATTGTCACATTTTTAATTTGGTCCAATTTTCTGCTCCTATTATCATTCCATAACATATACATAGACACTACTCTATTTTATTTCAGCCCTGATGAAGTCCTTAATGAGAGATACTTCTCAGAGGATGAAACACGTGTTGGCTGTTCTTATGGAGGATATCTGAACATTATAAATAGGCTGTTCTTGTGGAGGATTTCTGAACAGTATTAATAAAATTTGGACTGTGATACAAACACAAGTTGGTTGATAATTTACGAAGAATACTGGACATATGAACAACTTCTAACTCTGTTTTTTATACCACGAGTGCTACGACTCCTGTTTTCAGTATGCAAATTAGGCTAATTATAATTGGCTAAGTCAACCTACCTATAAGTCCCTAGTATATGGTAGGGCATGTAGGTTTAGGGACCCCACCATAGGTAGTGCACCCATAGGTGCACTGCTAAGGTGCCCAGTGTCATTTTAAAGGCAGGCCTGTCCTGCTGGCTGCTTTTAAATTAAAGTTACATGCAAATTCGACTTTGGAATTAAAAGTAGTTCCAAAGTCTTAAACTACCTTATTGTTACATATAAGTCACCCCTATGGTGTGCCCTATGTGTCCCTAGGGCTGGGTGCCATGTAACTATATGCAGGGACCTTATACAAATAGTTTAAGCCATGGTGAGGTAAAACAGTCAAATTATTTTTTTCCCTCATTGTAGTGAATGGCCTCCATAGGCTAGAATAGGGAGACTTTATTTTAATTTTAAAAGTCCCCTTAAGTAACAGATACCAGAAGTTTGGTATCAAATTAATTGATATAATAAATCCCTCAACTTCCAGTTGTTGCATTTAATATAACTTGTTCAGGTAAAGAGTTTTAAACTTTACCTGAAAAGTTGCCAACTTCAGCCCTGCAGTGTTTTTGCTGCTGTGCTCTGATTGGCCAGCCCCTGGCAGCCTGGCCAGGCTGCCTTGATGAGGTGTGAAGTGGCCGGGCTCCACACAAAGAGATGTGCCTGGGGGAGGAGATCTCGCCTCAGCAGATGGTGAGGCAGGAAGGGGGAGGGCTGCCAAACTGGTCTTCAAAGGCAGAGAAGGACATTTGGAGCAACCCAACAACACCCTCACATCCTGCAAACCCAGACAATTAGGAGCCGCCTTGATTAGGTTAGGAGAGGGCAGGAGAGGGGTGCGTTTAGGATTTTTAGCCACACCAGTGGGTGGGCTCAGCCAGATGTAACCTCCAAAAATTACTTTCAGCCTTGATGGATTTTTGAGGAATGTTGCTTCCTGGGATTGATTTTTGCCACACTACCCAGGAAGTGGTCATCACAGGGGGAAGGACCCTGCATCTGATTGGAGAACCAGGACCTCCCTGTTTGTCACCCAGGAGCAGGGATACAACTGGCAGACTTGCACCCACACCTCAGATCCTCATTAGATTCCAACAAGGAAGAACTACAGGAGAAGAAGGACAGCCCTGCTGGACCCCTGGCCTGCACCTGGACCCTGCACTCTGAAGGACTGCACCAGCTGCACACTTGGGCTTCACCACAAGAAGGACTTTGCCTGGCTTCAACTGGTTCAAGGAGGGACTCCCTGTTTGATACAGGTGGAAAATTGCTAACCAGAGTCCCCTGCACCAACTCCTGAAGAAACCGACCAGCTGACCACTGTCCAGTGGCCATAAAGAAGTTTGCACTAGGTGCATTCTGGGAGTTATAGTCCACACCCCCAAGGTTCATCTCAGAGCTCCTGGAACCTTGGGGTGAGCTGTGGACCCCAAAATAACCTTAAAAGAACATCTGGGAAAAGATCCAGAAGTTTGGAGAACTTTGGAGAACTTTTGGAAAAAAGCTCCATAGAGGGACCGACCCGTCGCGGCAACTCTAGCCGGCTTGCCTCAACCTTGACCCAGCCGGACTTGCAGGTTCGTCCCGGTGAAGAAAATCTCCAAAAAAGAGACTAGGGTGGTCATTACAACCCTGGTGGTCGGTGTTAAAGCGGCGGTAAAACCGCCAACAGGCCGGCGGACAAAAATTTGAATCACGACCGTGGCGGAAACCACCAGCATAGACAGCCACTTTAACACTCCGACTGCCACGACGGAACAAACAAACACCGCTGTGGTAACCGCCAACAGACAGGCGGAGGACAATGTACCGCCCACAGAATTACAACAGTCCAATCCGCCACCTTTTCCGGGGCTGATTCACCGCAAAAAAAAACACAGTAGAAACAGGACTTGGAAGGGAAAACGCTCACCTCTACACACCCCATGAGGAATCAGGACGCCATGGAACCCGAGCTCCAAATACTGCCAGCCTTTATCTTCCTGCTTCACTACCAGGAACAACAAAGACGACAGCGAAGACCACGGTGAGTACTGCACCTACGACACAGGGGAGGGGGGAGAGAAAAGAGAGTGACACACACACGCAACACCTCCACCCCCACCCTCACCCACGACAACACACACACTAATACATCATGATACATTACAGTTACACCCCCCCATTGCCCCCTGAAAGAATGCAACATAAAAGGAAATGAGTCGAACGTTTGTAATCTATTCAAAAACAGTAATCAAAACTATATACATTCATATACATATATTTACACTAGAAACAAATATATACACCAAGAATACAAGTCCAAGGTATTCCACCATCATAGTCCGTGGACCACTGGGCCCAAGATGCATGGGCGAGGCCCACACTCAATACCCGATCAAAACGGAGAGAACACTGCTGGGGGATCAGATAGAAATACAACAGGCACCTCAGGGGGAAGGGAACGGGGGGCACCTCAGCCGGATGAGTGCACAACGCCAGATCCACAAGGGGGCTCCATGCCCATTGATGTATCCTGGGGAGTGCAAAGCCACAGTCTCTCAAGTCTCTCAAGTGGGTGGTATGCCCACTGCTGCATCCTGACGAGTGCAAAGCCACAGTCTCTCAAGTCTCTCAAGTGGGTGGTTTGCCCACTGCTGCATCCTGGGGAGGTCAAAGCCTCAGTCTGTCAAGTCTCTCACGTGGGTGGTTTGCCCACTGCTGCATCCTGGGGAGTGCAAAGCCACAGTCTCTCAAGTCACTCCAGTGTGTGGCTTGCCCACTGCTTTATCCTGGGGAGTGCAAAGCTACAGTCTCTCAAGTCTCTCCAGAGGGTGATTTGCCCACTGCTTAATCCTGGGGAGTGCAAAGCCACAGTCTCTCAAGTGGATGCCTTTCTCCACTGGTTCTGGAGGGGGCTTTGTGCCCAGAGTGCTTCATCCTGCCAAGGACTAAGGTAGTGGATGTCAATCTCCACTGGTTCTGGAGGGGGCTTTGTGCCCAGAGTGCTTCATCCTGCCAAGGACTGAGGTAGTGGATGTGAATCTCCACTGGTTCTGGAGGGGGCTTTGTGCCCAGAGTGCTTTATCCTGCCAAGGACTGAGGTAGTGGATGTGATACTCCACTGGTTCTGGAGGGGGCTTTGTGCCCAGAGTGCTTCATCCTGCCAAGGACTGAGGTAGTGGATGTCAATCTCCACTGGTTCTGGAGGGGGCTTTGTGCCCAGAGTGCTTCATCCTGCCAAGGACCGAGGTAGTGGATGCCTTTCTCCACTGGTTCTGGAGGGGGATTTGTGCCCAGAGTGCTTCATCCTGCCAAGGACTGAGGTAGTGGATGGGAATCTCCACTGGTTCTGGAGGGGGCTTTGTGCCTAGAGTGCTTCATCCTGCTCGTGGCAGCCTCTGTAGCGTCGGAATCTTGGGCGCTCACTGGCCTGCGGTGCTTGTTGTGACGGTGTCCTGTTCAGCGGTGCTGGTGGCGGCGGTGCCCTCTTCAGCGGTGCTGGTGGCGGCGGTGTCCTGTTCAGCAGTGCTGGTGGCAGCGGTGTCCTGTTCAGCGGTGCTTGTTGCGGCGGTGTCCTGTTCAGCGGTGCTGGTGGCGGTGATGTCCTGTTCAGCGGTGCTGGTGGCGGCAGTGTCCTGTTCAGCGGTGCTGGTGGCGGCGGTGTCCTGTTCAGCGGTGCTTATGGCAGTGGTGCTTGTGGCAGCGGTGTCCTTGGCAGCAGTGCTTTTGGCGTTTTTGTCCACCGTGCAGGTTTTCCCTGACTTGCCTGTTTTACTGCCCCCCTTCCCCACCTTGGATGGTGGTGCAACTGTCTCCTCACTCCCAACTGTACCCCTGGGAGAGGCTTTGGTGGAAGATTATTTTCCTCTCTCCCGCCAGGCACTGGCTAACTTTTTGTGCTTTTGAGGTGGGGGACTGTCCGTGCTCTGGCTCCTTGGCACACTGGCTGCCCTGCTGCCTGGTGCACTCCAGAAGCTGGTTACTACTGGCACCACTGTTTCCGCTGATTTTGTGGCTGAGGCGCTGGGTTGGGAACTGGAGAGGCAGGCCCTAGGAGACTGAAGGGGTGGGGGAGGTGAGGGGAAGAGGTCATGGTTGGACAGGAAAAGTTTTTGGGACACACTGGGACGGGTAGATGGAGGGGGTTTGGAGTGGAGGAAGAGGTAGTGGTTGTAGGAGGTGTACGTTTGGTGACTTTGGGTGAAGGTGCATGGGCTGGAGGCTGTTGTGAGGTGGATGGCTGTTGGGTGGGTGTGTGGCTGCGTTTGTGTACCTTGGGAGGTGGGCTCACAGACACATTGGTAGAGGACACAGGGGATGTGTGAATGGTAGTGGGGGTGGTGACTGCATGTGAGCGGGGTCTGGTGGTGGGTGTGCTGGTGATGGAGGTAGTGGCTGTCAATGTAGTGCATGCAGGTGTGAGTGGAGACAAGACTGGGAGGGAGGAGGGAGACAAGGAGGAGGGGGACACAGTGGAGGCAGTGGCTGTTGGTATGTCTGCATGTGTATGATGCTTGCGTGAGTGCCTGTGGAATGTGTGGTGCTTATGTTTGCCTGAGCTTCCCTTGTGTGTTGACGTGTGTGCATGCTGGTATGATGGTGTGCTTGGGATAGGCTGAGGTACAGGGGTTTGGGTCTGGGTGGAGGAAGTTGGAGGGGGAGGATAGAGACAGGGACAATGGCTGCCATCAGTGCTGAGGCCAGAGTCTGAAAAGCTCGCTGATGGGCTGCCTGACCAGAATGAATGCCTGCCAGGTATGCATTGGTCTGTTGCAAATGCCTCTCTACACCCTGGATGGCATTCAAAATGGTAGACTGCCCAACAGTGAGGGACCTGAGGAGGTCAATGGCCTCCTCACTGAGGGAAGCTGGGCTGACTGGGGCAGGCCCTGAGGTGCCTGGGGTGAAGGAGATGCCCACCCTCCTGGGTGAGAGGCTACGGGGCAAATGCTGAGGGGCTGCTGGGAGGGCGGTGCTGGCAGGGGGGTGGCGGCTGTACCTGTAGATGCGGGGGCACAGAGGGGTCCACGACCCCAATGGAGCTCCCATCAGAGGAGGAGTCCGGTCACTGGTCTCAGCTCCTGTTCCTGCCGTGGAGCTCCCCTCGCCCTCTGTCCCACTGGTGAATTCTGACTCCATTGTGTCGCCCTCCAGGGCCATGTGGTATGCAGCTCCCTCCTGCTCCGGTGCCACTGCTCCTTAACCTGATGATGCTAATGCACACAAGCACAGGGAGACCACAAAAAGGGGGGGAGAAAGAAGAAAGACATGTTGAGTGCATCCAATACCGCTACCGTTGGCGGACACTACAGACACAGAAGCCCCCTGCACTTGGAGTTCCCTAATCAATCACAGGGACATGGGTTACAAGGCTATGCCAGATTGCTGCACACATGGAAGTCACAGGAGCCTGACTAGGTGTAGTTGGCTCTGTACACAGGTGGGGTAGGGTGCCACATGGCCTGCCTTAAGAAGGGGCATTGCCTACTAAACTCACCCTGGCCTAGGGGAACCCACAGCCCACCTCCCCCACACAGACACCTACAATGCACGCTGAATCACCTGAATGAGAGTGTACTCACCCCCTTGTGGCTGCTGTGATGCCCTCAAGCGACCATCCAACTCCGGGTATGCCACCGCCAGGATCCGGAACATCAGGGGGGTCATGGTGCAACGGGCACCTCTCCCACATTGGGAGGCCATCCCCAGCTGGGCCTCTGCCGTCTTCTTGCTCCAGCGGCGAATGTCCTCCTATCTTTTCCGGCAATGGGTGCTCCGTCTGTGGTAGACCCCCAGGGTCCGGACTTCCTTAGTGATGGCACGCCAAATATCCCTCTTCTGGTGGGTGCTGAACTACAGGAATAGTACAGGGGAAAAGGAGAAGATATAACCGTCCGCACCGTCACAGTCATTGGCCCGCATCCCTACCCTTCCCATGACGCATATGCACTCACTGTCGTTTCATGCATGCCTCATTCTCCCCCCCCTATCTTTCCTCCACACCACTCCAAACAGGCATTGCCCATACAGCATGCTCACCGTGTAGTCACCTGTTTGTCTGGAGAACCGTAGAGTAGCGTGTACTGGGGGAGGACCCCATCCACTAGTTTATCCACCTCCTCTGTACTGATGGCAAGGGCCCTTTCCTCAGACACAGAAGCCATTGTCTCTTCTTGACTGAGATCACAGCAGCACTTGCAGTGTAGGTCCTCTCCTGTCGAAGATCAGGTATCAAGTGATTGAACAGACAGAAAATGGCAGTGACGTCCGCGGCGGTCCATACCGTCACCGCCGGTGTTCATCGTCATTGCCTCCTGGGACCCATAGGGTCCAATGTTAACCAATGCAGGACTGTGCCGCGGTCTTCGACCGCCTACCGTGACGTTGTACAACGCCAGCGCAGTTACCTCATATCCCCTTGTCCCACATTACAGGTCAGGCAGCCGCCATTTCAGGGGGCCACATGGCATTATGTTTGACTGTGTCACACATATCTAGGCCTTGCTTAAACACTAATACAGTCATATGTCGATTTTAAAACATTTTCCGATTAAGTTGTGTTTACGTACATCAGTGTTGGTTGACTCTCTGCTTGCTGTTCTCCTCCATAGAGCACGTCTGCTGGGGCAGGTGAGGAGATGACGGCATCCTCCGGTGTACAGACCGCTGGTGGACCTGTCGACAATGGAGGAGCGACATGTAATTATCACCTACAGACTTGATCGTACCACGATCCTGGAACTATGTGCCCAGGTGGAGCCAGACCTGATGTCAGCTTTCCGCCATCCCACAGGAATCCCCCCTCAAGTGCAGGTGCTGTCAGTACTCCATTTCCTGGCAAGTGGGTCTTTTCAGATGACAGTGGCCATAGCATCAGTGAATGTCCTAGCCTATGTTCTCCAATGTGTTGTCCAGAATGTTGTCTGCCCTGCTGAAACACATGCGGAGCTAAATCGTTTACCCCCAGGTGGAGGACTTGCCTACAGTGAAAGGTGATTTCTATGCCCTGGGACATATCCCCAACATCATAGGTGCCATTGATGGGGCACATGTGGCCTTGGTACCCCCGCACAGGAGTGAACAGGTGTACCGGAACCAGAAGAGTTACCATTCTATGAATGTGCAGATGGTGTGTTTGGCAGACTAGTACATCTCCCATGTGAATGCCAAATTTCCTGGCTCAGTGCATGACGCGTACATTCTGTGAAATAGCAACATCCCTTCTGTGATGGGGCAACTCCAGAGGCACCGTGTGTGGCTATTAGGTGAGGACATGGACCCAATACAGTGTGACTAGGTGTCTAGGTCTGGGGCTGTCCCTAAGAGTTAATGTGTGTCTAACAGTTGTCCCTCGACATTTGCAGGTGACACTGGTTACCCCAACCTGTCATGGCTACTGACCCCAGTGAAGAATCCCAGGACAATGGCAGAGGAACACTACAATGAGTCACATGGGCGGACTAGGAGGATTATAGAGAGGACCTTCGGCCTCCTGAAGGCCAGGTTCCGGTGCCTCTCCATGACAGGTGGTTCACTATTCTACTTACCAAAGAAGATGTGCCAGATCATCGTGGCCTGCTGTATGCTTCAAAACTTGGCTTTGCGATGACAGGTGCCTTTTCTGCAGAAGGATGGTCCAGATGGAGGTGTTGTGGCAGCTGTGGAGCCTGTGGACAGTGAAGACGAAGAAGCAGAAGAAGAGGACATAGACAACAGGAACACAGTGATCCAGCAATACTTCCAGTGAGACACAGGTAAGAAGACAACACTGCCTGCTACATCTGATTTAGGCCCGTATTTATACTCCGTTTGCGCCGAATTAGCGTCGTTTTTTTCGACGCAAATTCGGCGCAAAACTAACACCATATTTATACTTTGGCGTTAGACGCGTCTAGCGCCAAAGTATGGGCAAATAGCGTCATTTTTTTGCGTGAACGCCTTCCTTGCGTTAATGAGATGCAAGGAAGGCGTTCCCGTCTAAAAAAATGACGGCGACGCAAATGCGTCGTATTTATACTCCCGGGCAAAAATCACGCCCGGGAGGTGGCGGGTCAAAAAACCCCGCATTTGCGCCACTATTTAACGCCTGGGTCAGGGTAGGCATTAAGGGGCCTGTGGGCTCAAAATGAGCCCACAGGTGCCCTACCCTGCCCCCAGGGACCCCCCCTGCCACCCCTGCCCACCCCAGGAGGACACCCAAGGATGGAGGGACCCACCCCAGGGACATTCAGGTAAGTTCAGGTAAGTATAATTTTTTACATTTTTTTTTTTTTTTTGGGTGGCATAGGGGGGCCTTATTTGTGCCCCCCTACATGCCACTATGCCCAATGACCATGCCCAGGGGACATAAGTCCCCTGGGCATGGCCATTGGGCAAGGGGGCATGACTCCTGTCTTTACTAAGACAGGAGTCATTTAAATGGCATCTGGGCGTCGAAAATAATGGCGCAAATCGGGTTGAGGCGATTTTTTTGCCTCAACCTGACTTGCCCCATTTTAAGACGCCCTAACGCCATTTTCCCCCTACGCCGGCGCTGCCTGGTCTACGTGGTTTTTTTCCACGCACACCAGGCAGCGCCGGTCTGCTAGCGCCGGCTAACGCCATTCCATAAATACGGCGCCCGCATGGCGCTTCAGAATGGCGTTAGACGGCGCTAAATTTTTTGACGCTAAACTGCGTTAGCGCAGTTTAGCGTCAAAAAGTATAAATATGGGCCTTAATTCTTCTACCTCTCATCTGTCTGTCATTTTCACCAAGTGTATGGACACTGAGTTGTCACTTTCCCTTTCGTTTTCACAGATGCAGGTTCCACTGTGTGACCTCTGCTTTGTTTCCGCATGGACTAGAGCTGTGTGACATAGGTATGTTGACATTACATTGGATATAGCATTTTGACACTGTTATTGCTAATACACCTTTTCGAAAGCACAGACTGACTCCAGATTGTTTTGTGATTTAAGGGTGTTTTTTTAAGTTCGAAATAGTGGAGGGGTTATAAAATGGTCAGGGGTGATGGTGCAGGAATGTCCATGACAGAGTCCAGTCTATTAGCCTCACAGGTGTGTTGTCCAAAGGGGCTTAGGAAGTGGAGCTGGGGTAGTTGATGGATGGACAGGGTGACAAAGTGGGACAGAAGGATGTCAATCAGGGTGGTCTCATATCTTGGCGGGGGTCTTGGCATTGTTCTCTGTCTTTGTCCTGGATCTCAGGGACCGCTTGCGGGGTGGTTCTCCATCTGCAGGGGGTGGGGTGCTGGTGTCGTGGTCCTGTGGCGGTACCTCCTGTCTACTAGCGACGGCAGAGGTGGTGGGCAGTTCATCATGCAGGCTAGTGTCAGGGGCCCCTTGTTGTGCCACAGTGTCCCTCCTGGTGTTGACGAGTTCCTTCAGCATCCCAACAATGGTGCCCAGGGTGGAATTGATGGATTTGAGTTCCTCCCTGAACCCCAAATACTGTTCCTCTTGCAGCTGCTGGGTCTCCTGAAACTTGGCCAGTACCGTTGCCATCGTCTCCTGGGAATGGTGGTAGGCTCCCATGATGTTGGAGAGGGCCTCGTGGAGAGTGGGTTCCCTGGGCCTGTCCTCCCCCTGTCGCCTAGCAGCTCTCCCAGTTCCCCTGTTTCCCTGGACCTCTGTCCCCTGAACTGTGTGCCCACTACCACTGCCCCCAGGTCCCTGGTGTTGTTGGGGTGGTGGATTATCCTTGGTTCCCGGTAGTGGTGGACACACTGCTGCTTGACGTGTCCTGGGGACAGAGGTATGGGCCCGCTGGGTGGGTGCTGTGCTGGTGTTTCCAGAGAGGGGAGGCTCTGTTGTGGCTTGTGCCAGTGTGAGGGGAACCAACTGTCCTGAGGTCCCCGATGGGCCGGGCTGGTCATCTAGATCCAGTTGGAAAGAGCTGCTGTCATCACTGTGGGCCTCTTCTGTGGAGGGAGTGGACATGTCTGGAACCTCCTGTCCAGTGACGTTGGTTAGGCGTCCTAAAGGGGTGTAAAAGCATGATTATTGCATTTGTGTGTGCCATGGTATGCAATGGGCGGGTGACCCTGTAGCCCAGTGCTTGCATTCTTGTGTGGGACCTTGTGTGATAATGGTTTAGGGGGGTTTATGGGTATGTGCAGTGGACATGCTTTGTTGATGGGTCTCCAATCTTTGGTGTTACATGCAGGGCTTGGGTTTGGGATGTGTGGTTTGTGATATTGGGACATATGTGAGGAGTTGGAGTGATGGGGGTGAGGGCGAGGGTGGGGGTGATTGATAGCCTGCAGGGTGGTGGGGGAGGAAGTAGCTAAAGGTTTGACTTACCAGAGTCCATTCCTCCAGCTACTCCTGCGAGGCCCTAAGGATGCAGTATAGCCAAGACCTGCTCCTCCCATGTAGTGAGTTCTGGGGGAGGAGGTGGGGGTCCGCAGCCAGTCCTCCGAACCGCAATCTGGTGTCTTGAGACCACGGAACTCACCTTCTCCCGTAGGTCGTTCCACCTCTTCCTGATGTCATCCCTAGTTCTTGGGTGCTGTCCCATGCCGTTGACCCTGCCCACAATTCTTCACCATAGCTCCATCTTCCTAGCTATGGTGGTGTGCTGCACCTGTGATCCAAATAGCTGTGGCTCTACCCGGATGATTTCCTCCACCATGACCCTGAGCTCCTCCTCAGAAAACCTGGGGTGTCTTTGCAGTGCCATGGGGTGGTGTAGGTGATATGTGTGGGGGTTGGTGTGTGTTGTGATGTGTGGGGTGATATTTAGAGGTGTGTTGTGTGAGGTGCGTGGATGTTGTGTGAGTGATGGTGTTGAGTGCCTGTGGATGCTATTGTTCTTTCTGGTGGTGTCTCTCTCAGGCATTCTTTTGCAATTCTTGTCGTAAGGGTTTGTGGGTGATGTGGGTGTGTGTTTTATATTGTATTAAGTGTGTGGGAGTGGTGTGTGTATGCGTATCAGGTGTGTGTATTTTGAATTGTCCAATTTGGTTGTGTTTTGTAAGTGAATGTGTATTTTGATCACAGCGGTGTATACCGTCAATGGAATACTGGGGTTGAAAGACTGCCGCGTGGATTCGTGGTTCATGATAGTGTGGGCGTATTCCTGTTGCCGTGACGGTGGAGGTTTTGTTATCGGCAGTTTAACACTGACATTTGGTGTGGCGGACTTGTGTGGGTGTCTAGATTTTGGCAGATTCCGAGCTGTGGGTCATAATGGCAGTGGCAGTATTCCGCGGCCGTGGTGGTGTGTTGGCGGTCTTCCGCACGGCGATAAGCGGCTTTAACCACCAATGTGGTAATGACCCCCATAGTGTCTGAGTGTGCATGAGTGTGTCAGTGTCTGAGTGTGCGCTAGTATCTGAGTGTCTGAATGTGTGCAAGTGTGCACTAGTGTCTGTGTGTCTGCGAGTGTCTGAGTGTGCATGAGTGTCTGAGTGTGTGCGAGTGTCTGAGTGTGCGCTAGTGTCTAAGTGTCTGAGTGTGCGCGAGTGTCTTAGTGTCTGAGCACGCGCGAGTGTCTGAGTGCCTGAGTGCTTGCGAGTGCCTGAGTGTCTGAGTGTGCAGGAGTGTGCACAAGTGTCCGAGTGTGTGCACAAGTGTCCGAGTGTGTGCCAGTGTGTGAGTGTGTACGAGTGTCTGAGTTTGCGCGATTGTGTGATGTAAGTTTCTGAGTGTGCGCGAGTGTCTGAGTGTGCTAGAGTGTCTGAGTGTGCACTAGTATCTAAGTGTCTGAGTGTGAGCGAGTGTCTTAGTGTCTGAGTGCAAGAGTTTGAGTGTGCATGAGTGTCTGAGTGTCTGAGTGTGAACGAGTGCACAAGTGTCTCAGTGTGTGCAAGTGCCTGAGTTCATGCAAATGTCTGAGTGTCTGAGTGCGTGCAAGTGTCTGAGTGTGTGTGAGTTTCTGAGTGTGCTTGAGTGTCTGAGTGTGCACTACTATCTAAGTGTCTGAGTGTGTGTGAGTGTCTGAGTGTGTGCAAGTGTCTGAGTGCGCACAAGTGTCTGAGTGTCTAAGTGTGTCCGACTGTCGGAGTGTGGGTGAGTGTCTAGGTGTGCGCTACTGTCTAAGTGTCTGAGTGTGCGCAAGTGTCTTAGTGTCTGAGTGTGAGCGAGTGCCTGAGTGTGCGTCAGAGTCTGAGTGTGTGTGAATGTCTGAGTGCGTGCGAGTGTCTGTGTGTCTGAGTGTGCACAAGTGTCTGAGTGTGCTTGAGTGTCAGAGTGTGCACTAGTATCTTAGGGCCAGATGTAGCAACTTCCCAAATTGCGACTTGCAATTTGCGAGTCCCTGCGACTCGCATATTGCAAGTCGCAATTTGGGATGCCAGAAAGGTGTCTCAGACACCTTCTGCGAGCCGCTATGGGGTTGCAAAGACCCACCTCATTAAAATTAATGAGGTGGGTCGCAATTTGCGACCCCATAGCGAGTCAGGGCACTCACGGGGATGGAGGCCTGCTGTAGTCAGCAGACCTCCATGTCCGTGACTGCTTTGAAATAAAGCAGTGGTTTTTTTTTCAAAGTGCAACCCGTTTTCCTTAAAGGAAAACGAGCTGCACTTTGAAAAATAAACCTAAACCTTTTGTTTCGGTATTTTTCAGGGCAGGTAGTGGTCCATTGGATGGTAACTGCGAGTCCATTTGCGACCGCTTTCGCAGTCGCAAATGGAATTGCATACCAGTGCGACTCGCAAATAGGAAGGGAACAGCCCTTCCTATTTGCGACTCTGAAATGCATTTTGCGAGTCTGTTCCGACTCGCAAAATGCATTTCTACATACCAGATGGGCTTTAGCGACTCGCAAACGGCGTTTTTCACCGTTTGCGAGTCACTAAAGCTTTCCTACATCTGGCCCTTAGTGTCTGAGGGTGTGCAAGTGTCTTAGTGTCTGATTGTGCACTAGTATCTAAGTGCCAGATGCAGGAAACACTTTGCGACTCGCAAACGGCAAAATTTGCCATTTGCGACTCGCAAATGCGTGTTTCCAATGCAGAAATGCATTTTGCGAGTCGGGACCGACTCGCAAAATGCATTTCAGAATCGCAAATAGGAAGGGGTGTTCCCTTCCTATTTGCGATTCGCAGTGGTATGCAATACCATTTGCGACCGCATATGCAGTCGCAAATGGTGTCGCAGTTACCATCCACTTGAAGTGGATGGTAACCCACTCGCAAATTGGAAGGGGTCCCCATGGGACCCCTTCCCCTTTGTGAATGGACCACAAATGATTTTTTAAGGGTAGGTAGTGGTCCAAGGGACCACTACCTGCCCTGAAAAAATACAGAAACTAAAGGTTTTGGATTTTTTTTAAAGTGCAGCTCGTTTTCCTTTAAGGAAAACGGGCTACACTTAAAAAAAAAAAAAACTGCTTTATTTAAAAGCAGTCACGAACATGGAGGTCTGCTGACTAAAGCAAGCCTCCATGTTTGCGAGTGCCCATAGTCGGTATGGGGCCACAATTTGCGACCCACCTTATTAATATTAATGAGGTGGGTCTTTGCGACCCCATACCGACTCGCAGAAGGTGTCTGAGACACCTTTCTGCATCCCAAATTGCGACTTGCAATTTGCGAGTCGCAGGGACTCGCAAATTGCAAGTCGCAATTTGGGAGTTTCCTACATCTGGCCCTAAGTGTCTGAGTGTGTGCAAGAGTCTGAGTGTGCATGAGTGTCTGAGTGTGAACAAGTGTCTGAGTATGTGTAAGTGTGCGCGAGTGTCTGAGTGTGTGTGAGTGTCTGAGTGTGCACGAGTGTCTGAGTGTGCTTGAGTTTCTGAGTGTACGCGAGTGTTTGAGTGTCTGTGCTTGAGTGACTGAGTGTGCGTGAGTGTCTGAGTGTGTGCAAGTGTCTGAGTGTTAAAGTGTGTGTGAGTGTGCATGAGTGTCTGAGTGTGCATAAGTATCTGAGTGTGTGCGAGTGTCTGAGTGTGCGCGAATATCTTAGTGTCTGAGTGCGCACGAGTGTCTGAATGGGTGCGAGTGAGTGTGTGGGAGTATCTTAGTGTGCGTGAGTGTCTGAGTGTGGACAAGTCTGCGCGAGGGTCTGAGTGTGTGCGCGTGTCTGTATTTGCGCGAGTGTCTGAGTGTGCTCGAGTGTCTTAGTGTGCACTAGTATCTATGTGTCTGAGTGTGTGCGAGTGTCTTAGTGTCTGAGTGCATGCGAGAGTCTGAGTGTGCATGAGTGTCTGAGTGTGCGCGAGTGTCTGAGTGTGTGCAAGTGTGCGCAAGTGTCTGAGTGCATGTGAATGTCTGAGTGTCTGAGTGTGAGTGAGTGAGTGTGCGTGAGTGTCTGAGTGTGCTCGAGTGTCTGAGTGTGCACTACTATTTAAGTGTCTGAGTGTACGTGCGAGTGTCTGAGTGTCTGAGTGTGCCCGAGTGTCTGAGTGTGCGCAATTGTCTAGGTGTGTGCAACTGTCTAAGTGTCTGAGTGTGCGCGAGTGTCTGAGTGCACACGAGTGTCTGAGTGTCTGAGTGTGCACAAGTGTCTGAGTGTGCTTGAGTGTCTGAGGGTGCACTAGTATCTGAGTGTGTGCAAGTTTCTTAGTGTCTGAGTGTGCACGAGTCTCTCAGTGTCCGAGTGTGCACTAGTGTCTGAGTGTCTGAATGTGCGCGAGTGTGAGAGAGTGACTGAGTGTATGCGAGTGTCTGTGTGTCCATGAGTGTCTGAGTGTGCGCGAATGTCTGAGTGCGCTCGAGTGTCTGAGTGTGCACTAGTATCTCAGTGTCTGAGTGTGTGCGAGGGTTTTAGTGTCTGAGTGTGTGCAACTGTCTGAGAGCATGTGCTTTTCTGAGTGTGCATGAGTGAGTGACTGAGTGTGCACGAGTGTCTGGGTGTCTGAGTGGGCGCGAGTGTGAGCGAGTGTCTGAGTGTCTAAGTGGGGTGTGTGCCTGAGTGTGCATGAGTGCCTGAGTGTGCGCACGTTTCTGAGTGTGTGCGAGTGTGTGCAAGTGTCTGAGTGTGCGCGAGTGTCTGAGTGCGCGCAAGTGTGTGAGTGCGCACGAGTGTCTGTGTGTCTAAGTGTGCTTGAGTGTCTGAGTCTGGGTGCGTGTCTGAGTGTTAGAGTATGCGCAAGTGTGTGTGAGTGTCTGAATGTGCGTGAGTATCTGAGTGTGCGTGAGTGTCTGAGTTTGTGCTAGTGTCTAAGTGTCCGAGTTTGCGAAAGTGTCTTAGTGTCTCAGTGCATGCGAGTGTCTTAGTGCGCTCGAGTGTCTGAGTGTGCGCGAGTGTCTGAGTGCTCTTGAGTGTCTGAGTGTGCACTAGTATCTCAGTGAGGGTCTTAGTGTCTGAGTGTACGTGAGTATCTGAATGCACACGAATGTCTGAGTGTTCGTGAGTGTCTGCGTGTCTGAGTGTGCGGGAGTGTCTGAGTGTCTGAGTGTGCGTGAGTGTGTGCGAGTGTCTGAGTGCGTTCGAGTGTCTGAGTGGGAACAAGTGTCTGATGTGCGTGAGTGTCGGAGTGCACGCGACTGTCTGAGTGTCTTAGTGTGCGCGAGTGTCTGAGTGTGTGCTACTGTTCAAGTGTCTGAGTGTGCGCGAGTGTCTTAGTGTCTGAGTGCACGCGAGGGTCTGAGTGCCTAAGTGTGTGCGAGTGTCTGAATGTGTGTGAGTGTGCATGAGTGTCTGACTGCATGTGAGTGTCTGAGTGTGCACAATTGTTTGAGTGTGCTTGAGTGTCTGATTGTGCGCGAGTGTCTGAGTGTGCGCGAGTGTCTGAGTGTGCACAAGTGTCTGAGTGTCTGAGTGTGCACGAGTGTGCACATGTGTCTGAGTGTGCATGAGTGTCTGTGTGTGCGTGAGTGTCTGAGTGCGCGCGAGTGTCTGAGTGTGCGTGAGTGTCTGAGTGTGCTCGAGTGTCTGAGTGTGCACTGGTATCTAAGGCCCTCATTACAACCCGGGTGGTTGGTGATAAAGCAGCAGTAATTGTCTGAGTGTGGTGACATGTCTGAGTGTGCGCGAATGTCTGAGTGTGCACAAGTGTCTGAGTGTGCTTGAGTGTCTGATTGTGCGCGAGTGCCTGAGTTTCTGAGTGTGCGCGAGTGTCTGAGTGTGCACTAGTATCTCAGTGTCTGAGTGTGTGTGAGGGTCTTAGTGTCTGAGTGTACGCGAGTATCTGATTGCACACGGATGTCTGAGTGTTCGTGAGTGTCTGAGTGTGCATGAGTATGCACGAGTGTCTGAGTGCATGCGAGTGTCTGAGTGCGCTCGAGTGTCTGAGTGTGCGCGAGTGTCTGAGTATGTGCTACTGTCTAAGTGTCTGAGTGTGCGCGAGTGTCTTAGTGTCTGAGTGCACGCAAGGGTCTGAGTGCCTGAGTGCGTGCGAGGGTCTGAGTGTGTGCGAGTGTGCGTAAGTGTCTGAGTGCATGCGAGTGTCTGAGTATCTGAGTGTGCACGAGTGTCTGAGTGTGCGCGAGTGTCTGAGTGTGCGCAAGTGTCTGAGTGTCAGAGGGTGCGCGAGTGTGTGTGCGTGTCTGAGTGTGCACGAATGTCTGAGTGTGCGTGAGTGTCTGAGTGCGCGCAAGTGTCTAAGTGTGCGCGAGTGTCTGAGTGTGCCTGAGTGTGCGCGAGTGCCTGAGTTTCTGAGTGTGCGCGAGTGTCTGAGTGTGCTCGAGTGTCTGAGTGTGCACTAGTATCTAAGGCCCTCATTACAACCCTGGTGGTCGGTGATAAAGTGGCGGTAATAGTCTGATTGTGGTGAGTGTTTGAGTGTGTGTGAATGTCTGAGTGTGCGTGAGTGTCTGAGTGTGTGTGATTGTCTGAGTGTGGGCGAGTGTCTGCGTGTCTGAGTGTGCGCGAGTGTCTGAGTTGTGAGTGTCTTAGTGTCTGAGTGTGCGTGAGTGTCTCAGTGCGCGCAAGTGTTTGAGTGTGCGCGAATGTCTGAGTGTGCTCGAGTGTCTGAGTGTGCACTGGTATCTAAGGCCCTCATTACAACCCGGGTGGTCGGTGATAAAGCAGCGGTAATAGTCTGATTGTGGTGAGTGTCTGAGTGCGCATGAACGTCTGAGTGTGCGTGAGTGTCTGAGTGTGTGCGATTGTCTGAGTGTGGGTGAGTGTCTGCATGTCTGAGTGTGTGCGACTGTCTGAGTTGTGAGTGTCTGAGTGTGCGTGAGTGTCTCAGTGCATGAAAGTGTCTGAGTGTGCGCGAGTGTCTGAGTGTGCGCGAGTGTCTGTGTGCGCATGAGTGAGTGTACATGAGTGTCTGAGTGCGTGCGAGTGTCTGAGTGTGCGCGAGTGTCTGAGTGCGCTTGAGTGTCTGAGTGTGCACTAGTATCTCAGTGTCTGAGTGTGTGTGAGGGTGTTAGTGTCTGAGTGTACGCGAGTATCTGAATGCACACAAATGTCTGAGTGTGCGCGAGTGTCTGAGTGCATGCGAGTGTCTGAGTGTGCACAAGTGTCTGATGTGCGCCAGTGTCTGAGTGCACGCGACTGTCTGAGTGTCTGAGTGTGCATGAGTGTCTGAGTGTGTGCTAGTGTCTTAGTGTCTGAGTGCGTGCATGTGTAGGAGTACCTGAGTGCGTGCGAGTGTCTGAGTGTGTGCGAGTGTGCATGAGTGTCTGAGTGTGTGCAAGTTTTTGAGTGTGTGCAATTGTCTGATTGTGCGCGAGTGCGCGAGTGTCTGAGTGCACACAAGTGTCTGGGTGTGCCCGAGTGTGCGCAAGTGTCTGAGTTTTCGCAAGTGTGCGCAAGTGTTAGAAATGGGGTATTTGGTTAGCAGTCAGGTTACCCCCTATCCAAGCAAGGACCCTCACTCTAGTCAGGGTAAGTCACACACAATCCAAACTATCCTGTGCCCACCTTCTAGTAGCTTGGCACTGAGCAGTCAGGCTTATCTTAGAAGGCAATGTGTAAAGTATTAGTGCAATAAATCATACAATATCACAATATATCACCACAAAAATGCACCACACAGTGTTTAGAAAAATATATAATATTTATATGGATATTTGGAGGTCAAAACGATCAAAGATGCAATAAGTAAATGTAGAGATATCACTGAAAAGTGACATAAAGGTGGTCACTACAACCCTGGCGGTCGGTGTTAAAGCGGAGGTAAGACCGCCAACAGGCCGGTGGTAAAAAATTAGCAATTACGACCGTGGCAGAAACCGCCAACAAAGACAGACACTTTAACACTCCGACCTCCCCGGCGGTAGAAACAAACAGCTTGGCGGTCACCGCCAACAGACAGGCGGGAGACAATGTACTGCCCACACTATTATGACAGGTCAATCAGCCACCTTTTCCGGGGCGGATTCACCGCGGATAAAAATACAGCGGAAACAGGAATCCCGAAGGAAAAACGCTCACCTCTACACACTCCATGAGGAACGAAGACGCCATGGACCTGGAACTCCAAATTCTCCCTGCAAATGTCTTCCTGCTCCTCTACCAGGAGCACGAACGCTGGCGGTGAAGACCACGGTGAGTATTGCACCTACGATACAGGGGAGAGGGGAGGGGGGAGGGAAAAAACAGTGACACACACACGCAACACCCCCACCCTCACCCTCACCCACTACTACACACACACTAATGCATATCACTACATCACAGTTACACCCCCCAAAACCCCCCAGAAGAATGCAAAGACAATAGAAAATGAGTGTAACCATTGTAATATATTAAATGAAAGTAGGCAGAAATATATATATACACCATGTACATAATATATACCAAGCATAGTAGTCCAGGTAGTGCTCTAAGAAAGTCCGTGGAACACTGGGACCACACGGTATGGGCGAGACCCGCACAAGATCCCCTACCATGATGTAGAGAACACTGCAGGGACATCAGACAGCAACTAAACAGGCACCTCGGGGGGAGGAAAAGGGGGAGCACCTCAGCCGGTTGAGTGCATGACGCCAAATTCACAAGGGGGCCACATGCCCACTGTTCCATTCTTGGGAGTGCAAAGCCACAGTTTCTCAAGTCTCACAAGTGGGAGGTTTGCCCACTGTTCAATCCAGGGGAGTGCAAAACCACAGTCTCTCAAGTCTCTACAGTGGATGGACTGCCCACTGTTCAATCCTGGGGAGTGCAAAGCCAAAGTCTCTCAAGTCTCACAAGTGGGTGGTTTGCCCACTGTTCAATCCTGGGGAGTGCAAAGCCACAGTCTCTCAAGTCTCTCCAGTGGGTGGGTTGCCCACTGTTCAATCCTGGGGAGTGCAAAGCCACAGTCTCTCAAGTCTCACAAGTGGGTGGGTTGCCCACTGTTCAATCCTGGGGAGTGCAAAGCCACAGTCTCTCAAGTCTCACAAGTGGGTGGTTTGCCCACTGTTCAATCCTGGGGAGTGCAAAGCCACAGTCTCTCAAGTCTCACAAGTGGGTGGTTCGCCCACTGTTCAATCCTGGGGAGTGCAAAGCCACTGTCTCTCAAGTCTCACAAGTGGGTGGGCTGCCCACTGTTCAATCCTGGGGAGTGCAAAGCCACAGTCTCTCAAGTCTCACAAGTGGGTGGGCTGCCCACTGTTCAATCCTGGGGAGTGCAAAGCCACAGTCTCTCAAGTGGATAACAGTCTCCACTCTTTCTGGAGGGGGCTTTGTGCCTAGAGTGCTTCATCCTGCTAAGGACAGGGGGAGTGAATGCCTTTCTCCACTGGTTCTGGAGGGGGCTTTGTGCCCAGAGTGCTGCATCCTGCTAAGGACAGAGGGAGTGGATGCCTTTCTCCACTGGTTCTGGAGGGGGCTTTGTGCCCAGAGTGCTTCATCCTGCCAAGGACTGAGGTAGTGGATGTATCTCTCCACTGGTTCTGGAGAGGGCTTTGTGCCCAGAGTGCTTCATCCTGCTAAGGACAGAGGGAGGGGATGCCTTTCTCCACTGGTTCTGGACGGGGCTTTGTGCCCAGAGTGCTTCATCCTGCCAAGGACTGAGGTAGTGGATGTATCTCTCCACTGGTTCTGGAGGGGGCTTTGTGCCCAGAGTGCTTCATCCTGCTAAGGACAGAGGGAGTGGATGCCTTTCTCCACTGGTTCTGGAGGGGGATTTGTGCCCAGAGTGCTTCATCCTGCCAAGGACTGAGGTAGTGGATGTATCTCTCCACTGGTTCTGGTGCCAGAGTGCATCATTCACCCCATGACAGACTCAGTTGCGTCAGTGCCCTTGCTGCTCATGGGCCAGCGGTGCTTGAGATGGCGGTGCCCTGCTCAGCGGTGCTTGAGATGGCGGTGCCTTGTGCAGTGGTGCTTGAGATGGCGGTCTCCATTGCAGGGTCCTTCATGGCCCAGCGGGCCTTTTGCTGGCTGTCCTTCATGGGCCAGCGGGGCTAGTGCTTGTGGTGGCCTCCTGGCCAGGTGGGCTGGTGCTGGCGGTGGCCTCCTGGGCAGCTGGGCTGGTGCTGGCGGTGGCCTCCTGGGCAGCTGGGCTGGTGCTGGCGGTGGCCTCCTGGCCAGGTGGGCTGGTGCTGGCGGTGGCCTCCTGGGCAGCTGGGATGGTGCTGGCGGTGGCCTCCTGTGCATCAGGGATGATGGCGGTCTTCTCCGCCGTGCTGCTCTTCCCAGACTTGCTGGGTTTCTTGTGGCCCTTCCCCACCTTGGAAGGTGTCACAGCTGACTCCACACTCCCACTGGGACCCCTGGGAGCGGCTTTGGTGGCTGGAGTCTTCCCCCTCTCCCGCCGGGCACTGTCCAACTTCTGATGCTTCACAGGTGGGTGACTGTCTGTGCTGTGGCTCTGTGCCACACTGGCTGCCCTGGTGGCCGGTGCACTCCAGATTCCGGTGACTACAGGCACCACTGGTCCCGGAGATGTTGTTGCTGAGGTGCTAGTTCAGGACCTATGAGATGGACGGGGTGGGGAGGTGTGGGAAAGAGGTCAAGGTTGGACAGGAAAAGTTTTTGGGACACACTGGGATGGGCAGCTGGAGGGGGTTTGGGAATGGAGGAAGAGGTGGTGGTTGTAGGAGGTGTACGTTTGGTGACTTTGGGTGAAGGTGCATGCGCTGGAGGCTGTCGTGAGGTGGATGGCTGTTGGGTGGGTGTGTGCCTGCGTTTGTATATCTTGGGACGAGGCGTCACTGAAACACTGGGAGATGACACAGGGGACATGTGAATGGTAGTGGGGGTGGTGACTGCACATGAGTGGGGTGTGGTGGTGGGTGTGCTGGAGAGGGATGTAGTGGCTGTAGAGGTAGTGCATGCAGGTGTGAGTGTAGACGAGACTGGGAGGGAGGAGGGAGATGAGGAGGAGGGGGACACAGTGGAGGCAGCGGATGTTGGTGTGTCTGCATGTGTGTGATGCTTGTGTGAATGCCTGTGGGATGTGTGGTGCTTATGTTTACCTGAGCTTACCTTGGGTGTTGACGTGTGTGCATGTTGGTCTGTAGGTGTGCTTGGGATAGGCTGAGGTACAGGGGATTGGGTCGGGGTGGAGGAAGTTGGAGGGGGAGGCTAGACACAGGGACAATGGCTGCCATCAGTGCAGAGGCCAGAGTCTGAAAAGCTCGCTGAAGGGCCGCCTGACCAGAATGAATGCCCTCCAGGAATGCATTGGTTTGTTGCAACTGCCTCTCTACACCCTGGATGGCATTCAAAATGGTAGACTGCCCAACAGTGAGGGACGTGAGGAGGTCAATGGCCTCCTCACTGAGGGCAGCTGGGGTGACTGGGGTAGGGCCTGAGGTGCCTGGGGCGAAGGTGATGCCCACCCGCCTGGATGAGCGGGCACGGGGCAAAGGCTGAGGGGCTGCTGGAAGGCAGTGCTGGTTGGGGGGGTGGCGGCTGTACCTGTAGATGCGGGGGGCACAGATGTTGCCGCCACCACAAGGGAGCTCCCATCAGAGGACAAGTCCGTGTCGCTGGTGTCAGCTCCTGTCCCCGCCGTGGAGCTCCCCTCGCCCTCCGTCCAACTGGTGAATTCAGACTCCGTAGTGTCGCCCTCCAGGGCCATGTGGGATGCAGCTCCCTCATGCTCCGGTACCACTGCTCCTCCGCCTGATGATGCTAATGCACACAAGAACAGGGAGACCACAAAAAGGGGGGGAAGACAGAAGAAAGACATGTTGAGTGCATGCATTACCACTACCGTTGGCGGACATGACAGACACAGAAGCCCCCTGCACTACGCCGCGCTCTTGGGCTCCACTGTTCAATTCCTGGGAAATGGCCTACAAGGCTATGGACGACATCTGCACACCTAGATGACACAGGGGCATGACTAGGTGTACTTGGCACTCTATAGAGGTGGGGTTGGGTGCCACATGGCCTGTCTTATGGAGGGGCCTTGCCTACGGAACTCGCCCTGGCCTAGGGAAACCCACAGCCCAACTCCCCCACCGGACACCTCCACTGCGCGCAAAGTCAGTGTATTCACCCCCTTGTGGCTGCTGTGATGCCCTCAAGCGCCCATCCAACTCTGGGTAGGCCACCGCCATGATCCTGAACATCAGGGGGGTCATGGTGCGATGGGCACCACTCCCACGTTGGGAGGCCATCCCCAGCTGAGCCTCCGCCGTCTTCTTGCTCCAGCGGCGAATGTCCTCCCATCTTTTACGACAGTGGGTGCTCCGTCTGTGGTAGACCCCCAGGGTCCGGAAGTCCTTGGCGATGGCACGCCAAATGTCTTTTTCTGATGGGCGCTGACCTACATGAAATGTACAGGGGAAAAAGAGAAGTTATTACCAACTGCACCGTCAAAGTGATTGGCCCCCATCCCTACCCTTGCCATGTGGAACATTCATTCACAGGCTTTCATGCACGCAGCACTCTCCCCCCTTCCTTCTTACATCCAGCCCTCTCCACACAGGCATAGCCCATACAACATGCTCCCTGTGTACTTACCTGTTTGTCTGGAGGACCGTAGAGTAGCGTGTACTGGGGGAGGACCCCATCCACGAGGCTCTCCAACTTCTCCGATGTGAAGGCAGGGGCCCTTTCCCTAGACACTCGAGTCATTGTCTCTTCCACACCGAGGTCACAGCAGCACTTGCAGTGTAGGTCCTCTCCTGTCGAAGATCAGGTGTCGAGTGATTGAACAAATAGAAAATGGCAGTCACGTCCGCGGCGGTGCGTACCGTCACCGCCGGTGTACATCGTCATTGGCTCCTGGGACCCATAGGGTCCAATGTTAACCAATGCAGCATTGCGCCGCGGTCTTTGACCGCCTACCACGATTGTGTACAACGCCAGCGCAGTCACCTCACATCCCATTGTCCCACTTTAGAGGTCAGGCAGCTGCCATTTCAGGGGCCCACATGGCTTAATTTCCAACTGCATCACACATACCTAGGCCTATACTCAACACATATACAGGCCACCTTTTGTGTATGATTGGTGTTCTGGGTAAACTGTGGGTACGTACCTCTGAGTTGTTTGACTCTGTGCTCGCTGTTGTCCTTCATAGGCACCATCCGCTGGGACATGTGAGGAGATGGCTGCATCCTCCGGTGTACCGACCGTTGGTGGACCTGTCGACAATGGAGGAGCGACATTTGATTATCACATACAGGCTTGACCATGCCACAATCCAGGAACTGTGTACCCAGTTGGAGCCAGACCTGATGTCAGCAATCCGCCATCCCACAGGAATCACCCCTCAAGTGCAGGTGCTCTCAGTGCTCCATTTCCTTGCAAGTGGGTCTTTTCAAACAACAGTGGCCGTAGCATCAGGGATGTCCCAGCCTATGTTTTCCAACATATTGTCCAGAGTGTTGTCTGCCCTTCTGAAACACATGCAGAGCTACATCGTTTTCCCTCAGGTGGAGGATTTGCCTACAGTGAAAGGGGATTTCTATGCCCTGGGACATATCCCCAACATCATAGGTGCCATTGATGGGACACATGTGGCTTTGCCCCCCCCCACAGGAGTGAACAGGTGTACAGAAACCAGAAGAGTTATTATTCTATGAATGTACAGATGGTATGTTTGGCCGACCAGACCAGGCCAAGTTCCCTGGCTCAGTGCATGACACCTACATCCTGCGGAATAGCAGCATCCCTTATGTGATGGGTCATCTCCAGAGGCACTGTGTGTGGCTATTAGGTGAGCACCTGGAGGCAAGTCAGTGGGAGTGGTTGTCTGGGTCCGGGGATCTCCTTCCAGGTTAGTGCCTGTCTAACAGTTGTCCCTCACCATTTGCAGGTGACTCTGGTTACCCCAACCTGTCATGGCTACTGTCCCCAGTGAGGAATCCCAGGACAAGGGCAGAGGAACACTACAATTAGGCCCATGGGCGAACTAGGAGGGTGATCAAGCGGACCTTCGGCCTCCTGAAGGCCAGGTTCAGGTGCCTCCATATGACAGGTGGATCCCTATTCTTCTCACCAAAGAAGGTGTGCCAGATCATCGTGGCCTGCTGTATGCTTCATAACTTGGCATTGTGACGACAGGTGCCTTTTCTGCAGGAGGATGGTCAAGATGGCGGTGTTGTTGCTGCTGTGGAGCCTGTGGACAGTGAAGATGAGGAAGCAGAAGAAGAAGACATGAACAACAGGGACTTAGGGGGTCATTCTAACCCTGGCGGTCCGAGACCGCCAGGGCTAAAATGACGGAAGCACCGCCAACAGGCTGGTGGTGCTTCCTGGGCCATTCTGACAGTGGCGGTAAAGCCGCGGTCAGAAAACCGGGTCCTGCGGTTGGCCAAATCCGCCATTGCGGCCCTTCACCGCCAGGAACAGGCTGGCGGGAACGGGTGTCCTGGGCCCCCTAACAGAGCCCCAGCCTGCTTTTCACTGTCTGCCTAGCAGACAGTGAAAAGCGCGACGGGTGCTACTGCACCCGTCGCACACCTGCAACACCGCCTGCTCCATTCGGAGCTGGCTTCAGTGTTGCAGGCCCCTTTCCCGCTGGGCCGGCGGGTGCTAACTTGGCTAAGTTGAAAGTTGAAATGGACCCAGCGGTCTTTTGACCACGGAGCGGCCATATGGCGGTTACCGCATGGCGCGGTTGGAATGAGGGCCTTAGTGATCCAGCAATATTTCCAGTGAGATATAAGTAAGAGTACAGACCTGCCTACTACATATACTTAAACACTACTACCTCTCTACTGTATGTCGTTTTCACCCAGTGTATGGTCACTGAGTTGTCACTTTCCCTTACGATTTCACAGATGTGGGTCCCACTGTGTGACATCTGCTTAGATTCCTCATGGACTAGAGCTGTGTGACATAGGTATGTTGACATTACTATTGAAAGAGCATTTTGTCACTGTAATTGCTAATACACTATTTCAAATTCACAGACAGACTCCAGATTGTTTTGTGCTTTGAGTGTGTTTATTTAAGTGCTCAATATTGGAGGGGATAGTGAAATGATGAGGGGTGATGGCGGAGGAACGTCCATGGCAGAGTACAGTCTATTAGTCTCACAGGTGCATTGCCCAAATGGGCATAGGAAGTGGAGCTGGGGCAGTTTGAGGATGGACGGGGTGACAAAATGGGACAGAAGGATGACAATCAGGGTGTTCTCATTTCTTGGCGAGGGTCTTGGCATTGTGCTCTGTCTTTGTCCTGGATCTCAGGGACCGTTTGCGGGGTGGTTCTCCCTCTGCAGGGGGTGGGGCGCTGGTGTGGTGGTTCTGTGGCGGGCGTCCTGTCCACTAGCGCCGGCAGAGGTGGTGGGCAGTTCATCGTCCATGCTAGTGTCTGGGGCCCCTTGTAGTGCCACAGTGTCCCTCCTGGTGTTGAGTAGTTCTTTCAGCACCCCTACGATGGTGCCCAGGGTGGAGCTGATGGTTCTGAGTTCCTCCCTAAAACCCATATATTGTTCCTCCTGCATGCGCTGGGTCTCCTGAAACTTGGCCAGTACTGTTGCCATCGTCTCCTGGGAGTGGTGGTAGGCTCCCATGATGGAGGAGAGGGCCTCGTTGAGAGTGGGTTCCCTTGGCCTGTCCGCCCCCTGTTGCACAGCAGCCCTCCCAGTTCCCCTGTGTTCCTGGGCTTCTGTCCCCTGGACCGTGTGCCCACTACCACTGCCCCCAGGTCCTTGTTGTTGTTGGGGTGGTGGGTTATCCTGGGATCCCTGTAGTGGTGGACACACTGCTGATTGACGTGTCCTGGGGACGGAGGTATGGGCCCGCAGGGTGGGTGCTGTGCTGGTGTTTCCAGGGGGGGAAGGTCTGTGGTGGCCTGTGACTGGGGGAAGGGAACCGACTGTCCTGAGGTCCCCGATGGGCCGGGCTGGTCATCTAGATCCAGTTGGACAGAGCTGCTGTCATCACTGTGGGCCTCCTCTGTTGGTGGTGTGGACATGTATGGACCCTCCTGTCCGATGACGTTGGGTAGGGGTCCTGCAGGGGTATAAAAGGATGGTTATTACATCTGCATGTGTCATGGTGTGCAATGGGTGGGTGACCGTGTACCCCAGTGCTTGCATTCCTGTGTGGGACCTTGTGTGATGTTTAGGGGGTTGTATGGGTATGTGCAGTGGGCATGCTTTAGTGATGGGTGTCCATGCTTTGTTGTTGCATGCAGGGCTTGGTGTTGGGATGGTGGTTTGTGATGTTGGGACATATGTGAGGAGTTGGGGTGCTGTGGGTGAGGGTGGGGGTATGTGATAGCATGCAGGTAGGGTGGGGGATGTAATAATTAAGATTTGTCTTACCAGAGTCCATTCCTCCACCTACTCCTGCGAGGCCCTCTGGATGCAGAATCGCCAAGACCTGCTCCTCCCATGTTGTTAGTTGTGGGGGAGGAGGTGGGGGTCCGCCGCCAGTCCGCTGAACCGCCTGGTGGTATCTTGAGACCACGGAACTCACCTTCCCCCGTAGGTCGTTCCACCTCTTCCTGATGTCCTCCCGATTTCTTGGGTGCTGTCCCACTGCGTTGACACTGTCCACTATTCTTCGCCATAGCTCCATCTTCCTTGCAATGGAGGTGTGCTGCACCTGTGCTCTGAATAGCTGTGGCTCTACCTGGACGATTTCCTCCACCATGACCCTGAGCTCCTCCTCCAAGAACCTGGGGTGTCTTTGCCGTGCCATGGGGTGGTGTAGGTGATGTGTGGGGTGGAGTGTGTGGTGATAAGTGTGCTGATATGTAGTGGTGTGTTGTGTAAGGTGCGTGGAAGTTCTGTGGGTGATGTTGTGTGCTTGTGGATGTTGTTGTTCTTGCTGGTACTGTCTATCTCTGGCCTTCTTTCGGTATTCTAGGTCGTTGGGGTTTGTGGGTCATGTGGGTGTGTGTTTTATATTGTAATGGATGTGTGGGAGTGGTGTGTGTATGTGTATCAGGTGTGTGTATTTGGAATTGTCCAATGTGGTAGTATTTGGAAATATGTGTGTATTTTGAGCGCGGCGGTGTGTACCGCCAATGGAATACCGCGGTTGAAAGACAGCACGTGGATTCGTGTGTTGTGATAGTGTGGGCGTATTCCTGTTGGCATGACGGTAGAGGTTTTGTTTTCACCAGTTTATCACTAACCTTTGGTGTGGCGGACTTGTGTGGGTGTCTGAATTTTGGCGGATTCCGAAATGTGGATCATAATAGCTGTAGTTGAAATCCGCGGCCGCGGTGGTGTGTTGGCGGTCTTCTGCACGGCGGTAAGCGTCTTTTACCACCAATGTTGTAATGACCGCCTAAGTGTCTGAGTGTGTGCGAGTGTCTGAGTGTCTGAGTGTGCGCGAGTGTATCAGTGCGCACGAGTATCTGAGTGTGCATGAGTGTCTGAGTGTCTGATTGTGCGCAAGTGACTGAGTGTGCACGAGTTTCTGAGTGTGCTCAAGTGTCTGTGTGTGTGTGAGTGTGCACGAGTATCTGAGTGTGCGCGAGTGTCTGAGTACGCTCAAGTGTTTGAGTGTGCACTAGTATCTAAGTTTCTGAGTGTGTGTGCGGGTCTTAGTGTCTGAGTGTGCACAAGTATCTGAGTGCACACAAGTGTCTGAGTGTGCGTGAGTGTCTGAGTGCAAGCGAGTGTGTGTGTGTCTGAGTGTGCGCAAGTGAGTGCGTGTGAGTGAGCACGAGTGTCTGAGTGTGATTGAGTGTCTGAGTGTGCACTAGTATCTAAGTGTCTGAGTGTGTGCGAGTGTCTGAGTGTCTGAGTGTGCGCGAGTGTATGAGTGTGCACAAGTGTCTGGATGTGCATGAGTGTCTGAGTGTCTGATTGTGCGCAAGTGTCTGAGTGTGCACGAGTTTCTGAGTGTGCGCAAGTGTCTGTGTGTGTGTGTGTGAGTGTCTGATTGTGCACGAGTGTCTGAGTGTGCGAGAGTCTCTGAGTACACTCAAGTGTTAGAGTGTGCACTGGTATCTAAGTTTATGAGTGTGTGCGAGGGTCTTAGTGTCTGAGTGTGCACAAGTATCAGAGTGCGCACAAGTGTCTCAATGTGCGTGAGTATCTGAGTGTTTGAGTGTGTGTGAGTGTCTGAGTCTCTGAGTGTTCGTGAGTGTCTGAGTGTCTGAGTGCGTGTGAGTGCCTGAGTGTGTGCAAGTGTCTGAGTGCGCACAAGTGTCTGAGTGTGTATGAGTGTCTGAGTGTGCGTGAGTGTCTGAGTGCAAGCGAGTGTGTGTGTGAGTGTCTGAGCTTGCGCAAGTGAGTGCGTGCAAGTGTCTGAGTATGCACGAGTGTCTGAGTGTGTGTGATTGTCTGAGTGTGTGCGAGTTTGGGAGTGTCTGAGTGTGTGCGAGTCTCTGAGTGTGAGCTAGTGTCTGAATGTCTGAGTGTGCGCAAGTGTCTGGGTGTGCTTGAGTGTCTGAGTATGAACTAATATCTAAGTGTGTGAGTGTGTGCGAGTGTCTTAGTGTCTGAGTACATGCGAGTGTCTTAGTGTCTGAGAGCATGCGAGTGTCTGAGTGCGCATAAGTGTCTGAGTGTGCGTGAGTGTCTGAGTGTATGAGTGTGCATGAGTGTCTCATTGTGTGCAAGTGTGCACAAGTGTCTGAGTGTGCACGAGTGTCTGAGTGCGCACAAGTGTCTGAGTGTGTATGAGTGTCTGAGTGTGCGTGAGTGTCGGAGTGCAAGCTAGTGTGTGTAAGTGTCTGAGTGTGCGCGAGTGTCTGAGTGCATGTGAGTGTCTGAGTGTGCACGAGTGTCTGAGTGTGTATGAGTGTCTGTGTGTGGGTGAGTGTCTGAGTGCAAGCGAGTGTGTGTGAGTGTCTGAGTGTGCATGAGTGTCTGTGCGAGTGTCTGAGTGTGCGCAAGTGAGTGTCTGAGTGTACACGGGAATGTCTGAGTGTCTATAGGGAATTGGGACTGGGTAGAGGAAGTTGGAGGTGGGAGGATAGAGACAGGGACAATGGCTGCCATCAGTGAGTTGGCCAGATCCTGGAACGCTCTCTGTTGGGTTGCCACTCCAGAGTGAATGCCCTCCATGTATGCATTTGTTTGTTGCAAATTCCCTGCCAGACCCTGGATGGCATTCAGTATGGTTGACTGCCCAACAGAGATGGATATCAGGAGGTCAATAGTCTCCTCACTGAGGGAAGCAGAGATGACTGGGGCAGGGCCTGAGGTGCCTGGGGCGAAGGAGATGCCCACCCTCCTGGGTGAGCGGGCACGGGAAACACACTGAGGTGCTGCTGGGAGGGCGGTGCTGGTATGGGGGGTGGCGGCTGTACCTGTAGTTGGGATGGGCACAGAGGTGTCCACCACCGCCAGGGAGCTTCCATCGGAGGAGGTGTCACTGTCAGAACTGCTCCCCTCGCCCTCATCCCACTGGTGCCCTCACCGTCAGTGGATTCGGCCTCATGGGCCATGTGGGATGCAGCTCCCTCTGTCGCCGGTGCCTCTGCTCCTCAACCAGATGATGCTAAAGCACACAAGGACAGGGTGACAAAACAAAAAGGAGGGGGAAGAGCCAGAGGATACACTTGGTCAATGCCAGCAACAACACCACCATTGGCATACACAGCTCACAGGGAACAGCCCTATACACTAGGCCATGCACTACCAAATACAATGCTAGTCACCAGGCCATGGGGTACAATGCCTAACGCCAATAGCAGCACACCTGAAACTCAGAGGACCCTGCCCAGTAGTAGATGCCCACTAGCATTATTGGGGTTGGAGTGCAACTGAGCCTGCCCATCATGGAACCTACCCAGCTATGCTCGTCCTGGCCTAGGGGCACCCACAGACCCACATCCCCCACCCAGACACTCACCCTTAGGGCCAAACCCACACCAATATACCAACAGACACTGGGTGGGGACCATGGGCTCACATATTAGCCACACCATGTCCCTCTGGAGTTGAGACATCACATATGGAATGCTTCTATTCCTCCAAATAAAGACATCATGCACAGACCCAGGATACTTTGCATTGACATGGGAGATGTACTGGTCCACCAGGCACACTATCTGAACAATGAGAGCGTGAAAGCTCTTTGGATTTCTGAACACCTGTTCATTTCTCCAGGGGGGACAAAGGCAATATGTGTACCATTAATAGCACCAATGATGTTGGGGATATGTCCCAGTGCATTGAAGTCAGCCTTCACTGTGGCCAAATCCTCCACCTGAGGGAATACGATGTAGCTGCGCATGTGTTTCATCAGGGCTGACAACACTCTGGTCAGCATGTTTGAGAACATAGGCTGTGACATTCCTGCTGCCATGGCCACTGTCACTTGGAAGAACCCACTTGCCAAGAAATGGAGCACCGACAGGACCTGCACAGGAGGGGAGATGCGAGTGGGGTGACGGATAGCTGAGATCAGGTCTGGCTTCAATTGGGCTCACAGCTCTTGGATTGTGGCCCTATCAAGTCTGTAGGTTAGGATAATGTGCCTGTCCTCCATTGTCGCCAGGTCCACCATGGTTCTGTACATGGGTGGATGTCTCCATCTCCTATTCATCCTCAGCGGTTGAAATGTAGGGTGAAAAACGGTGAGAAGATTGTCATATTCATAGATATCTTCAGATTTAAATGCCTTGCATTTTTTTTACAGAAACAGTATGTGAACCTGTAGGTCCTTTGATGTGCCTGTGATGGAGTTAGGTGCCATGGCCTGTTCCCCCCTAAAATGGCGGCTGCCTGACCTGTTTGGAGGGACAATTGCAAATTAGGTAATTGCGCTGACGTTGTGCGCCGTTGTGGGAGGCGGACGACGACCGCCGTGGAGCACCTCATTGGTTATCGTTGGGGCCTACGGGTACCAGGACCCAATGGTGATGTATGCCAGTGGTGACGGTACGCACCATCGCGGACATGACCCCCATTTTCTATCTGTTCACTCACTTGCTACCTGACCTTCAACAGGAGAGGACCTACACTGCAAGTGTTGCTGTGACCTGTGTCTGGAAGCGACCATGGCTCGAGGGAAAGGGCCCCTACCTTCACTTCAGAGGAGTTGGAGAGACTAGTGGATGGGCTCTCCCAGACCAACAGGTGAGTACACTGTGAGCACGATGCGTGGGGCATGGATGTATGGAGTGCTGTATAAATAAGCCTCGTGTAGGGGGGGCTGAGGGGTCCTGGGAAGAGTGCTGCATGTTTGGTGGGCAACATCTTTGCGTAAGTGGATGGGAGGGATATGGTGGGCCATGAGTGTAACAGGCCGGACGGTATGACTAATACCATTTCTTATGTATCTTTTTCTGCAGGTCTGCACCCCTCAGAAAAAGGGTATTAGGCGTGCCATCGCCAAAGAGGTGCGAACCCTGGGGGTCTTTGACAGGCAGGGCACCCACTGTCGCAAACGGTGGGAGGACCTGCGCCGCTGGACAAGGAAGACGGCGGAGGCCCAGCTGGGGATGGCCTCCCAACGAGGAAGGGTTGCCCATCGTACCCTGACCCCCTGATGTTCCACATCCTGGCGGTGGCCTATCCGGAGTTTGATGGGCGCTTGAGGGCATCACAGCAGCCACAAGGGGGTGAATACAGTTTCAGAATCATGAAATTGCGAGCGATGAGGTGTTATCTGGGTCGGGGATGTGGGTCTGTGGGTGCCCCTAGGCCAGGACGAGCATAGCAGGGTAGGTTCCATGATGGGCAGGCTCAGTTGCACTCCAACCCCAATAATGCTGGTGGGCATCTACTACTGGGCAGGGTCCTCTGAGTTTCAGGTGTGCTGCTATCGGCGTTAGGCATTGTACCCCATGGCCTGGTGACTAGCATTGTATTTGGTAGTGCATGGCCTAGTGTATAGGGCTGTTCCCTGTGAGCTGTGTATGCCAATGGTGGTGTTGTTGCTGGCATTGACCAAGTGTATCCTCTGGCTCTTCCCCCTCCTTTTTGTTTTGTCACCCTGTCCTTGTGTGCTTTAGCATCATCTGGCTGAGGAGCAGAGGCACCGGCGACAGAGGGAGCTGCATCCCACATGGCCCATGAGGCCGAATCCACTGACGGTGAGGGCACCAGTGGGATGGAGGGCGAGGGGAGCAGTTCTGACAGTGACACCTCCTCCGATGGAAGCTCCCTGGCGGTGGCGGACACCTCTGTGCCCATCCCAACAACAGGTACAGCCGCCACCCCCCATACCAGCACCGCCCTCCCAGCAGCACCTCAGTGTGTTTCCCGTGCCCGCTCACCCAGGAGGGTGGGCATCTCCTTCGCCCCAGGCACCTCAGGCCCTGCCCCAGTCATCCCTGCTTCCCTCAGTGAGGAGACTATTGACCTCCTGATATCCATCTCTGTTGGGCAGTCAACCATACTGAATGCCATCCAGGGTCTGGCAGGGAATTTGCAACAAACAAATGCATACATGGAGGGCATTCACTCTGGAGTGGCAACCCAACAGAGAGCGTTCCAGGATCTCATTGATCACTCATTGAGAGTGTTAGTTGAAAATGATACTGTGGGATTGGTTAGCTGTTTATTCACAAACAGCAGGATATCCTGACAACCGCACAACTCTAAACAAAGCATTTGGTGCCTAGTTTCTATGCAACTCTTAGCTTGCACAATACTGGCAGATAATGAACCAAGATTCAAGGAGATGAAGGGACATATTCAGAAACATAGGGAAATGCAAAATCTGCCTATTTAGGAAGGAAGTCCTAACTCCGCAGTTGGAGAATGCCCACCTTGTGGAGACTCCAGCAGAAGAATTATCATCCCCATCTATCCCTATTGCAGAGATAATGCTGCTGGCAGATACTTGCAATGGCAGACAATACCATAACTAAGCACTTAGGCCAATATTTATACTTTTTTAGCGCTGCATTTGCGTCATTTTTTTACACAAAAACAGAGCAAACTTACAAAATACAATTGTATTTTGTAACTTTGCGCAGCTTTTGCATAAAAAAACAACGCAAATTTGGCGCTAAAGAGGCATAAATATGGGCCTTACTACTTTCTCTGTCAATTGATAGATTTTCTGTTACTGTTACTGTTTCTGTTACTGACCAATACTCCAAAATGTCAGACCTTTAATGATTTCTACATTTTTGCTCAATTTGAATTGTGAAAGCAGGCAAACAACTTACTTTCTGTAAACTATTTTTAGATTTCACCTGCACAGCGCTTGCGCTGAGTTTGCAAAATCTCTTGCATTTCAGTTAGACTTACCTCGACTTACCATTGGCTCGCTCCCATATGACTCCTATGTCATATTACTTACCATTGGCTCACTCTCATGTGGCTTCACATCGCTCTACTTACCATTGGCTGAGTCCCACATTTTTTTTTGCATGTCACCGCCTCCTCCTTGCCTCCATTTTGATATCGTGGGGCCTGGTCCAAGTATTGCTTCCAGTGGCTTGTCTCCTTCCACTTGCGAGAGCTGGATGTGTCTGATGATACTTTTCTTTCATTTAAAATGTTTCTTACTCCCCCCTGCCACCCCTATCCCTGCACCAGCACAGACACGTACAGAGAGGGAGCTTCGGACAAAAACTAATAGTGGATTGCTCTTCACAGCTTGCATGTACTTTTATTTAATATTCTCAGTAGAAAGCAATTTTATAAATAAGAGCAGCAGGAGGGTATTGGTTGGAACGTTCAAATGCCACGAATAATGAATTTCGATGTAGCTCCATACAGAGTATACATTCAGACTCTTCCTTAATTTTACTAACTTACAGCTCTGATGGTGCTGCACAAGCCTACCCCCTGCGAAGGTACAGCAGTCTGAACCCTACATTCACTCCGCCACAGATATAAAAGCGTTACGTACCTCCTCCCCTTGCACTAGTGCAAGCAACAGGGGCAAAGTGGTGATGAAGACTAAGAAACAGAAAAGGGACTAAGTAGAAGAATAGTGGAGCATCACTGCTTTCCTATAAATGCACATCAACCATGGCAGCAGCTGTTTATTTCTTCGAGCGCAGCTTCGATCATAAACTGCTTCAATTCTGACATAACCAGAGAAACAGGCTTTTCTGCTCATGTTCTCTGGTTCATAGGAAACGGCAGTTGGGTGTTTCTTCTGCAGTAATTTGTGTCTGCCACTATGTTGAAACACTCCAAGAATTACCCTATCATCTGGGTCATGGGTTTCATCAGCTATCGTGATGCACGTGGCTTCCCAAAGCTTCAGCACTGATTATGTGAATTTATTTATTTGTATCACAATAACGAAGAGGCACAATTAATAAGATGTGCAAAAATACACTTCAGCAAAGGAACATGCTGATTATCAAAATGCATCTCCTTTACTTGGTTGAAAGGTGGTCTACTTGTTAAGATTAGGACACAGAATGCTTAGAATAAGACTGAGAGAGAAACTGTGTGCCTGTATGTGGTGTGTATGTGTGTGTGTGTCACAATGACATCACATTAATTAGGTAAAGCAGCAGTTCAAGCTTCCCTCATATAGTAATGCTACAGCTTTGGCAACAACAGTCAGGTGCCTCCCACATAGGCAGACGTTGTACAGCATGGAAGAGAACTACAACCTTTCCTCACACAATACCCCAGGTAGGCAACAACTGTCATATACCTCTGACGTACATAGCTCTGGTACAGCATGGAAGCAGGAAAGCAAACTATCCTTACATGGTACTGCTATTGTGTAGGCAACAACTGACTAACACAGAAGTGGTACAGAATGAAAACAGCAGAGAAAGCTTAACTCACATGGTACCACTACGGCACAGGCAGTGACTGTCATGTACGCCTCACATACACAGACCTGGCAAAGCATGGAATAACAGCACAAGAGTTCTTCATTTATACACACATGCAAACACACAAAGACCAGATACATCACATACAGTTAGTGTGCAAGATATCCTAATCACACAACAGCTTTGTCACAGAAAACTGGTATATGACCCTCTTACACCCACACTCAAACATTAACTTAAGCATGCCATGCAGTATAATAGAGGCAGCATCTGTACAACCTCAGTCACACACACACTAGCTAAAGCACAGTCCACAGAAGTAAACACCTTTCTAACAATCATCCACGGAACATGCGGGCATAGTAGCAGCAATACTATTTTTCCTCCTTCATGTGCAATAGGTATAGCCTTAGCAACAACAATGTAAACTTCCTGCACACACAGAAGATACAAAACGCAGACAGTAGTCATCCAAGCTTCCTTAACACAGAGAACACTAACATGGCAATCTCCCTTCAGATACCAATCAAGCTCAGCATAGGTGGTAGTAGCACACCCTTGCTTCACACTCACTGCTTTAGTACTTCACAGGCTGCAGTAAATGTAAGCTTCCTTCACACACAGCACAGGTGCAGCACACTATTTCTGCACAAACTGAATGGTGCAGCACTGAGAGCAGCTGTGCACATGTCCCTCACATTCACAGCAGGGACTGTAAAGGCTTGTGAAGATTACCTTCACAAGGATCGTAGAGACAGAAAGAATACATGTTGCCTTAGCACACACAGCACTGGCACAGCATAAGTGTTAGCAGTGCAAATTCCCCTCACACATAGCCCAAGTTCACTATAAGCGGTTTCAGGGGTTTCAACATCACAACCACCACACAACACAGGCACAACAATTTCACATGTAATTAGCATAGCTGCAAGACAGATAATCTGCAAACTCCCACAGTTGCTTTCATCATGGTTTGCTTCTGTATTGGCAACAAGGCAGAAAAGGAATGAGTCAGTGGACCCAAATAATATTACAACTTTAAATAAAAGCCAGAACATGGTATTCCAGAGGCCTCATTCAAGCCACCTCAAAGCAATAATTTAATGTAGTTCTGCAATATCATCTGTCACGATAGCAAACATATACATATATGTGTACATACAATTGATCTAATACAGTGCGCTTTGCTAAAAACTGCTGCCAAAGGATTTAACTATAAAATGCTTTTTCTTAAAAGGTGCACAAGCAACTTGCTGGTGTGTAAAAACAGAATATCAAAGGGAATGAGATCTAAATGTGTAAGGATTTTAGTAATTAGAAGGAAATGGAAGGTTGGGAAGAAAGAGAAGCAATTTCAGAGGGACCCATCTCTAGGTTTCACCATCAGGCAATCAGTGTTAAAAACAAGCATTAGCAAAGTCAATAGGTTCCTCCTCTGAAAAATCTACTGGTTTTGTCAATGGCTGACCGCCATTGATTGTCTGATATGGTGATTCGAGGTCCATTATTTAGAGGGTGGTGTGTTGCTGGCGTAGCGGGGAGGGTGGTGAGTCCGACAGTTTTTCGCCTCAGTCGGGTCTGGCGGAATTGTTGTTGTGGCTGGATTCTGTGTCATTATCGGGCGGACGGATTCCCGCCTCCGCGGCGGTCTGTTGGTGGCCGTCATCACAGCAGACTTTGGAAAAGGCCACCAATGTCATAGTGAGGACATCTGTCTCTATAAAAAGTTGAAGAGACTGGTCAGAATTGGAGGCAGGACATCACTGAAGGTCTTATAAAAGAGTGATCAATAGCCATTGGATGCTCTCTGCCACTGAACTCTACTCAACTCGATGACACTCTACTCCCTCACTCAACTCTACAACACTCTACTCCAACAAATACTGGCTTCAAAACCTATACTCCACCACTCCACCCAATGACACTCCATGCGACTAACGTTTAGCCATGCTGAACAGCAGCCACACTGATGTACAACATGGCAAAAACACATTTCCAAAGCCAATAGCTCTTGTATAGAGAGACCTGTTGGCTTTGCCAATGTTTGTTATTAATTATTGCTGGATGTGAGACGTGGTAGAACCGACCCCACTAAATGCCATGTGTAATGTATTCCCAAACCAATGGCACTCTAGCATGGTGAAAACAACACTTGCTGCCTTCATCAATAAGAAACGACTTGGAAGAACAGCCAATCCACTGATGACTTCATATTTCTAAACCCCATACCATCAATGAGATAGCCCAAGAAAAGTAGAATGTTATTAAAAACAATGCAACATTGCACCAAACTCTTACAAGTCGAATTAGCCGCACACTCAGTATGCAAGCGCAACACCACCAGTCTCTTTTGTTACTAAGAAAATACAGATTTGACAGCACATAGATGACACTGTATCTCACAAACTTTAGAAAGTCCCCTTCCTCTTTTGGAACCCAGTAAGCAACCTCTGAACATATTCAGTGATTTAAATGGACAGCCCCTATCCGGTACTGAGTATCTGCACTTATTTATTTTTGAAAGGGAGATTACCGGCACTTCTCAGCACACCTGCAAAACATTTAATGGGAGAGTATGGGCACTTCCTAGCACTATTGTAATACATTTAATGGGACAGTACCAGCACTTCTCAGTACTGCTGCAATACAGTTAGTGGGAGAGTACCAGCACTTCTCAGTACTGCTGCAATACATTTAATGTGAGAGCACCAGCGCTTCTCAGTACTGCTGCATTACATTTAATAGGAGAGTACAGAGACTTCTCAGTACTGCTGCAATACATTTAATGGGAAGGTATCAGAACATCTCAGCACTGCTGCAATACATTTATTTGGAGAGTACCAGCACCTCTCAGGAGCAGGCAGGTACTCTGCAGTGGAGTACCAGCACTTCTATATTTCCATTTAAAGCACTGATTATATTTTTTTCCTTTGGCCTTGTACTTCCCTCCATTGCCAATGGCTAGGTGGGTGCTATAGAAATACCAAGATCTATATACAGTTCCAAAGTTATCAAAAGTTGTCCCCAATGAGTGATTTTAGTCTTGTATTTGTAACAGGAAAGCAAAACGACAGTTTGCAGAATGCAAAAAATAAAATCATAACTTGTCAGACAACTGAGAGGTTTGTGTACTGTTCCTAGGACCAAATGTGGAGCTGTCATGACAGCTCTTAATGGAATATCCAGGAAACACTGTACCTGTATAACTTAAATTAAGGAAAAAAATGCAAGCTTATAAAAACTAGTTCACATTGTGCACATTTCAATACACTTATTCCTTAATGCAAAGAGGGTTATTTTTAAATAACCTTCTAGGGACTTTTGGGGTCTTGAAGTTAAACGCTTATTTTTTTTTACCAGGGATGTGCATTTCATGTAGTAATGCAAATTTAATTTATTATCTGAAAGTGTCTTATGGTTGGAGCCGATTTTTACATTTTCAAAGACCTTGAGATGTTGCAATACCTATTTATATTTTTTACCAGCCTGAGTATGGAAGTTCCATTTTTCCTGTCTCTGCTAACAGCGGAACATGCATTGAATGTATACCACTGTGATTGAGATGAACACAGCATTTCCTCTTCTTATCAGAACACATTCAGTGCCCCATCCCTTGCAGCAGCCCTCCCCCATACTTCTGTCACCTTGGGGGGGAGAGCTTCATTTGTCAACCTCCGTTATCATAACAGCGGCTGACGATCAGGTGTCAATGCGCTCCATCCCAGGTTCAACATAACACAGGACCGAGCGCTTGACCATCCCTGTCTATGCAGCAGAGAGCCATCCAAGGGCAACACCTGAATCCCAGGCTGTAGTCACTGGGGAAGGGCCTCCAATGGGGCTGTTTTGCTGATGTCTGGCCCTTAATATGAACCATCCTCTTCAGACGATGTGAGTAGATGAAATGCTGCCTTGAAATTACTACATCCTGATAGCTTCAGAGCATACTTGTCGAGGATAAATTAACATTTTCAGAAATCCGTCACATTAATAATACATCTCTTTAACCTTTTGCTGTGATAGTGATGTACTAGTATCACTAAGGCCAGGCAAAAGTGACAGTCTTGCACTGCCTTCTTGCACTTTGCATTGTCTTGTGGGAACACTGAGAGCACCCTGACCTGTTCAGGCCTAGAGGGCCTCTACATCTCACAGCATATACATTTTCTGCCACTAAGTAATGGGTGGCAATATAAATGTGACCTCCTCTCTGCCCATGTTTTCCCTGTTTGGTAGAGTACAGGATCTGCATTTCAGACATGGGAGTTTTATGTCCCTGGCCTACATGGTGTCTGTCACTGAGACAGACCTATGCTTCTTCAGCACTGTCATAGGAGTGATGCACAAGTCATGTATATCAGTCCAATTCACTATGAATGATATGTGTCAAGCTCATGTTTTGCCAGTTTTGTATCCACAACTCGAGCTACACATGCAAGTCACGTTTTCTGCAAGACCAATTCAGGTTTGTAAATTTATGCATCCACAAGATGTGACTTTTCCCCTGCGTTTTAGCAATACAATGCGATAATAAAATACTCTTGAGAGCTTCCTCCAAATTGTCCTATGAAACTTTTTATAATAGAATGTTTTTTTATCCTGCTAAGAGGTTTGTGCTCCAGGACTGGTACATACATAAATACAAATATTTCTAATTTCTCATTTCCTGAACAATGCTTTTACTTCAACTCTTGCTCTTAGTTTAATTTTATTGTACATTTACTGATATTCCTTTCTTCACTCTTCTGTTTGTATATTTTTGGCATCTACTATAAATGGACTATGACCATAAGAAATACCATACCGGGGTCTGCTGAACTGCTCAAAGCTGCTAGCATACTGAAAACCATAAGCCGCATACACGCCCCTCTATGTCACACCTCTTCATTCACCACACTGCTAAGTGCTCTGTTCCATACCATGATAACAGCACCTCGGTGGTCTCCACTCATGACATGGAAACACTTTCTACTAAAGAATCATACAAAAACAACATCCTTCCAACCACACATCCTAAATGGTGTAGAATGCTGTCCCTGTAGGCAAGGGCTTCATCACCCACTTAGGGTAGTACGCACTACATAAATATTGCAATACAATACAGTGTGAATAGACTAAGGCCCAGATTTACCAGTATTTGATTCAACGCAAAGTAGCCACCAAAGCTGCTGCACTACATTGTGTTGTGTCAAAGGGAGTGAGAATAAATGCATCATACGTACTAAGCTATGTTACTTCTTTTCTTTCCCCAGAGCTAGTCCACTTTTCACAGCCATGTACCAAATAACATAACCTTTTTGCGATAGTGCATGTGTGTTCTCTAAAGCATACATTTTGTACCGGAACAGGAACTTTTAAGTACATTAACTATCTTTTATAACTTTCCCTACTTTGGATGTGTGTTGTACAATGCAGCACACATACAAAGTGGAAAAATAAGGTCAAATGTAAATAATTATCCTTGTTTGACCTGCCTCAAGATGGCATACCTTTTTGGCACAAATCTCTTTCTATGAAAGTTAGTAGATATGGGATTTGTGTTAAAAGCCATGGTTGGTTGCATGGAAATGCCCATGTACTACCTAAGGAACAACTGCTTGACGCTAAGTAGCACATAGCACAACTTTGAATTAGTTTTGGATACCTTCAAAAGGAAATTCTGCTTTGCGTTGCAGAGCAAATCCCACCCCAGCACTTTGAGCTTGATTTGCATCATAAATGTGACACAAACCATGTGCATAGCATTAGTAAATATGGGCCTCAGTCTACTTCATTGCCATATTTAACATACCTATATATCCCTAGTACAAGGTACAAAGTATACCAAGGGTTTCAAGTTAAATGTCATCGATGGACACTAGCACATATGCAAACCATGAAAGAAGCCTGCCACCACTAATCTGGCTGTAAAGGTTTAAACTGCAAATTCATCCTGTCAACATAATCCCTTTTGATGGCTCCCTGCTGTCTATGCACATGGCAATGGAAATACCTCTGGGGCAGGCACCCGTGGGATTTCTTTCTGTAAAAAAACAGCCTTGAGAAGTAAGGGACAGCCTCCCCATCTCCGCAGGCTGTTTTTTGGTTTTCAGGGAAATGACAATCAGCAAGCATATCACACTGACCTCATCTCTCTGAAAACGAAAGTCAAATGAGCAGATCAGCTTATTTCACTTTCCCTGCACTGGTGCTTGTGGGGCTATCTCAGCCCCTTAAGCCATGATCCAGATGGGAAAGGTATTGTTGGAAAGGGGAGAATCTCCCCTTTCTACTGATACCTTTCCCAAGTTGATCCTTGCTTGGGGATCACCCAAGAAGGGTGAATCCCAAGCAGGGATCTACTCCACTAGACACCAGGGAGGGGGTGTGGCTGCTTGGGCAAGGGCTTTGGCTCCCCCTGTATTGTTTTCGGTGCTGTTCAGTCTTTCTGCCCCCTGGGGGACAGATGGGGGCAATATCCCCTGATCTGCTGCCCCCAGGGGGGGCAGAAAGCCCACTAGAAAACCTGTGAATATTTTTTGTCATTAGTGTAGGGGTGGGGGCTGCCTCTGATGGGTCTATCAATGCCCCCATTCCAAAGAAATGGGCACAGTCTTTCTGCCCCTCCTTGGAGGGCAAAATGTGGGTAATAGCCCCAGATCTGACTTCTGGGGGAGGAGGCAGAACGCCCACTAAGCACCAGGGATTTTTCCTTTGTTTAGTAGAGTAGGGGTAAGGGCTGGCCAAAATCAGCATGCCAATACCCCCACCCCTTTGAAAAAGGAGCACAGTCTTTCTGTCCCCTTTGGGGGGCAGTGTGGGGGCAATAGCCCCCGATCTGCCTCCAACAGAGGGGCAGAAAGCCCACTAGGTACCAAGGACAATTTGTTTTATTAGTGTGGGGGTGGGGGCTGTCCAGTATGAGAATGGCAATGCCCCACCCCCTAAAAATGGGCCCAGTCTTTCTGCCCCATTGGGGGCAGATGGGGGCAATATCCCATGATTTGCCTCCGGTAGGGCAGAAAGCCAACTAGGCACCAGGGACTATTAGGGGTGAGGGATGCCCAGAATGAGCATGGCAATGCCCCCACCGCTCAAAATGTACACCGTTTTTTACCCTTTCCCCTCCCCCCACTGACTAAAGCATCTCATCCCAATGGCAAGCAAAAGGAAATTTGGCTCTTTTGAGTGTTAATTTCACATATGGGCCATATTGCTTACTCCCAATAACATCCCACTTGCAATGGTGAACGGATGCGGTTTTTGGGCTTGGGTGGCTGCTACCTTGGAAAACCTATCAGACCCTGTCACTGCTGAAAAGTAGACATCTGGGGAAGTCCAGGTGGTGTGCTTCAAATTCACCCATTTTCTTACCCACGCTGTCCTTCAAACCTCCAACATTGACCTAAGTCACGCATTTCCCCTACATTTCTGCGGTGGAAATGTCCAGAATCTGCAGGAATGCACAAAATTCCTACCACCCACCATTGCCCCACCTTTGGTGATAAAAAACACTTGGGTAGCTATGCTGGGTGCCAGAAACAGGAACGGATCCAACCGAGGACAATAGGAGTCTCCATACAAGCACTACTATTGTCCTTAATTTGATCCATTCTTGTTGCTGCACTAGGCCCAGCCTAGCAGCAGCAACCTCAAATCCTCTTTAGTTTCCATCCTACCATCAAGGGAACACAGTTTGTGGAAGGATTCTGCAATCTGCTCCAGTGATGGAAAATCACTTCTGACAAATGGGTGCTTCAGATTGTCCAATGGGGTTATGCCCTACCTTTCCAACATACCCTGTCGCCTGTGCCAGCATCCAACAATCGGCTGACAGAGGACCACTTCTCACTCTTGCAACAGTAAGTACTAGCTCTTCTGACCAAAGGAACTATTGAGAGGGGGCCAATATCAGAAATAGGTCATGGTTGCTATTCCTGCTATATGTTGGTGCTGAAAAAGAATGGTAGCCCCAAACCTATCTTATATCTACACCCACTGAAATACATCCTGAAAAAGGAAAAAATCAAAATGCTCATGTTGGCTCAGGTATTGTCTGCTGCCCTTGATTCTGGAGACTAGATGGTAGCGTTGGGCATATGGAAGTAAGAGCTCTGAGAGTTTGTCTTGCCTGCCCACAAGAGTTACCTGCAGTTCATGGTAGGCCAAGAGCTATTTCAGTTTGTGGTGCTCCCCTTTGGCCTTACAGAGATCCTTGGGCAATCACAAAAGTGGTGGGATGGTGGTGGTTGCAGCACATCTGTAAAGGTCAGGAGTTCAAGTCTTCCCCTGTCTCAATGACTGGCTGTTGAAGGCGAGATTAACAAAGTAATTTGTTTCCCATCTCCAGACTATGGCGTACCTTCTGCATTCGCTGGGGTTCACTATCAATGTGTTGAAGTCACACCTGACTCCCTCCCAGGTGCCCCCTTTCATCAGAGCTATCTGAATACAGTGCCATTTCAGGCTTGTCCTCCGGAACAGGGAGACTTGGATTTCAGACTGTGATTCTGATGTATCAGTCTTTATCCTGGATTTTGGTGAGACTGACTAAGGCTGCTGGGTCTCATAGCCTCTTGCATCCTGCTGGTAAAACATACTGGTTTGTATATACAGCTCTGCAGTGGAATCTGAAGTCCTAGTGGGCACAGCATCAGGGAAATTCCCTCCTGGTCCAGATAGCAGAAGAAGTTGCAAAAGATCTGGAGTGGCAGCTCACATATACCAATCAAATCAGCAGCAGGCTCCTCTCTCTACCTCATCCAGAGTTTACACTAGTGACAGATGTGTCTTTTCTGGGTGGGGTGGTCAACTGGGCTAGGTGGAGTTCAAAGCACTCTAGTTTCAGCTCCATTTGTACATGTTGGAACTGAGAGCAATTCACCTGGAATTGAAATACTTCCTTCCTTCCATCAAGGAATGGCTAGTACAGGTGTTTATGGACAACACCACCGCCATGTCATATTGCAACAAGCAAGGTGGTGTGGGGTTGTGAACTCTGTGTCAATGGTTCCAGTGCTTCTGGACATGGCTGGATGATCAGGGTATTTTTCTGGTGGTTCTACATCTGGAGGGCTGGCAGACTAACTCAGTTGCAAATGTCTCCCAGACCATGAATGGTGTCTCCATCCGTAGGTCTGTAAGGAGATTGGGGAGAAAGAACTTTGGTTATATCAAATTGCCTCTGCCAAGAAAGCACAATGTCAGCACTTCTGCATGCTGGAATTTACAAAACTCCTCTCGCCCGGAGACGCATTTTGTCTCAGGTGGAGCTCTGAACTTCTGTATGCTTTTCCTCCAATATCACGTCTGTCCAGAGTTCCTAAGAAGGTGAAGAATGACCGAGCTCAAGTCATCTTAGTGGCCCCGGATCAGGCAAGAAAATTGTGGTATTCTGAGCTCTTGAGCATGAATATCTGTCCTCGCTCAGGCTGCCCGTTTGGGAGGATCTCCTGTTACAGCTACAGGGCATGTTCTGCAAACTCTCTATCTACATATATGAAGTTTGAGAAGAAACAGCTGAGGATATTTAACCTCCCTTCTGAAGTCTTTTTTGTCATTCTGGCAGCCAACATCCCTCTACCAAAATGATATGCATCTGCCAAAGGGATACACTTGTGGCTTAGTGTACTGCTAAATTTGTTGATCCTATGTATGCATCTTTGACTGACATTCCATTGTTTGCCTCATCCTTAGCCCAGCAAGACCTTGTTTGGACACAGTTAAAGGGTACCTTTCTACCATTACAGTTTTCTTGTAGTTGCCGGATCATCCCTACCTATTTAAGTCACCTGTAGTGATTTGTTCCTTAAAAGGTTTTCGACCTCGTTTCCCTCCTATGCCCTTTATTATATTCCAATGGGATTTTAATTTAGTTCTCGCCTTTCTCATGTTTTCACCATTTGAAACTTTGCACAGCTGCTGTCAGAGACTGCTGACCATCAAAACAGTCTTTCTTGTAACTATAACATGTGTCAGGAGAGTTAACAAATTGCAGGAACTTTCTGTACACAACTGTTGGAAATGGCCCTTCTGCAGGGTTATCCTCAGACTTTTGCCTTCCTCCTTCTCTTTTTCTGACCTCATTTTTGCTGGCTTTTAGACTCTGCACACTTTACCACTGCTAACCTGTGCTAAAGTGCATATGGTCTCTCCCTTTAAACATGTAACATTGGATCATACCCAATTGGACTATTTTATTTACCTATGAGTCCCTAGTAGAGTGCACTATATGTGCCCGGGGCCTGTAAATTAAATGCTACTAGTGGACCTGCAGCACTGGTTGTGCCACCCACTTTAGTAGCCCATTTACCTTGTCTCAGGCTTGCCATTGCAAGGCCTGTGTGTGCAGTTTCACTGTCACTTCGACTTGGCATTTAAAAGTACTTGCCAAGCCTAAAACTCCCCTTTTTCTACATATGTCACCCCTAATGTGTACCCTAGGTAACCCCTAGAGCTGGGTGCTGTGTGGGTAAAAGGCAGAACATGTACCTGTGTAGTTTACATATCCTGGTAGTGTAAAACTCCTAAATCAGTCTTTACACTACTGTGAGGCCTGCTCCCTTCATAGGGTAACATTGGGGCTGCCCTCATACATTATTGAAGTGGTAGCTGTTGATCTGAAAGGATAGGAAGGTCATATTTAGTATGGCCAGAATAGTAATACAAAATCCTGCTGACTGGTGAAGTTGGATTTAATATTACTATTCTAGAAATGCCACTTTAAGAAAGTGAGCATTTCTTCGCACTTAAATCTTTCTGTGCCTTATAATCCATGTCTGGCTGGCCTCACTTGCATACATATGCATTTTGAATGGGTCTTCCTGGGCTGGGAGGGTGGAGGGCCTGCCCTCACACAAAGGACTGCCACACCCCCTACTGGGACCCTTGCAGACAGGATTGTACTGTAAGGGGACCTGGTGCACTTCTAAGCCACTCTTTGAAGTCTCCCCCACTTCAAAGGCACATTTGGGTATGAAACAGGGCCTCTGCCCTAGCACTTTAGACATGTGCTGGAGAAGAAACCTGAACCAGAACCTGCATCCTGCCAAGAAGAACTGCCTGGCTGCCCAAAGGACACACCTGACTGCTTTCTACTGAGGACTGCTGCCTTGCTGTTGCCCTGCTGCCTTGCTGAAATGTTATAAATTTCACTGTGTCAGTTATGCATGGCTTTTTACCTGGGAACGCCTACCCTGCATACATTATACCTGGCGCAGCTATAATCTGATGCAGCGCTTCACAAACTGACGCATTGGGCGTCAGTTTGTAAATCTGGAGCAGTGCAGTGCACTGCGATCAACAGCGTCAAAAAACAATGGTGCAGTGGTAGAGCAACAGGCTTGTAAATGAGGCCTTGTATATCTCACATTGAAGAGATCCTTGAGGCTCTCACCTCGGCATACTGGTTATTCCACCTCAGTTTGGCTCTGTTCTTTTAGTAAGGAAAACAGTCAAGAACGGTGGTCAGCGTGCCAGGGTGGTGCCTTTATAGGCACTGTGGTGGTCACTTCTGGTGCAAATGACGGCAACAATGCCACATGGAGCCAAATTATGCCACCTACAGGCGTGCTAGGTGTTCATTCAAAATATGTCTGGCTCCAGTCTGATGTCTGGGGAACATTCTAAAGTAAGGAATCTGCGGCTACATAGACTCTCTACCAGATAAGGTGTTACCAAAGATAAGCAACTTGCTCTTCGAACAATCATCATAATCACACATTATCACTACAGGGACTTCAGGATGCCTACGTCACACACATTCTCTGCGGGGACCAGGGCATCAATGTAATTACACACTATCTAGGGTAAGCTTAACATGTTTATCAACACCCCCTTCTCTGTGAGGCATGTATATGACTATAATCGCACAGTAACTCTCTAGGTATGTAGACATCACTATCATCACTCACTATCTCGGTGGGTATCTGGACATCTCTATCATCAGACACTATCTCTGTGGGACATGGACATGACTCACATCAGACACAATTTCTGAGAGATTTGAACATGACTATAATCACACACTATCTCTTTGGGAAGTTAGGCATCACAATCATCACATACAATCTCTCTGGGTACCAGGGCACCGTAATCATTACACACTATCTTTATAGGGAATGGGCATGACTCGCGTTGCAGCCAAACTCTACAGAGACTCGAACATGGCTATAATCACACACTGTCTCTCTGGAGAATTAAACATGATTATCACACACCATCTCTATGGGAATCTTGTCATCACTCTTATCACACACTGTCTCTAGTGACTTCAACATGATTATCATCACATACTTTCTCTACGGGACCCTGGATATTACTACCATCACATTCTATTTCTGTGGGGACCTAGACATTACTCTAATCACAAACCATCACCGTGGAGACCTGAGGATAACTCTAATCACACACGAGCTCCTTTAGGACCAGGGCATTGCACCAATTTGACATCTCTGTGGGACACAGACATGTTCTTAAGTTAATCTTATCTGCTATGTGCATAGCTACCAGATGTTGAGCTCAGGGTCAAGCACTAAAACCTTTATCTGACCCAACAAGAATAGTGGCATTATTATTTGTGGTAGCCAGCCAAACTAATAATTCTCTCTCCACAGTTATAATAATCACACATTATCACTGCAGTGACTTGAGGATGCCTAAAACCACACAATATCTCTGTGAGGACCAGGTCATCACTGTAATCACACACTCATCACTAGTGAGTTTAACATGATTATCATTACACACTGTCTCTGTGGGGACTTGGACATGATTAAAATCACACACTATTTTCTGTGGGGACCTGGGCAACACTATTATCATACACTATCTGTGTAGGACATGAACATGATTGACATTACACTATCTGTGTAGGACATGAATGATAACTTAAAAAACATTAACTTCACAAACCATCTATGTGAATTTCATCTCATTTCTATAATCACACTGTCACTTCTGGGATTTAAACAGGAATATTATGACATATCATCTCTGTGGGGATCTAGGAATCATTATGATCCCACACAATCTCTAGTGACCTCAACATGAATATCATCACATACTATCTCTGTGGGGACTTGAAGACCATTATAATCACACGCTATCTCTGTGGGGACTTGATCACCAGTATAATCACATACTATCTATACAAGGGACTATAACATTTATATGATCATACACAATCTCTATTTGGACTAGAAGTTTGTTATCTTCACACAGTGTCTATTTGGGAACTTGATCATTATGTTAACACATTATCTCAGTGGTCTTGAACACAGTGAGAACATGGGGACTTAAGCACAATTACCTTTACACAATATCTGTTTAGACATATACATTCTTATGTTCACTTTGTACCTGTGTGGAGACTTGAAAATTGTCTTTCACACTAGTTCAGTGAGCAGTTGAGATTATCTTAAACACTGCCTCTGTGGGCACTTTAAAAAGATTAACTTTGCACACCATCTCTGTGCAGTTACATTATTCCTATAATCACACTATCTCGGTGGAGACTTGAACACCACTATAATTACACACTATTTATGTGGGGACTATCATCACACACGATCTCTAATGACCTCAACATGATTATCATCACACACTATCTCTGTGGGGACTTGAATAGGAATATTATACACACACTATCTAGGCGGGCACTTGAGTTTTTCTATTATCACACACTGCCTTTGGTGGCCATGGCATCGCTATCATCACACACACTATCTCTGTGGGACATGGACATGGATATGAGGGACATCACACGATCTCCTCAGAGATCTGAACATGGCTTTGACCACACACTATCTCTGTGGGGACTCGAATACTACTATAATCACACACTATCTCTGTGGGGACTTAAACGCCACTTTAATAACAGACCATCGATGTGAGGACTGTAATATGCATATGATCATACAGAATTTCTGTTTGGACTTTAACATCGTTATCTTTACACATTGCCTATTTAGGAACTTGAACATTATCTTTACACACTAACTCAGTAGTCTTGAAAACAGCAATCTTCTCCAGAATCTCTGGAGGAATTGAACATCACTATAGTAACACAATATCTTTGTGGGGATTTGAGCAGTCTTACTTTTACACACAATATCTGTTTGGACATAAACATTCTTTTGTTCACTGTGTACATGAATAGAGACTTGAACATCGTCTTTTACACTATTTCATTGGGCAACTGAGATTGTCTTAAACACTATCTCTGTGGGCACTTGAAAAACACTAACTTTACACACCAACTCTGTGAATTTCATCTAATTTCTATAATCACACTGTTACTGTGGGGACTTGAACAGCATTATTATGACACATCATCTCTGTGGGGATCTAGGCATCATTATAATCCCACACAATCTCTAGTGACCTCAACATGATTATCATCACATACTATCTCCGTGGAGACTTGAATATGATTATTATTACATGCTATCTCTGTGGAGACTTGAGTATTGCTATCATCACACACTCCCTTTGAGGACCAGGGTATCACTATAATCACACACACTAATTCTCTGGGGCATGGACATGATGGACATCACACATGATCTCTACAAAGATCTAAACATGTCTATAATCACACACTATCTCTATGGGGACTTGAATATGATTATTATTACACATTATCTCTGTGGAGACTTGAGTTTTGCTAACATCGCACACTCCCTTTGAGGACCAGGGTATCATTTTTATCACACACGCTATCTCTGTGGGACATGGACATGATGGACATCACAGATGATCTCTACAGAGATCTAAACATGACTATAATCAATCTCTGTGGGAACTTGAACACCACTATCATCACACACTATCTATGTGGGGTCTTGAACACCACAATAATCACAAACTATCTCTGTAGGGACTTGAACATCATTATAATTACACACAATCTCTTTGGTGACTTGAACACCACTATAATCAGAGACAATAACACAATGAACATCGTTATCTTCACACTAGCTGGGTGGAGTCTCAACTACTGCCTTTACACACTATTTCAGTGGGGACTTGAACATAATCATTGTAACATACTTTCTCCGTCTGAAACTCAGCATCCCAATAACCACACCCTGTTTCTACAGAGACATGAATATTGCCATAATAACACAATATCTTTGTGGGGACGTGGCTATAATTAACTTCAAAAACTGTTTCGGTGAGGACTTGAACATTCTTATATTCATTCACTGTCTCTGTGGGGGCTTCACACTTTAAATCTGTAGATACTTTTGACACAGCTATAGACATCATCTCTGTGAGGGCTGTAGTTCCAGTGTGATTACATATCACATCTGTAGGCATCATCACATAAAATCCTTTTGTTGTGATCTCATACCAACACTATTGGCATCATCACTCACCAGCCATATGCAGACATTAACATCCCATTCAACACTATTCCTGAGGAGATCTGATCTAATAGCTACTTTGACAAACATATAAGTAATTAATCAAACTCTGGGTTCCCCTTGACCACATTGCTATATTGTATCTGTTTGTTTGTCTTTGTATTAGTTCCGTTAGGGCCAGATGTATGAGAAAAGTGGTTCAGGATTTCCTAATAGCGAATTTTTGTGATTCACTATTAGGAAATCGCGAACTGCAATGTACTACAGTGTGTTTAACATTGTTTACATTTCCCAAAAGGGTTGCAAGGGACCTGCCTCGTCAATATTCATGAGGTGGGTTGCAATTTGTGACCCACTGGTAATGGCTATACTCACAGGGATGGTGGCCTGCTGGGGTCGGTAGATCTCCATTCCTGTGACTGCTTTTTTTATTAAAGCAATTATTTTTGGAATGCACCCCATTTTCTTTAAAGGAAAATAGGATGCATTACAAAAGCAAAAGTAAAGGTAAAAAGTTTTTTCATTTTTTAAGAGTAGGTAGTGGCCCTTTGGACAGTATTGATGCCCACATTCACAGAGGGGAAGGGCTCCCTCGGGGACTCTTCCCATTTGCAAATGGGCTGCCACCTTCTCTATGGAGTCAGTAAAATATGAATGTTTTGCAACCACATTCTGATGGCAAAACATTCATAAATGCCAGTGCAATTCAGTATTGGTAAGGGGCACCCTAAACACGCCCCTTCATAATACTGAATCACAAAAGCAAAATGTGATTCTGTACCAAGTTATTGAGTCCTATTTTGCCTTTGGTAGATGGCAAAAATATTTTCCCAGTCGCAAATGGCATAGTGGGTTGTTTGTGACCGGAAAAATGGTTTGTATGTTTGGCCCTTCCTTTGTAACATTTTGAACACAAAGCAGTGGGTTGAATACAGTTTTAAGTGGCTTTCTGTAATCATGACCTATTATATTTTCTGACACATTATTAGCATAATCCACCTTTTGTGTGCATTTAAGCAGCAATTCCTACATGAATTGATTATGATGTTATTTGTGTATATTGGTGATAAAATACATATTTAGTCATGCTCCTTTGACTGTATTCAATCACAAATGTTAATTGTGGAGTAGGTCCTCACAAGAATGGTAGCATGTGTTCAAGTCCCCACAATGATGGTACTGTTCAAGCGATTAAATAACTATATATTTGTAAATTTGACGCAGGATCCTTTATCATGATTTTTTTCTTAACATTTTTCTGTTAATTGTACATTTTAAAAACATTAGGAAAGGTAAGTCTCCACAAGGCAAGTATCCACACATAGTCCCACAAGGATGGAAACACGTGTATGTGCGTGTGTGTTTGTGTGTGTGTGTGTATGTATGTATGTATATATATATATATTTATATATATATATGGGTATATATATATATATATAAACATATATATATATATACATATACACACACACACACATATATAAATACACAAGCCCCGTATCCTTCTGCAAACGTATCCTTCTGCAAACTCAGACCTGGCCTATCCAACCTATAATTTTAATTGAGCCAGATCATCTTGATGTTTAACTGAAAAAAGCCCTAGCTATTCTTGGGTAACAACAAGCATCAATGACACAATGCTAACTGGCCTCCCTCAATAGAGACTGTGGGCCAGATGTAGCAAATTTGGAAATTGCGACTTGCAATTTGCGAGTCGGAGCGACTCGCAAATTGCAAGTCGCAATTTCCAATACAGAACGGTGTCTCAGACACCGTCTGCGAGTCGGTATGGGGTCGCAGAGACCAACCTCATTAATATTAATGAGGTGGGTTGCAAATTGCTGCCCCATACCGACTATAGGCACTCGCAAACATGGAGGCCTGCTGTAGTCAGCAGACCTCCATGTTCGTGACTGCTTTTAAATAAAGCAGTTTTTTTTTTTAAGTGTAGCCCGTTTTCCTTAAAGGAAAACGAGCTGCACTTAAAAAAAAAAACGAAACCTTTAGTTTCGGTATTTTTTCAGGGCAGGCAGTGGTCCCGTGGACCACTACCTGCCCTGAAAAAAATGCTTTGGGTCCATTCACAAAGTGGAAGGGGTCCCATGGGGACCCCTTCCAATTTGCAAGTGGGTTACCATCCACTTGAAGGGGAATGGTAACTGCGACACCATTTGCGACCGCATATGCGGTCGCAAATGGTATTGCATACCACCCCGAATCGCAAATAGGAAGGGAACACCCCTTCCTATTTGCGATTCTGAAATGCATATTGCGAGTCGGTCCCGACTCGCAATATGCATTTCTGCATGGTAAAGAGGCATTTGCACCTCGCAAACGGTGATTTTCGCAGTTTGCGTCGCGCAAATCCTTTGCTACATCTGGCCCTGTGTGCACTGTCTTGTCAAATCAGTTGGATTGTGGCTAGATGAATATGTGTGAAACAAGTTTGCGGTCTCACACCCTGAGATTCACAAAGTCATAGGGTTTGAGACAACAAAATCCCTATTTGGTATGTTCTATCACAATTTTACTTTATGGTAAAGACTTTCCAAATTGCAAAATGGGGTTAGTTCCTAATACTGATTTGCAATTTGGAAGGAGCATGAAAGGGGCATTTCTTTCAGACTGCAAAACAGTATGCAACATGTAAATTGATTGTGGCTGCAATTGTGGTTGCAAAACAATGATCAGTCACTGATTCCATTGTCAGTTACTGATTCCCATACTGGGGTGATAAAAGATTGCCTTTTGGACCCCTTACCCTTTGATAATTGGGGTAGCAGCCTTGGGATGAGCAATAAAAAATAATTTGTAATTTATTTATTATTTATTTATTTATCAGTTTATTTATTATGCTGAGGCAAAATGCCTAGTGAATTCAGGACATACAGATATTGTTGCAGAAAGTAACATCCACATGTTATGCCCCTTTTAAACACATGCCCCTTTGGGAATTTGGGTGGCAGTCTCAAGGACTAAAAATAGAAAAATAGATTTCAATAAATGTGTTATTCAAATAAAAATAGCCATTAAGTAAAATATAATATTATTCATGCTTAATGTCTAATACAACATAATATAAACATACATATTAATAATAATTTTAGAAATATATAAAACATATTTTAATGTATTAAAATATTGTAAGTTCTTTTTGAAAACATGCATCAAAATTTATATTTTTAAAGTACTAATAACAATGATATTTGAAAATATTTTTCCTAAAACAAAATCCAATAGAAAAATAAAGGAAAAGAAACAAAGGCCCTCATTACAACCCTGGCGTAAATCCCGCTCACCGCCGTGCAGAAGGCCGCCAACATACTGTGGCCGCGGCAGAAATCCGCTACAGGTATTAAGACCCACATCTCGTAATCCGCCACAATGCAGACACCCACACAAGTCCGCCACACCAAAGGTCAGTGATAAACTGGCGATAGCAAAACCTACACCGTCACGCCAACAGAACTACTCCCAGACTATCACGACCCACGGATCAATGCGGCGGTCTTTCAACCGCGGTAATCCATTGGCGGTACACACCGCCGCACTCAAAATACACACGCATTTACAAAACACAACCACATTTGAAATTCTAAATACACACACCTGATACACATACACACATCACACCCTCACACTCATACCACTATAAAACAGACACTCACATTACCCACAACCCCTTACAACTATTTTTTTTCAAAAAGCAGAGAGAGAGAGAATAGCTAACACAACCCCAGCATCCACAGACACACAGCACCATCACTCATACAACATCCATGCACCTGAAAGAACACACACCAACACAACACATCACACAGCACAACAAACAGCACCTCACACATCACCCACACCACATTATGGCACCTCAAAGACACCCCAGATTATCTGAGGAGGAGCTCAGGGTCATGGTGGAGGAAATCATCTGGGTAGAGCCACAGCTTTTCGGATCACAGGTGAAGCAGACCTCCAATGCTAGGAAGATGGAGCTATGACAGAGAATTGTCATCATGATCAACGCAGTAGGACAGCACCCCAGAACACGGGATGACATCAGGAAGAGGTGGACGACCTACGGGGGAAGGTGCGTTGTGTAGTATCACGACACCAGGTAGCTGTACAGAAGACTGGCGGTGGACCCCCACCTCCTCCCCCACAACTAACAACATGGGAGGAGCAAGTCTTGGCAATCATGCATCCTGAAGTCAAATCTTTACTACTACAATCCCCCCCACCTACATGCCATCATATACCCCCACCCTCACCCCCATCACTCCAACACCTCACATATGCCCCACCATCACGAACCACGCATGCCAATACCAAGCCCTGCATGCAACACCTATGCATGGACCCCATCACCAAAGCATGTACAGATACCCACCCAGACCCCAAAATCACTAATCACACAAGGGAAAACACATTAATGCAAGCACAGGAGCAGAGGGTAACTCACCCATTGCACAGGATGGCACACACAGATACAATAACTATGCATTTACACCCCAACAGGACCCATACCCAACGTCACCGGGCAGGAGGTGTCAGACATATCCAGTCCCCCCACAGAAGAGGCCCACAGTGATGACACACCTGGATCAAGATGACCAGACCGGCCCATCGGGACCTCTGGACAGTCGGTTCCCCTGCCATAGTCACAAACCACCACTGAACCTCCCCCCTAAGGAAACACCACCACAGCACCCACCCAGAGGGCCCATCTCTCTGTCCCCAGGACACGTCAATCAGCAGTGTGTCCACCACTACAGGGACCCCAGGCAAACCCACCAACCCAAGACAATAAGGGACCTGGGGCCAATAACAGTGGGTACACAGGTCAGGGGACAGAGGCACAGGATAACAGGGAAACTGTGAGGACTGCTGTGTGACAGGGGGAGGACAGGCCCAGGAAACCCACTCTCCACAAGGCACTCTCCAACATCATGGGAGCATACCATCATTCCCAGTAGACCATGGGCATGGTACTGGCCACGTTTCAGGAGACCCAGCGGCTGCAGGAGGAACACTACCTGGGGATCAGGGAGGACTTGAAGTCCATCAACACCACCCTGGTCACCATTGCAGGGGTGATGGCAGACATGGCCAACACCATGAGGGTCACAGTGGCACACAAACGGTCCCCTGACACTAGCCTGAATGATGAACAGCCACCTCCGCCGGCGCTAGTGGACAGGAGGTCTCGCCACAGGACCAACAGACCACCAGCACCCCACCCCCTGCAGAAGGAGAACCACCCCGCAAACGGTCCCTGAGATCCACGAACAAGACAGAGAACATTGCCAGGACCCCCGCCAGGAAATAACACTCTCCTGATTGTCACCCTTTTGTCCCACTTTGTCACCCTGACAACTTTGAACTGCCGTTACTCCACTTCCTATGCCCCCTTGGACAATGCACCTGTAATACCAAGAAATTGGACTCTACCATGGATATTCCTCCACCATCACCCCTGCCAATTGCACAGCCCCCTCCACTTATTATCACAGAAATAAACACCCTTGAATCACAAATCAATATGGAGTCAGTCTGTACTTTCACAAATATGTAATTGCAACCTCTCAGAAATATAGCAATGTCAATGTTCATGTTCACATACCAAGGTTTGACAGTTGTTGGGCATCAGTAAACATAGCAGAAGGCAGAAAGTGTTACCCAGATCTGTGAAATTGAAAGCCAAAGTGACATGTCAGGGTCCATACCCAGAGGTAAAAAGGCCGATCAGGCAACGTCCAACAATAGTATGATACGAGAGGAGCAGTGCCAGTTTCTTACCTGTGTCTCACTGGAAGTATTGCATGATGATGTTGTTTCAGTTGTCTATATCTTCTTCTTCTGCCTCCTCTTCTTCACTGTCTGCAGGCTCCACAGCTGCCACAAGACCAACATCAGGCCCATCCTCCTGCAGAAAAGGCACCTGGCGTCGCAAAGCCTGGTTGTGCAACATACAGCATGTCATGATTATCTGGCACACCTTCTTTGGTGAGTAGTATAGAGAGCCACCTGTCAGATGGAGGCACCAGAATCTGGCCTTCAGGAGGCCGAAGGTGCGCTCTATTATCTTCCTAGTTCACCCATGCGCCTCATAGTAGCGTTCCTCTGCCCTTGTCCTGGGATTCCTCACTGGGGTCAGTAGTCAGGTTGGGATAACCAGAGTCACCTGTAAATATTGAGGGACAACTGTTAGAAATCCTCCAACCCTTAGGGACTCTCCCATAGCCAGACACCTGAGTCAACAGTGTTGGGACCTTGGGCTCACCTATTAGCCACACACGGTGCCTCTGGAGTTGCCCCATCACATAAGGGATGCTGCTATTCCTCAAAATGTAAGCTTCATGCACTGAGCCAGGATATTTTGCATTCACAAGGGAGATGTACTGGTCTGCCAAACACACCATCTGTACATTCATAGAATGGTAGCTTTTGCGGTTTCTGTACACATTTTCATTCCTGCGGGGGGACAAATGCCACATGTGTACCATCAATGGCACCAATGATGTTGGGGATATGTCCCAGGGCATAGAAGTCACCTTTCACTGTGGGCAAATCCTCCACCCGAGGGAAAATGATGTAGCTGCGCATGTGTTTCAGCAGGGCAGCCAACACGCTTGACAACATGTTAGAGAACATTGGCTGTGACATCCCTGATGCCATGGTCACTGTTGTTTGAAATGAACCACTGGCCAGGAAATGGAGTACTGACAGGACCTGCACTAGAGGGGGGATTCCTGTGGGATGGCGGATAGCTGACATAAGGTCTGGCTCCAACTGGGCACACATTTCATGGATTGTGGCACGATCAAGTCTGTAGGTGATAATGATGTGTCTGTCTTCCATTGTCGACAGGTCCACCATGGGTCTGTATACCGGAGGATGACACCATCTCATCACCTGCCCCAGCGGAAGTGCCCTATGGAGGAGATGGGTGAGCAGAGGGTCATACACCAGGTAGGTTTCACAAGGGTGTTTAGAACAATCGTGATGTAATCGGTGTGTGGCGCTGTCTGTCCGTATTCCTGCCCAAAAGTGCTGTGACTCAGTTAGTTGCCCTGTCATGTGCCCCCCTGAAATGGCGGCTGCCTGACCTGTAAGGAGGGACAAGGGGAAGTGAGGTAACTGTGCTGGCTTTGTGCAGCGTTGCGGTAGGTGGTCGAAGACTGTGGCGCAAATCAGCATTCGTTATCATTGGGCCCTATGGGTTCCAGGAGCCAATGACGATGTACGCCGGCGGTGACGGTATGCACGGCCGCGGACGTGACCGCCATTTTCTATCTGTTCACTCACTTGATACCTGACCTTCAACAGGAGAGGACCTACACTACAAGTGCTGCTGTGACCTCAGTCTGGAAGCGACAATGGCTACAGTGTCTGGGGAAAGGGCTCCTGCCTTCACCGCGGAGGAGTTGGACAAGCTGGTGCATGGGGTCCTCCCCCAGTACACACTACTCTACTGTCCTCCAGACAAACAGGTGAGTACACTGTGAGCATGATGCATGGCACATGAATGTAAGGAGTGGCGTGGATGAAAGATACGGGGGCAGAGGCCAACATGTGAGGATGGTGAGTGTATATTTTTCTGGCCCAGGGTGTGAGGTTTGTGTCCAATGAGTAAGATGAACCGGACGGGGGAGTAACTTCCATTCTTACTTCACTTTTCCTCTAGGTCAGCGCCCACCAGAAGAAGGGTATTTGGTGTGCCATAGCCAAAGAAGTGCGGACCCTGGGGGTCTACCATAGACGGACCACCTACTGCCGGAAAAGATGGGAGGACCTGTGCCGCTAGACCAAGAAGACGGCGGATGCCCAGCTGGGGATGGCCTCCCAACGTGGAAGGGGTGCCCTTCGCACCATGACCCCCCCTGATGTATCGGATCCTGGCGGTGGCATATCCTGAGTTGGATGGGCGCTTGAGGGCATCACAGCAGCCACAAGGGGGTGAGTACAGTCTCATTCAGCTGACTCTGCACGCTTTAAGAGGTTTCTGGGTGGGGGAAGTTGGCTGTGGGTTCCCCTAGTCTAGGGCAGACGCGCCAAGGTAGATCCATTGTTTCGCAGGCTCAGTGGCACTCCAAACCCAGAAGTGGTAATGGCCCTCTACACCTAGTCAGACTCCTGTGGGTTCCAGCTGTGCATCAAATGGGTCTAGGCAGAGTCCCCCATGTGCATGTGATTTTCCCCTGAGCTGTTAGTGCATGGGCTAGTGCATAGGGCTGCTCCCTGTGTGTTGTTTCCGCCAACGGTAGTGGTGTTGCAGGCATTGACCATGTGTCTCTTCTGTCTTTCCTCCCCTTTTTGTTTTGTCACCCTGTCCTTGTGTGCATTAGCGTTATCTGGCAGAGGAGCATTGGCACAGGAGCAGGAGGGTGCTGCAACCCACATGGCCCTGGAGGGTCAATTTACGGAGTCTGAAGGCACCAGTGGGACGGAGGGCGAGGGGAACTCCACAACGGGGACAGGAGGAGACACCAGCGACAGCGACTCCTCCTCTGATGGGAGCTCCCTTGCAGTGGCGGGCACCTCTGTGCCCACCGCATCAACAAGTACAGCCGCCACCCCCTACCAGCACTGCCTTCCCAGCAGCCCCTCAGCGTGTTTCCCGTGCCCGCTCACCCAGGAGAGTGGACATCTCCTTCACCCCAGGCACCTCAGGCCCTGCCCCAGTCAGTCCTGCTGCCCTCAGTGAGGAGGTAGTGACATCCTGAGATCCCTCACTGTTGGGCAATCAACCATTTTGAATGCCATCCCGGGTGTCGAGATGCATTTGCAGCAAACAAATGAATACCTGGAGGGCATTCATTCTGGCGTGGCGGCCTAACAGAGAGCATTTCAGTCTCTGGCCTCAGCACTGATGGCAGCCATTGTCCCTGTGTCCACCCTCCCACCTCCAACTTCCACTGCCCAGACCTAATCCCCTGTACCTCAGCCTATCCCAAGCACACCATCAGACCAGCATGCACACTCATTAACACACAAGAGTGGACATGGCACACATAAGCACCACACATCCCACAGGCACTCACACAAGCACCATCCCCATGCAGACACGCCAAAATCCACTGCCTCCACTCTGCGCCCTCCTCCACATCCTCCTCCTCCACCCCTGTCTCGTCTCCACTAACACCTGCATGCACTACATCCTAAGCCACTACCTCCATCACCAGCACGCCCATCACTACACACTGCTCACGTGCAATCACCACCCCCACTACCAGTCACACGTCCCCTGTGTCCTCTCCCAGTGTGTCTGTGAACCCTCCTCCCAAACTACACAAACGCAGGCACACACCCACTCAACAGCCATCCACCTCACAACAGCCTCCAGCCCATGTACCTTCACCCAAACTCAGTAGACGTACACTTCCTACCACTACCTCTTTCTCCACTCCCAAACCCCCTCCATCGTACCGTCCTAGTATGTCTAAAAAACGTTTCCTGGCTAACATTGACCTCTTCCCTACACCTCCCGTCCTTCACCTAGAGCCAGGATGTCCAGATCCCAGCACAGCACCTCAGGCACCAAATCCTCCAGCACTGTGGTCCCTGCAAGTCCAGTAACATTGTGGGCTGCACCCATCAGGGCTGCCAGTGTGCCACCTAGCGAGGCCAAGGATCACCATATTCCGCCACCTGCCAAGGTGAAGAAGCGTCCCACATGCTGTAGGGAAAAGCTGCACCAACCACCGAGCAAGGCCTCCTCCAAGACAAAAGGGGACAGTGCCAAGGTCCCTGCAGTGACTTCCAAGGTGGGGAAGGGACAAACGGAAGTCAGCTCAGGGCACAGAGCCTCCAGCTGAGGGACTAGTGTCACCCCTTCTGGTAAACAGAACAGCGACCTGCACAGCCACCTGCACCGCCACCTACATGTCTGCTGCCTCAGCAACAGTCCCCAGCATCATCCCCAGTGAGCAGCCATCCATGGCTGCAAGAGTCGTCCTGCTGTCTCCCCCCACAGGTGCTGACACATGCACCACCAGCAGCATCTCCACCACAGAAACCGCCGCTCCCACCGCCACCTGCCCCACGACGTGCACAGACAGTGCCACCACAGTCGACAGGACAACATTCCCAGTGGACAGCCGTCCGAGGCTGCAGGAGACGTCCTGGACCCTGCAGAGACAATATGAGGCACCACAAACAGCACTGTTAGTACCAGCAGTTGGCAGGCAAAGTCGCAGCAGGGTGAAGTGTGTCTCTGACTCCATGGAGTATCATGCTACCTGTTCCCAGGAAATCAAAGGGCACACACACCCAGGTGAGGGAATGTGAACTGCCACACCCCATGTGCAGCACTCTGGGCACCATGCCCCCTCCAGAACCAGTGGAGAACAGCATCCACAACCTCAGTCCTTGGCAGGATGAAGCACTCTGGGCACAAAGCCCCCTCCAGAACAAGTGGAGAACAGCATCCACTAACCCAGTCCTTGGCAGGATGAAGCACTCTGGTCATCAAGCCCCCTCCAGTACCAGTGGAGAACAGCATCCACAACCTCAGTCCTTGGCAGGATGAAGCCCTCTGGGCACAAAGCCCCCTCCAGAACAAGTGGAGAACAGCATCCACTACCCCAGTCCTTGGAAGGATGAAGCCCTCTGGGAACAAAGCCCCCTCCAGAACCAGTGGAGAACAGCATCCACTACCCCAGTCCTTGGCAGGATGAAGCACTCTGGGCACCAAGCCCCCTCCAGAACCAGTGGAGAACAGCATCCACAACCTCAGTCCTTGGCAGGATGAAGCACTCTGTGCACAAAGCCCCCTCCAGAACCAGTGGAGAACAGCATCCACAACCTCAGTCCTAGGCAGGATGAAGCACTCTGGGCACAAAGCCCCATCCAGAACCAGTGGAGAACAGCATCCACAACCTCAGTCCTTGGCAGGATGAAGCTCTCTGGGAACAAAGCCCCCTCCAGAACCAGTGGAGAACAGCATCCCATCCACTACCCCAGTCCTTGGCAGGATAAAGCACTCTGGGCACCAAGCCCCCTCCAGAACCAGTGGAGAACAGCATCCACAACCTCAGTCCTTGGCAGGATGAAGCACTCTGGGCACAAAGCCCCCTCAAGAACCAGACGAGAACAGTATCCACAACCTCAGTCCTAGGCAGGATGAAGCACTCTGGGCACAAAGCCCCCTCCAGAACCAGTGGAGAACAGCATCCACAACCTCAGTCCTTGGCAGGATGAAGCACTCTGGGCACCAAGCCCCCTCCAGAACCAGTGGAGAACAGCATCCACAACCTCAGTCCTTGCCAGGATGAAGCACTCTGTGCACAAAGCCCCCTCCAGAACCAGTGGAGAACAGCATCCACTACCCCAGTCCTTGGCAGGATGAAGCACTCTGGGCACAAAGCCCCCTCCAGAACCAGGCGAGAACAGTATCCACAACCTCAGTTCTTGGCAGGATGAAGCACACTGGACACAAAACCCCCTCCAGAACCAGTGGAGAGATATATCCACTACCCCAGTCCTTGGCAGGATGAAGCACTCTTGGCACAAAGCCCCCTCCAGAACCAGTGGAGAACAGCATCAACAACCTCAGTCGGTGGCAGGATGAAGCACTCTGGGCACCATGCCCCTTCCAGAACCAGTGGAGAGATACATCCACTCACCCTATCCTTGGCAGGATGAAGCACACTGGGCACAAAGCCCCCTCCAGAACCAGTGTAGAAAAGCAATCACTAGAGAGACTGTGGCTTTGCACTCCCTAGGACCAAACAGTGGGCAAACCACCCACTTGAGAGACTGGAGAGACTGTGGGTTTGCACTCCCCAGGACCAATCAGTGGGCAAACCACCCACTTGAGAGACTTGAGAGACTGTGGCTTTGCACTCCCCAGGACTAATCAGTGGGCAAACCACCCACTTGAGAGACTTGTGAGACTGTGGCTTTGCACTCTCTAGGACCAATCAGTGGGCAAACCACCCACTTGAGAGACTTGAAAGACTGTGGCTTTGCACTCCCCAGGACCAATCAGTGGGCAAACCACCCACTTGAGAGACTTGAGAGACTGTGGCTTTGCACTCCCCAGGACCATTCTGTGGGCATGGAGCCCCCTCGTGGAGCAGTGGCATTGTCCCTTCATCCGGTTGAGGTGCCGTCCCACCCCCCTGAGGTGCCTGTTTATTTTTTCGACCTGATGCCCCAGCAGTGTTCTCTCTGTTTAGAGGCAGGTATCATGTGTGGGTTTCGCCCATGCATTTTGGGACCACTGGTCAGCCGACAATGATTGGAACACTATCCGGATTTGTGTAGTTGCTGTACATATTTGTATATAATGATCTGTTACAGACCTGTTTCCATATCAGAATTTTTGATGATTACACTTGTTACAATAATTTCCTTTTGTCCTTGCGTTCTTCCAGAGGGTTACAGGGTGTATATGTAATGTTGTTGCGTGTATTTGTGTGTATGGTGTTGTGAGTGAGGGTGGGGGTGGGGGCGTTGTGTGTTGTGTGAGTGTGTCATTCTCTTTTTCCTCCCCCCCTCCCCTGTGTGCTAGGTGCAGTACTCACCGTGGTCGTCGCTGCCGTCTTGCTGCTCCTGGTAGAAGAGGAGGTAAACCGACATTGGTAGCACCTGTAACTCGGGCTCCATGGCGTCCTGGTTCCTCGTAGGGAGTCGAGAGGTGAGTGGTTTCCCTTCTGTGTACTGTTTCTGCCGTGCTTTTGATGGCATTGATACCACCCTGGAAAAAGTGGCGGATTGGTGCCTTGTAATACAGTGAGCGGTACATTGTCTTCCGCCTGTCTGTTGGGGGTTACCGCTGCGGTGTTTGTTTCTACCACCATGGCGGTCGGAGTGTTAAAGTGGCTGTCTGTGTTGGCGGTTTCTGTCATGGTCGTGATTCCATTTTTGTTTCCGCCCGCCTGTTGGTGATATTACTGCTGCTTTAACACCGACCGTCAGGGTTGTAATGAGGGCCAAAATGATTTAAAAAGTATATAATTTTAAATTAATTATGTTCTTAATATCTTTACACAATTCCCAACATGAAGCAACATGTAGTACGCAACTTTCAAAGAAACCCATTAAAAAATAAAAAATTATTGAAATACACTATTCTAACTAATTATACAAACAGGTGAAAATGCAAGCATTGCTGGGGAAGGGAGGTCACATTACTGTTCTATCTGCAGCCTAACAAACTTTGGGAAAAATCATACATGACATGTGGTAGCGGGGGTGTTGGTGAGGTAATTTACTATTCTAACTCTGGCTTAACAAACATGGGTGAGCGTGCATACATTTTGCAGCGTCCACTGTATTAGTCTAACTCCAGTCCAACTTGAAAAAATCCAGACATAGTGGAGGCCAATTTACTATACCAACTTCAGTCTAACAATCATTTGGAAAAGTGCATAAATTGGCATTGAATTTACTATTTTAACTCCAACTTAACAACCATTAGGGAAAATGCATACACTGGGGAGAGGTCATATTTGCTATTCTAATTCCGGCTCAACAAACATTGTGAATAGTGCATATATTGGGAAGCAAAGATTCAATACACCTAAATAACATAGGTACTGTTAGACCTGACAGCCTTAGGGTGGTCTTCCCCCAACTTTTTGCCTGCATGCCTCCATTTTTCTGATCCTGTTTTTGCTGGTTTTAGGACTCTGGGGGTCATTACGACCCTGGCGGACGGTGTAAAAGGTGCGGTAATACCGCAAACAGGCTGACGGACCAAAAAAGGGAATCATGACCCTGGCGGAAACCGCCAACAAAGACAGCCACTTTAACACACTGACCGCCACGGCGGTACAGACAAGCAGTGCGGCGGTCACCGCCAACAGACAGGCGGGAGACAATGTACCGCCCACACTATTACAAACCGCCAATCCGCCACCTTTTCCGGGGCGGATTCAACGTGGATAAAAACACGGCGGAAACAGCTTTTGCTATGGGAAAACGCTCACCTGAACATATCCCACGAGGAACGACGACTCCATGGACCCCGAACTCCAAATACTACCTGCCCTTGTCTTTCTGCTCCTTTACGACCAACAGCGAAGTAGGCGCAGAAGATACCGGTGAGTACTGCACCTACGACACGGGGAGGCAAAAGTTAGGGGGACACCCACCAAACACCCCCACCCTCGCATATTACAACATACACACCAATGCATTCACAAAAATCACAGTAACAACCCACAATCCCCCCAGAAGAATGAATACACAAAGCGAAAATCGGTCAAACAATGTATTGTGCCAATATACATGTCATACAAAAATATACAGATATATATTTGAAAATCTTTCATAATTATATAAAAGACGAGAAGTAGTGCAGATATGTACACAACAATGTCCGTGCACCAACAGTCCAAAAATGCATGGGCGAGGCCCACAATAGATACATGAACAAAATCGGAGAGAACACTGCCGGGGCATCAGATAGAAATAAAACAGGCACCTCAGGGGGAAGGGAAGGGGGGGCACCTCAGCCACATGAATGCGAAGCCAGATCCACGACTGGGCTCCATGCCCATTGATGTATCCTGGGGAGTGCAAAGCCACAGTCTCTCAAGTCTCTACAGTGGGTGGCTTGCCCACTGTACCATCGTGGGGAGTGCAAAGCCACAGTCTCTCAAGTCTCTACAGTGGGTGGGTTGCCCACTGTACCATCCTGGGGAGTGCAAAGCCACAGTCTCTCAAGTCTCACAAGTGGGTGGCTTGCCCACTGTGCCATCCTGAGGAGTGCAAAGCCACAGTCTCTCAAGTAGATGCAGGTCTCCACTTGTTCTGGAGGGGGACTGGTGCCCAGACTGGATGTGTCTCACCGTGAAAGTTCCTGTCCTGTCACTGTCCCAGCTGCACATGGGATAAGGATGCCTGATGTGGCAGTCCATTCATTCCTACAGGGTCCATGCCCTGTTCCGCGGTGCATTGACATGGCGGTCTTTACCCTGTTCAGCGGTCTTCACCATGGCGGTCTTTGCCCTGTTCAGCGGTGCTTTGCCATTGAGGTTCATGACAGTTCAGCGGTGCTTTTACATGGCGGTCATTGCCCTGTTCAGCGGTCTTCACCATGGCGGTCTTTGCCCTGTTCAGCGGTGCTTTGCCATTGAGGTTCATGACAGTTCAGCCGTGCTTTCACATGGCGGTCTTTGCCCTGTTGAGCGGTGCTTTGCCATTGAGGTTCATGACAGTTCAGCGGTTCTTTCACATGGCGGTCTTTGCCCTGTTCAGAGGTGCTTTGCCATTGAGATTCATGACAGTTCAGTGGTGCTTTCACATGGCGGTCTTTGCCCTGTTCAGCGGTCTTCACCATGGCGGTCTTTGCCCTGTTCAGCAGTGCTTTGCCATTGAGGTTCATGACAGTTCAGCGGTGTTTTGCCATGGCGGTCCTGATACTGACATTGCTGTGTGGCATGACGATCTCTACACTGGGCATTGGTGTGTGGCATGGCGATCTACACACTGGGCATTGGTGTGTGGCATGACGATCTACACACTGGACATTGGTGTGTGGCATGACGATCTACACACTGGACATTGGTGTGTGGCATGACGTTCCATCATTGGCCAGGGGGCTGTGGCATCCTGTCCCCTCCTGGGCTGTGACTCTGGCGGTGGTCTCTGGACCAGTGACGATACTTGGGCCCTCCTGGGCACTGACTCTGGCGGTGGTCTCTGGACCAGTGACGATACTTGGGCCCTCCTGGGCTGTGACTCTGGCGGTGGTCTCTGAACCAGTGACGATACTTGTGCCCTCCTGGGCTGTGACTCTGGCAGTGGTCTCTGGACCAGTGACGATACTTGTGGCCTCCTGGGCTGTGACTCTGGCGGTGGTCTCTGGACCAGTGACGATACTTGGGCTCTCCTGGGCTGTGACTCTGGCGGTGGTCTCTGGACCAGTGACGACGGTGCTGGTGGTTGTTTCTGGACCGCCGGAAAAGATGGCGCACTTCTCCGCCGTGACACTCACAACAGGCTGGGCATACTTCCTCTGGACCTTCCCCACCTTTTTTGGAGTTACAGCTGACTCACCAATCGCCTTCGATCCCATTTCACTTGTTGTCCCACCAGGAGTCTTGACACGGTCCCGTCGTCCACTCTCCAATTTTGGAGCCTTTACAGGGGGTGGGCTGCCAGTGCCTAGGCTCCGGGTCCTACTGCCTGCCCTGGTGGACGGTGCACTCCAAAAACCTGGAACACGCACCACTGGTACTGGAGGCTTTTTGGCTGAGGCGCTACAACGGGACTGATGAATTGGAGGGGGGGTGGGGCCAAAAAGGTCAATTTGACAGAGGGACAGTTTCAGACGGACACTGGGATGGGTAGCTGGAGGGGGTCTGGGAGTGGAGGAAGAGGAGGTGGTTGTATGAGGTGTCACTTTAGCTGTTTTGGGTGCAGGTGCAGGTACTGGAGGCTATCGTGAGGTGGATGGATGTTGGGTGAGTGATTGCCGGCGTTTGGGTACTTTGGGAGGGGGCATCACAGACACACTGGGAGAGGACACAGGGGACGTGTAAATGGCAGTGGAGGTGGTGAGTGCAGGTGAGCGGCTTGTGGTGATGGGTGTCCTGGTGCGAGTCCTAGTGCCTGTAGATGTGGTGCATGCAGGTGTGTGTGTAGACGAGACTGGGAGAAAGGAGGAAGAAGAGGAGGAGGTGGACACAGTGGAGACAGTGGATGTTGCTGTATCCGTATGTGTGTGATGCTTGTGTGAGTGCCTGTGGTGTGTGTGGTGCCTATGTTTGCTTGAGCTACTTGTGTGTGTTGACTTGTGTGCATGGTGGTCTGTAGGTGTGCTTGGGATGGGCTGGGGTACAGGGGATTGGGTCTGGGTGGAGGAAGTTGGAGGGGGGAGGCTAGACACAGGGACAATGGCTGCCATCAGTGCTAAGGCCAGAGATTGCAGGGTTCGCTGAAGGACAGCCTGACCAGAATGAATGCCCTCCAGTGATGCATTACCGTGTTGCAACTCTCGTTCTACACCCTGGATGGCATTCACAATGGTAGACTGCCCAACAGTGAGTGACCTGAGGAGGTCAATGGCCTCCTCACTGAGGGCAGCAGGTGTGACTGGGGCAGGGGCTGAGGTGCCTGGGGCGAAGGTGATGCCCACCCTCCTGGGTGAGCGGGCACGGGGCGAACGCTGAGGGGCTGCTGGGAGGGCGGTGCTGGTAGGGGAGGTGGCGGCTGTACCTGTAGAAGTGGGGGGCACAGATGGTGCCGCCACCACAAGGGAGCTCCCATCGTCGGACGAGTCCGTGTCGCTGGTTGCTGATCCGGTGGCCGACGTGAAGCTCCCCTCGCCCTCCATCCCACTGGTGCATTCAGAGTCTGTGGTGTGGCCCTCCATGGCTATGTGGGATGCAGCCCCCTCGTACTCCGGTGCCACCGTACCTCCGTCTGATGATGCTGATGTACAAAAGGACAGGGAGAGCAGAAAAAGGGGGGAGACAGAAGTAAGAGAGTTTTAGTGCATGGCATACCGCTACCGTTGGCGGACAAGACAGACGCAGCAGCCCCATGCATTACGCTGTGCTCCTGGCCTGTGCACATGCAATTTCTGGGATATGGCCTACATGGCAATGGTGGACATCTGCGCACATGGATGCCACTGGGGCAACTATACCTCAACTTGCCACTCTTCTGAGGTGGGGTAGAGTGCCACATGGCCTACATTACGGAGGGCCTTGCCTACCGAATTCGCCCTGGCCTAGGGATACCCACAGCCCACCTCCCCCACCCAGACCCCTCCACTGCACGCAAAGTCTGCAGAATGAGGTTGTACTCACCCCCTTGTGTCTGCTGTGATGTCCTCAAGCGCCCATCCAACTCCGGGTAGGCCACCGCCAGGATCCAGAACATCAGGGGGGTCATGGTGCGACGGGCACCCCTCCCACGTTGGGAGGCCATCCCCAGCTGAACCTCTGCCGTCTTCTTGCTGCAGCGGCGAATGTCCTCCCATCTCTTCCGGCAGTGGGTGCCCTGCCTCTGGTGGGCCCCCAGGGTCCGGACCTCCTTGGCGATGGCACGCCAAATGTCCCTCTTCTGGTGGGCACTGACCTACATGACATGCACAAGGGAAGAGGAACAGTCATTACCAAATGCACCATCAATGTGAGTGGCCACCTCCCTACTCTGACCATATGGCCAATTTATTCCCATTCTTTACTGTAGTATGAACTCTGCCCCCTTCCCGCTTCCCCCCAGCCCTGTCCACCCAGGCCTAGCCCATACAACGTGCTCCATGTGTACTATCCTGTTGGTCTGGAGGACCGTAGAGTAGCATGTACTGGGGGAGGACCCCATCCACAAGTTTCTCCAACTCCTGTGCAGTGAAAGCAGGGGCCCTTTCCCCAGTCGCAGCAGCCATCGTCGCTTCCAGACCGAGGTCACAGCAGCACTAGCAGTGTAGGTCCTCTCCTGTCGAAGGTCAGGTATCTTGTGATTGAACAGATAGAAAATGGCGGTGACGTCCGCAGTGGTGACGTCCGCAGCGGTACGCATCATCACCGCCAGCGCACCTGTTCATTGGCTCCTGGGATCCATAGGGTCCTATGTTAACCAATGCAGCATTGCGCCGCGGTCTACGACCGCCTACCGCGACGGTGTGTGACGCCAGCGCTGTTACCCCACAATCCTATTGTCCCACTTCAGAGGTCAGGCAGCCGCCATTTCAGGGGCCCACATCGCTCCATTTACTTCTGCGTCACACATAGCTAGTCCTACACTCAACACACATACAGGAAGTTTTTTTTTTCGAGTGGTGTAGTCTTGTGTGTGACTGTGGGTACATACCTGGAGGACTAATGACTGGTTCTTCGCTGTTGTCCTTCGTAGGCACCGTCAGCTGGGACAAGTGAGAAGATGGCGGAATCCTCCGGTGTACCGACCGCTGGTGGACCTGTTGACAATGGAAGAGAGACATTTAATCGTCACCTACAGGTTTGACCGTGCCACAATCCAGGAACTATGTACCCGGTTGGAGCCAGACCTGATGTCACCAATCCGCCATCCGACTGGAATCCCCCCTGACGTGCAGGTGCTGTCAGTGCTCCATTTCCTTGCAAGTGGGTCTTTTCAGACAACAGTGGCCATGGCATCAGGGATGTCCCAGCCTATGTTTTTAAACATGTTGTCCAGAGTGTTGGCTGCCCTGCTGAAACACGTAAGGAGATACATCATTTTTCCTGAGGTGGAGGATTTGCCTACAGTGAAAGGTGACTTCTTTGCCCTTGGACATATCCCGAACGTCATAGGTGCCATTGATGGGACCCATGTAGCTCTGGTCCCCCCCCCCCCACAGGAGTGAACAGGTGTACAGGAACAGGAAGAGTTATCATTCAATGAATGTCCAGATGGTCTATTTGGCAGACTAGTACATCTCGCTGGTAAGTGCTATGTTCCCTGGCTCTGTGTATGACGCCTATATCCTGCGCAATAGCAGCATCCCTGATATGATGGGTCAACTCCAGAGACACCTTGTATGGCTATTGGGGGACTCTGGTTACCCCAACCTTTCCTGGCTATTGACCCAAGTGAGGAATCCCAGGACCAGGGCAGAGGAACGGTACAATGATGCTCATGGGTGGACTAGGAGGGTTATCGAACGCACTTTTGGCCTTCTTAAGGCCAGGTTCAGGTGCCTCCATATGACAGGTGGGTCCCTATTCTACTCACCGAAAAAGGTGTGCAACATCATCATCGCCTGCTCCATGCTCCATAATTTAGCATTGCGACGCCAGGTGCCTTTTCTGCAGGCGGATGATCCAGATGACGGTGTTGTGGCAGCTGTGGAGCCAGTGGACAGTGATGAGGATGAAGCTGAGGAAGAAGAAAACGATAACAGGGAGTCAGTCATACAGCAATATTTCCTGTGAAACTCAGGTGAGTAAATTTTTCGGTGTGACATTACATTGACTTTCACACGTCTACCTCTATCCTGTACCGACATTTCACTCACTATTTGTTAACTGAGTTATCCCCTTCCATTTCAATTGTGGTAACCTACATGTCAACTGCTTGCATCCTTGAAGGGCTTGTGATGTGTGACATTGGTATGTTAGCCTTCCAATGGGTAACCCATTATGACACTGTCTTTGATAATAGAAATATACAAATCATAGACTGACTCCAGTTTTTTTAGTGTTTCAGGTGTGTTTATTTAAGTGCTAAAAATGAAGGGGGGTTGTAAAATGGTGAGGGTTGATGGTGGAGGAATGTCCATGGCAGAGTCCAGTCTATTAGTCTCACAGGTACATTGCACATCTGCCCATTGGAAGTGCAGCTGGGGCAGTTCCGATTGGGACAGGGTAACAAAGTGGGACAGTGGGGGGACAATCAGGGTGGTCTTATTTCTTGGCGGGTGTCTTGCCATCTTGCTCTGTCCTGTTCCTGGATCTCAGGGCCCGCTTGCGTGGTGGTTGTCCGTCTGCAGGGTATGGGGTGCTGGTGTGTTGGTCCTGTGGCGGGGCGTCCGGTCCACTAGCGCCAGTGGAGGTGGTAGGCAGTTCATCGTGGTGGCTAGTGTCAGGGGCCCCTTGGAGTGCCACGGTGTCCCTCAAGGTCTCTTGAATGTCCGTCAGCACCCCTACGATGGTGCCCAGGGAGGAGCCGATGGTCCTGAGCTCCTCCCTGAACCCCAAATACTGCTCCTCCTGCAGACGCAGGGTCTCCTGCAACTTGTCCAGGACCGTGGCCATCGTCTCCTGGGAGTGGTGGTATGCTCCCATGATGGAGGAGAGGGCCTCGTGGAGAGTTGGTTCCCTTGGCCTGTCCTCCCTCTGTCGCACAGCTGCCCTCCCAGTTCCCCTGTGTTCCTGTGGCTCCGTCCCCTAGGCCGCGTGCCCACTACCACTGCCCCCAGGTCCCTGTTGTTGTTGGGGTGGTGGGTTAGCCTGGGTGCCCTGTAGTGGTGGACACACCGCTGATTGACCTGTCCTGGGTTGGGAGGTTTGGGCCCGCTGGGTGGGTGCTGTGCTGGTGTTACCAGAGGGTGGAAGGTCAGCGTTGGGCTGTGCCTGTGCGAGGGGAACCGACTGTCCTGAGGCCCACGATGGTCCGGGCTGGTCATCAAGATCCAGTAGGGCAGAGCTGCTGTCGTCACTGTGGGCCTCTTCTGGAAGTGGAGTGGTGTTGTCTGGACCCTCTGGTGACGTTCCTTCGGTTTCCTGCGGGGGTATAAGTACATGGTTATTGCATGTGTGTGTGGCATGGTGTGCAATGGGTGGGTGACCGTGTACCCCAGTGCTGGCATTCCTGTGTGGGACCTTGTGTGATGATCGTTTAGGGGGGTGTATGGGTATGTGCAGTGGGCATGCTTTAGTGATGAGTGTCCATAGTTAGTTGTGTCATGCAGGTCTGGGTGTTGGGATAGTGTGGTTTGTGTTATTAGTACATTAGTGAGGAGTTGGAGTGATAGGGGAGGGGGTGAGGGTGGGGGTGTGTGATAGCATGCAGGTAGGGTTGGGGATGTGATAGTTAAGATTTGATTTACCAGTGTCCGTTCCTCCGACGACTCCTCCGAGGCCCTCAGGATGCAAGATGGTCAAGACTTGCTCCTCCCATGTTGTTAGTTGAGGGGGAGGAGGCGGGGGTCCGCCGCCAGTCTGCTGTACCTCGATGTGGTGACTGGATACCGTTGAGCGCACCTTCCCCCATAGGTCGTTCCACCTCTTCCTGATGTCCTCCCTATTTCTTGGGTGCTGTCCCACAGCATTGACCCTGTCCACTATTCTTTGCCATAGCTCCATCTTCCTTGCAATTGATGTGTGCTGTACCTGTGAGACAAATAGCTGTGGCTCTACCCTGATGATTTCCTCCACCATGACCCTGAGCTCCTCCTCGGAGAAGCGGGGGTGTCTTTGGCATGACATGGGGTGGTGTGTGTGATGTGTGGGGTAGTGTATGTGGTGATGAGTGTGGTGAGTGTAGTGGTATGTGGTGTTTTGTGCTTGGATGTTGTGTGGGTGATGGTGTTGTGTGCCTCTGTGTGATGGGGTTGTCTAAACTGTGCTCTCTCTCTCGCCTTCTCTCAAAATTTGTGGTTGTAGGGGCTTGTGGGTGATGTGTGTGTGTGTTTTTTTTATTGTGTTGGGTGTGTGGGAATGGTGTGTGTATGTGTGTCAGGTGTGTGTATTTCGAAATGTGCAATGTGGTGGTGTTTTGTATATGTGTGTGTATTTTGAGCGCAGCGGTGTGTACCGCCAATGGAATACCGCGGTTGAAAGACCGCTGCGTGGATTCGTGGGTCGTAATGGCATGGGCGTGTTTCTGTTGGCTTGGAGGTGGAGGATGTGTTTCTGCATGTTTATCGCTGACCTTTGGTGCGGCAGTATTGTGTGGGTGTCTGAATTTCGGCAGATTCCGTGATGTGTGTCATAATAGCTGTGGCGGTCTACCGCTGCCGTGGCGGTGTATTGGCGGTCTTCTGCACCGCGGAGGCCATTCTGATTTTCCCGCTGGGCCGGCGGGCGCCCCCCAAGGGAGCGCCCGCCGGCCCAGCGGGAAAGGCCCTGCAACACAGAAGCCGGCTCCGAATGGAGCCGTCGGTGTTGAAGGGGTGCGACGGGTGCAGTTGCACCCGTCGTGATTTTCACTGTCTGCTATGCAGACAGTGAAAATCATGCTGGGGCCCTGTTAGGGGCCCCACGACACCCGTTCCTGCCATCCTGTTCCTGGCGGTAAAAAACGCGAGAAACAGGCTGGCGGGAAGGGGGTCGGAATCCGCCGCCATGGAGGATTCTCCCAGCCGGGGGTATTCCAGCGGGACCGCCGCGGTCGGAATGCCACATGAAGCACCGCCAGCCTGTTGGCGGTACTTCTGTCCACATCCACCCTGGCGGTCTATGAGGGCCTTAATCTACTAGTTCCTAGTTACTTCAGCGATGCTGCACCACTGCCTGCTCTGGCTCCATGGTCCTGCAACGTAAGCCCAACATCACTGCGATGTCGCTGAAGTCCTGCAGTGTGATCACAACACTACGAAGTCGATAAATCGCATCTTGACCTGTTGGACTCATCGACCCCGCTGGGTCACAAGGAACCGACACCTCTGCACTGACACTGCATCACGTCCTCAGCATCCAGACAGAACCAACACCACACCTCTCCTGCGCAGCAGTAAGGAACCAATGCCTCACCTCCCTGGCCGCAGCCAGGAACGGATACCGCACTGGCCCCTGTGACACCTGTTCTCCCTGACTCAGTGCTATATCTTTGTTTCCTCGTTTACCAAAATTGACCAAAGGTACTGTGCCTGGAGTCCGTGCATCTCTGTGACTGGCCCACACTTCCCCCTGCGTGGCGTTGGCCTTTTGGGAATGACTCCTTCAACACGTCGTAAAAGCCCAGGTTGGAGCTATTGCATTTCAAAGTGCTATAATAGGATTTAATCTTGCAAAATTCATAACTTTACTTGTGCATATTGGATTCTTGACATTTTTGGTCTTATTTTATTCAGATAAATATTATCTATTTTCCTAAACCGATGTGGAGTGCTTTTTGTGGTGTTTTCACTGTGTTACTGTATAAGATATTGCACAAATACTTTACACTTTGCCTCCTAAGTTAAGCCTGCCTCCTCTGTGCCAAGCTACCGGAGGGAGACACAGGATAATTTGGAGTGGGATGTGACTTACCCTGGCTAGGACTGTGGTCCCTACTTAGACAGGGTGCATATCTCAGCCGACTAGAGACCCAATTTCTAAAGTTGGTGTTCAGTGGTGAGGATAGGACTTATGTTTGTGCAGTGCCATACAATAGGTACATGTACACTATCGACCCAGATATAAAGACTATTTTTTTTTTTTTTCTTTTTCTGCAATGTTCCCTGTTTTGCACACTTTATCCTATATATCATGTCTCTGGCTGGGTCCACAAGTGGAGCTGAGGAATTTGACCTGGCTAAGCTAGAGGATTATACAGACCCCCAGCAGAAGAGCTTTTGCAAAGGGATGGAGGTATCTACCCGTGGAGCCTCCAAGAAGGGGGAGTACCAAAAGGCACTGAGGGCCTGGGCAGAATCAAGCTCCCAAGAGCATGATGAGTTGGGGAAGCATGAGAATGGCTCCTCACAGGAGCTGCCAACCGCAGTTGTGGATGACACCCCTGTATTTGTGCCTCCTGCAAGGGCAGGAACCAGTGATGCAAGTCAGAACCTGACTCCAAAGGAAAGGAGAGAGGAAAGAAAGTTAAGGCTGCAGTTGGTTAAATTAAAAAAGGAGGCAGAGGAGAGGAAGGCAGAAGCTGAACAAGCTTTTGCAGAGAAGAAATTAGTTCTGGCTGAAGAACTGAGTCTCAAAGACTTGGACCTCAAGGTTAGGCAGTCTGAGTCCAGCAGTGATGGTGGCCGCATACATACAGTATCTTATGGAGACAAGAAGGTTTGAATACCCAAGAATTTGGTGCCCAGTTATGTGGTGGGAGGTAACATTGATAAGTGGTTTTCTGTTTATGAAGTGAAATGAGGGTATATGGTGTTCCTAAAGAACACTGGGGGATGGCCTGTGGAAACACATGTGTTAGAAATGGGGTCTCTAGTTGACAGAGGTATACACCCTTGTTCAAGTAGGGACCACAATCGTAGTCAGGAAAAGTCACATTCAGTCCAAATTATCCTGTGCCCAGTAGCTAGCTTGGCACTGATCAGTCAGGCTTAATTTAGAAGGAAATATGTAAAGTATTTGTACAACAAACCATACAATAACACAGTGAAAACATCACAGAAATACACCACAAAGGTTTAGAAAAATATAAGATATTTACCTGAGTAAATTAAGGTAAAAAACAATCAAGATTAGATAAGCATAAGTTTAAATATTACTTTTGTAATGGTAAGAAGAGTCTTAAGTCTTTAAGAAGCAACAAATGTCTCTTGTGTGCACAAAGTACCTGGTATGCGTCAAAATTACACGCACGAAGACCGCAGAGGAGGAGATGCGTGGAAAAAGGAAGGTGTGTGTCGGATTTGCTGATGCACACAGATGATGTGTCGATTCTTCCCACACTGCAAGGGCTTTGCTTCAATCTCCGGCACACAGTCTTGGATTTTCACTGCGATGCTGGGTCTTTTGACGCCTAGGAACGATGCATAGAAATACTGGGCTTGCAGGACAAAGTCACAGGTGCTGTTTCGATCTGGTGTGGTGATGCATCAGAGTTTCTGTCGCACGGCAGGCGCTGCGTCGATTCCCCATACAGGAAGTCGGGCTCCATCATTCCGGTTCGGAGATGTGTCGATCTGGTATGGCTATGCGTCGAAGTTCTGGTCGCAACGCAGGTGCTGCGTCGATCTCCACTCGGGGAGCTGGGCTGCGTCATTCTGGTTCAGCGATGCAGTGATTCTTTCACTGCTTGGTAGGCTGTGCGTCAATTCCAGCAGGCTGTGTGTTGATTTTCGCCGCACAAGGAGTTTCCGTGAAGTCTTTTTAGCCCTGAAACTTCAGGAACCGGAGGAAAGCTCAATCCAGGCCCTTGGAGAGCACTTCTCAGCAGAGCCAGAGGCCAGCAAGGCAGCAGGGCAACAGCAAGGCAGTAGTCATTCACAGCAAAGCAGTCCAGGTGAGTCCTTTGGGCAGCCAGGCAGCTCCTCTTGGCAGATTGCTTGATATGATTCAGAGTGTCTGCCCCAGGAAGTGTCTAAGTGGGTGGGGTTAGGGACCCAGTTTATATATTCAAAAGTGCCTTTGAAGTGGGGGAGACTTCAAAGAGTGGGTTTGAAGTTCACAAGGTCCCCTTTCAGTGCAGGTCTGTCTGCCAGGGTCCCAGTATACAAGTGTCAGCCTCCTCCACCCTTAAGCCCAGGAAGACCCATTCAGTGTGCAGAGTAGTGCAGGTGTGACTGAGTATCCTGTGTTTGTGGTTGTCTGGGTGAAATGCACAAGGGAGCTGTCAACCAACCCAACCCAGATGTGGTTTGGAGACAGGCTGTAAGGCACAGATGGATTTTAAGTGCAGAGAAATGCTCACTTTCTAAACATGGCATTTTTAATATAGTAATATAAAATCCAACCTCATCAATAAGTAGAATTTTCTATTACCATTTTGGCCATACTAAACATGACCTGTTGACACCTTTTGGATCAGAATCTACCACCCAAACAGAACATGAGGGTAGCCTTAATATTAGCCTATGAATGGAGCAGGCCTCACAGCAGTGGGAATTGAATTAAGGAGTTTTCCACTATTAGGAGATATAAAACACACAGGTATATGTCCTGCATTTTACCTACACAGCACCCTGCCCTATGGGGTACCTAGGGCTTACCTTAGGGGGGGCTTATGTGTAGAGAAAGGGAAGTTTAAGGCTTGGCAGATACTTTAAAATGTCAAGTCGAAGTGGCAGTGTAACTGCACACACAGGCTTTGCAATGGCAGGCCTGAGACATTGGTAAGAGGCTACTTATGTGGGTGGCACAATCAGTGCTGCAGGCCCAATAGTAGCATTCAATTTACAGGCCCTGGGCAAATGTAGTGCACCTTACAAGAGACTTACAAGCAAATTAAATATGCCAATTTGGTATGAGCCAATGTTACCATGTTTAGAGGGAGAGAGCGTATGCACTTTAGCAAGCACTGATTATCAGTGGTAAAGTGTGCAGAGTCCTAAAACCGGCAAAAACGGTGTCAGAAAAGTGATGGGAGGCAGGCAAAAAGTTGGGGTAAGACCACCCTAAGGCTGTCAGGTCTAACAGCATGCCAACACTTGGGAGGGACACACTTCTAACATTAGAGGCTGGGGACCAAACCAGAGTACATTCCCATGAAAGCCATTTTGATTGGCAAATTTGGACTGACCCTTAAGAAATATCACCAGCGATTCAGGGACAGAATCAAGCTCCCCAACTAATCCTGAGTAAATTTCATTGATTACTCCAGTAAGGCACTGAATGGCTGAGTGTGGGGCAGCAAAGTCAGTGATTATGTTGGGTTGTACCATTTAATCTTGGGAGACCACATGCTCAGTATTTGTTTTACAGAGTTGCGCCAGCACCTAGTTGACAGTAAGCTGACTTAATCCAAGAAGCTTGCTGAGGCACAAAAAAGGTATCGGGGAGGGGACACCCTCAAAGATGGTCAGGGTTCCCAAGAGAAGAAAGAGGGAAGAGAAAAACTTAAAAATAAGGAGTTCTCTAAAGACGCCGAAAACAATGCCCAATGGAATAGTGTAACCGGTCTCAGTCTGAGACTAAAAAGAAAGGGCTATTTGATCACAAGACAGGGAGGTTTGTACCCAAATGTGCAGAGTGCTCCAAGTATGGACACTGTAAGGGTAACTCCAAATGTCCAAAGAGGGCACAGCCCCCACACAGGTGAGCAGGCACCTGGATTTGCTAGTGTAGCACTCAGGAGGAGGTAGTCCAAGATAGTTTTGGGGAACAGAAAGAGGTAACCCTAGTGTCCCTGGGGGATGCAGATATGGTGCCAAAAGCCCACATGCCTTCCAATACCTCCAAGTATAGGCATTGGGTCACCATTAATGGGCAACAGGTGGAGGCTTTACGTGACACAGGAGCCAGCATGACAAGTGACAGCTGGTGTCAGCAGAGCAGGTCCTACTGAACACATTTCACCAAGTCATAGTCGCCAGCAATCGTGAGAGCCAAGTCTTGGTGGCTCAGGTTCCCTTTGAGTGTGGGGGGTCTCTGCTCTGAAAGTTGCTGTGAGCCCTGCTATGCTTGTAGATTTTCTGTTAGGCAATGACATGGAGCACAATACCTGGAAGAAGGTAGAGCTCAGGTCTTACTTGGAGATGATGGGATTGCCTGAGTGGGTCTGTATGGCCACATTGTCCATGGCGGCTGCCTGGGAAGGGAGTCAAGGGTATCTGGAGCCTGGGAAAATTGCCCAGACAGCAGACAAGGAGAGGGGCAGAGGGTGCCGGAAACCTCTCCCTGAATTTCCTGCGGTGGAGGTTGACGGGCTCCCTGAAGAGGAGGCTCCTGAGCCAACCAGGGAGAACATTTAAGCCCTATGTAACATACCTGAGCTTGCTAGCTGGCAGGTTGAGGGTGGGCCCACCAGGGATGAATTGTGCCAAGCACAGAAGGAGTATCCTACTCTTGAGGGCTTGAGGCGAAAGGCCTCAGCCCATGCAGTAGGTGAAACCTCTGGGGATCATCTACTCTACTTGGAGAATTATCTCCTATATAGTGAGCCTATCTCCGATATAGTGAGCCTAAGGCTCTAGGTGCTGGGGCAGCATGTGTGCTGATGGTCCCCCAGTGTTACCAGGCTTCCCTACTGGGTGTGGCTCGCAACATACCCCTGACAGGACATTTAGAACAAAACAAGACCTTTGCCAGGCTTGTTTCCCACTTCTATAGGCCCTGAATGGAGACAGGATCAGATAAATTCTGCAGGTCCTGTCCCACCTGCCAGGCCAGTGGGAAGTCAGTAAAAAAGCTGAAGGATCCCGTGATCCCACTTCCCGTTGTTAGCACCCTCTTTGAAATGATGGACATCAACATCAATGGTACATTGGACCCCAAGACAGCCCTAGGCAACAGTTTCATATTGGTCTTGATGGACCATGCCACACGCTACCCAGAGGCAATCCCTCTAAGGACGGTGACTGCCCCTGTCGTGACCAGAACACTGATGGGGATTTTTACCCATGTGGGGTTCCCCAAAAAGATAGTGTTTGACAGAGACACTACCTTCATGTCTGCATACATGAAGTTCATATGGGATGCGTGTGGGTGAAATACATGTTCACTTCACTCGATAACCCTTAATAGATTGGTCTAGTTGAAAGGTTCAACAAGACCTCGAAGATCTGATTACAGGCCTACCTGAGGCCATGAGGAGTAAGTGGGATGTCTTCTTGCCATGCCTTCCCTTTGCCTACAGAAAAGTTCCACAGAAAGGAGTAGGGTTCAGACCCTTTGAACTCCTCTATGGCTACCCTGTTAGGGAACCTCTAAGTATTATCAAGGAGGGGTGGGAGACAGCTTCCAGGAAACCCCCTCAGGATGTGGTCAGCTACATGTTGGCCGTCTGAAACCAGATGCATCATTTCTGGAAAAAGGCTAAGAGCAACCTTGAGGCCAGTCCAGAGGTAATGAAATGCTGGTACTACCAGAAGTCCACTCTAATGGAGTTTAAACCTGGAGACAAAGTATGGGTCATGGAGCCAGTAGAGCCCAGAGCTGTCTGTGACTGATGGACTGGCCCATCCAAAATAAAGGAGTGCAAGGGGGAAGCCACTTACTTAGTGGACCTCCAGACCCCTACAAACCTCCTAGGGGTACCCCATGTGAACCGACTCAAGCCTTACTTTGAGATGTCCAATGTGAGCATGCTCTTTATGACAGATGAAGGTGTGGAGGAGGAAAGTGAACCTCTACCTGACCTCCTCTCTGCACAGGAGAATGATGGATCAGTGGAGGGTGTCAACCTCTCTGACTCCCTGACCCTAGAGCAGCAAGGTGACTGTTACCAGTTACTGGGACAGTTTTCCTCCCTGTTTCCCATCACACCTGGACCCACACATCTGTGCATCCATGACATTGACATGGGAGACAGTCCCCCTGTAAAGAACAAAATTTACAGGTTGTCAAACAGGGTGAAAGGCGCATCAAGGAGGAAGTTGCCAAGTTGCTAGCATTAGGGATGATTGAAACCTCTAACAGTTCCTGGTCCAGCCTAGTGGTATTGGTACCAGAGGCTGCCCCACCGGGCACCAAACCAGAACTTTGGTACTGTGTGGACTACAGAGGCCTCAGTTCCATCACCGAGACTGATGTACACCCTATCCCCAGAGGTGATGAGCTCATTTACAGGCTAGGTGCTGCCAAATTTCTCAGTACCTTTGATTTGACATCAGGGTACTGACAGATCACCTTGACTGAGGAGACAAAAGAGAAGTTGCATTCTCAACCCCTGAGGGACATTACCAATTCTGGGTGATGCCCTTTGGCTTGAAGAATGCCCCTGCTCCCTTCCAACAGTTGGTTGACAGGGTTCTGGCTGGTAAAGAGATTTTCTATGCCACCTACTTAGATGACATTGCTGTCTACAGTGAAAGCTGGGAGGAACAGCTCCATCACCTCCAAGAGGTGCTCCAAGGCCTGCAACAGGCAGGACTGACAACCAAGGCCAATAAATCCCAGATTGGACAGGGTTCCGTGGTGTATTTCAGACGCCTGGTAGGAGGTGGCAAGGTGCAGCCCTCCAGGCCAAGATTGAAACCATCATCGCTTGGCAACCACCTAAAACCCAAACTGAAGTAAGAGCTTTCCTAGGCCTCGCTGGCTACTACAGAAGATTTGTTAAGGGATATGGTACCATTGTGGTCCCCTTAAATGAGATGACCTCTGAGAAGCAGCCCATGTTGGTTATTAGACCTGGCAGCTTTTTGGCATGTCTCCCCTGTCTTTTTGCCTTCTGACCTCCTGGTTTTGCACTCGTTTTTTGCTGGTTTATTGTCTCTGCACACGTTACCACTGCTAATCAGTGCTAAAGTGCAAGTGCTCCCCATCTAAATTGTACTTGGGATTGGTTTATCCATAATTGGCATATTTGATTTACTGGTAAGTAGTCCCTGCTAAAGTGCACCAGAGCTGCCCAAGGCCTGTAAATCAAATGCTACTAGTGGGCCTGCAGCACTGGTTATGCCACGCACAGAAGTAGCCCTGTAAACATGGCTCAGATCTGCCACTGCAGTGCCTGTGTGCGTAGTTTTAAACTGCCATTTCGACTTGGCAAGTGTACCCACTTGCCAGGTCTAAACCTTCCCTTTTACTACATGTAAGACACCCCTATGGTAGGCCCTAGGTAGCCCCATGGGCAGGGTGCAGTGTGTTTTATATGTCCTAACAGTGAAATACTGCCAAATTTGTTTTTCACTGTGTAAGGCCTATCTCTCATAGATTAACATAGGGCTGCCTTTAAATATCCTTAAAGCACAGATTCCCTTTGAAAGCAGATACAAATGTGGAGTTTAGGGTCTCTAAACTCACAGTTTAAACATACATATTTTGGTGAAGTTGGTTTTAAATTGTCTGTTTGAAAATGCCACTTTTAGAAAGTAGGCATTTTCTTGCTTTTACCATTTTGTGACTGCCTGTTTGTGGATTGTGTGTCTGGGTTAGTTTGACAATTGGGCTGTTTTGTTCCTCTGTAGACAGTAACACAAAGGAGACGGGGACGTGTAGCCTGCATATCTGAATGAGCCATCTGAGCTAATGAGGATAGAAGAGTGGTCGTTCACACCTGAAAGGACTGTGCCTGCCTTCACACAATGCAGTCTCTGACCCCCTAGTGTACATCTGGGGCCTGGCCTAGACAAGGAAGGATCTTGCAAACACTTGAGACTTTGCTTTGAAGTTTGCCAACTTCAAAGGCAGAACTGGGTATAAGAAGAAGCCCCAAAACCCCAGACTTTTAGAATCTTTCTGGAATCAAGAGGAACCTCTGCCCAGGAGAAGAGCTAAAGAACTGATGGAGGAGTATTGTCCCTTTGCTGTGTTGCTTTTCTGGACTGGCCTGCAGTTGCTGCTTCTGCCTGAAAAGAGTGCAAAGAGTGAACTTTGCTGTGTGTCCTGCTTGAGAAAATTCTCCAAGGGCTTGGAGTAGAGTTTGCCTCCTGTTGGAAGTCTCAGGGACACCAAAAACCTCAGTTTCCTCAACCTGCAGCACTGGGAACTGTGCGTTTTGTGCTGTTCAAGAGGAGAAACCACCTCAATGCCGCCAACGACGCTGCTATCCTGCACCATGACCTGCCGATGCCACACAGAGTTGCATTGCCCCACTTCGCACCACGACCCTGGTCTCCCCGACGCCGTCATCGGACGACTTCACCGAGCTGCTGCTCGCACCGTGTCCTGTGGGCCCCGCACTCCGGCCTCTCCTGCTCACACCACAGCCTGGGCATCCCCGACGATGCCGCTCCTGCTGACACTGGCACTAGCACCATCGACTCCAGCATCCTGCCTGCACCGTGGTCTGTGGACACTGCTCGTGAGGGTCACAAAGCACTGTCCCATCCCGCACCGCTGGCTTGGGCCTACTGATGACAGCGCTTCAGCAACAACAATGCCGCTGCCTGCACCGTGACCTGTGGACACTGCACGTTGCACCGCCCCACTTCACACTGCAGCCCTGGTTTCACCAACGCCGCTGGACGCCGTCACTGAACCGCTGCCTGCACCGTGACCTCTGGGCACTGCACGTTGCATTGTCCTGCTTCGCACAGCAGTCCCAACACCATCCACTCCGGCACACCTGACTTCATCAGCCTGGAGTTCGATCTGCAACATGTGTGATCTCCAGAGGAGCTGGAGGACAGGAGAGAAGGCAGGAGGCACCAGAGTGAGTTGGCAAGATTAAAAATGGAGGCTCAGAGGGAGCAGCGAGCCATGGAGGAAAGAAAGATGCTTTTGGACCATGAGCTTAAAGTAAAAGAGCTGGATGTGAGGAGCAGGTCCAGCCAGGATGGTGGCAGCAATTCCTCAGTGCAGTCAGACAGAATTGTGCACATTCCTAAAAAAGGGAGAGAGTACAAGGAGGGAGATGGCATACAGAGGTGGTTTCAGGGAAATGAGGCATCCATCCACATGAATGGGGTCCCTGTGAAGAATTGGGGAGCAGGATTGTGGAACCACTTCACAGATGAGGGGAGGGACACTTTGCTAGCTTTGGGTAAGGGGTACAACCTCGGTATGGTCTCACTCCTGACAAGTACAGGGATCAGTTTAGGCAGAGTAAGAAAACTTAGTCCAAGACCTGGTTAGAGTGTGTAGATTCATTTTGCAGAGCACTGGATAGTTGGGTGAAGGGCAGTAATGTGACAGATTTACAGGGGCTGTACAACTTAATTGTGTGGGAGCTCTTGTGTAGTCTGTGATTTGCAGAGCTGTGCCAGCACTTGACTAATAGTAGGTTGACTGATCCCCAGGAAGATTGCTAAGGAGGCGGTCCGCTGGGTGAGTACCAGAGTCCACAAAAAGGTCTATGGGGAAGATTCTGCCAAAGGTGGGCAGGGTTCCCAGCAGCAGAGTGGGGGGCAAGGGTAAACAAAAGGAGTCTTCCAAAGGGCCCTAATCTAGTAACCCAGGTAAGAAATCACCCCCCCACCCCAGGAGATAAGAAACCATGGGCCTCTGCAGGAAAGCCTGCAGAGGCAGGGCACAGGAAGTGCTTTGCTTGTGACAGGAGGGTACATGAAGGGAGATCCCAAGTGTCTCAAGTGGACACTACCACCCAGCGGTGGGTAGACCAAGGGGTTGGCCAGTGTAGCGCTTGGGGAGGAGGTGGTCCCATAGGGGGGGGGGATCCCACAGAAATTACCCTTGTCTCACGAGGGAATGGTGAGATGGTCCAGAGAAAACTAAAGCCTGATAACACAAAAAAATACAGGCAGTGGGTGACTATCAATGGGCAGAGGGTGGAGGCTCTCAAAGATACTGGAGCCAGTGTCACCAGGGTCTGGTGTCACCTGGTGTCTGAGGAGCACATTGTCCATGGTGTATTCCACCAAGTAGCTGCAGTGGACAGCTCAGAGCACCAATTTAAAGTGACACAGGTTCCCTTTGAGTGGGGAGGAGTCTCAGTTTTCTTGAGGGTATCTGTGAGTCCCACCATGCCAGTTGACTGTCTGCTGGGCAACGACCTGGAGACTTCCGTCTGGAAGGAGGTGGAGCTCAGGTCGCACTTGGGGATGCTGGGGTTGCCAGAGTGGGCATGCGTGACCATTTGATCCATGGCAGCCAATTAGGGTGATCAGACAGACCTGGAGCCCGAAACAGTGGGCCAGGTGACTGCCACGAGAAAGGGCAAGGGCTGTGGGAAACCTGTCCCATAAGTTCCCATGGTCGGGGAGGAGGCTGACCTCGAGGGGGAAGCCCCGGCACCTACACGGGAACAAGTGGCTGAACTGGGAGACCTACCTGAGCTGACCCATTGGCAGCAAGAGGGGGGTTCACCAGGGAGTAGTTCTGCACAGAGCAGAAGGTGTGCCCTACTCTCATGGGTCGTAGGCAGCAGACCGAAGACCAGGAAGCTGGTGTTGAGCCCAAGGATCACCTGATATACTGGGAGAATGATCTCCTGTACAGCAAGCCTAAGATTGCTGAACCTGGGGCAGCCCGTGTGCTGGTGGTACCCCAGCGCTTCAGAGCCTTCCAACTGGGTTTGGCTCATGATGTGCCTCTGGCAGGACATTTGGGGCAAGGCAAGACCTTTGACAGGCTTGTCACCCACTTTCATTGGCCCCAGATGAGAAACAATTCTGATGCATTGTGGAGATCCTGTCAGAAAGGCCCCACTCCAACCCTTTCCTGTCGTGAGAACCCCTTTTGAGAAGGTGGGCATTGACATAGTGGGGCCTCTGGACCCCAAGACAGCTCTAGGCAACAGGTTCATCCTGGTCTTGATGGACCATGCCACCCGGTACCCAGAAGCTATCCCTCTGAGGACAGTGACAGCACCCGTTGTGGCCAGGACACTGATGGGGATTTTGACCCGAGTGGGTTTCCCCAAGGAGGTTGTACTTAACCAGAGTACCAACTTTATGTCCATGTACATAAAAGCCATGTGGAAGGAATGTAGAGTGAACTACAAATTCACAACTCCTTACTACCCCCAAAGTAATGGGTTGGTTGAGAGATTCAACAGAACCCTGAAAGGCATGATTGGGGGTCAGTCAGACTCTATGAGGCGTAAGTGGGACGTCCTATTACCATGCCTCCTCTTTGCCTACCGGGAAGTACCACAGAAGGGGGTTGGCTTTAGCCCCTTTGAAGTGTTGAATGGGCACCCGGTCAGAGGACCTCTGAGGCTGGTGAAAGAGGGCTGGGAACAAGCTCTTAGGAAGCTACCCCAGGATGTATTTAGTCACATGCTGGCCTTCCGAAACCAGACCGCCCGCTTCAGGAAGCTTGCACAAGAGAACCTTGAGGAAAGCCAGGAGGACATGAAATGCTGGTAAGACCAGAGTACCACTATGGTTGCGTTTCAGCCTGGCCAAAAAATGTGGGTCAGGGCCCCCATAGAGCCTTGTGCTCTACAAGACAGGTGGTCAGGGCCATTTGAGGTGAAGGAGCGCAAGAGTGAGGTCACCTACTTGGTGGACATGCAGACTCCTAGGAACCCCTTGAGGGTTCTACATGTGAACCGCCTCAAACCTCACTTTGAGAGGTCTGAGATAACCATGTTTCTGGCTACAGATGATGGGACAGAAGAGGAGAGTGAGCCTCTCCCTGACCTCCTGTCTAACAAGGAGCAGGATGGGTCAGTAGAAGACGTGGTCCTCTCCCCTTCTCTGACTCTAGAACAGCAGAGTGAGTGTTGCAGTTACTGGAAAACTTTGCCACTCTGTTCTCACTCACTCCAGGGGTCACCCATCTATGCATGCACGATGTGGACACTGGGGACAGCCTGCCTGTGAAAAACAAGGTTTACAGGTTGGCTGACAGAGTTAAGGCCAGCATCAAGGAGGACGTTTCCAAGATGTTGGCTCTAGGGGTGATTGAGCGCTCCAGCAGCCCTTGGTCCAGCCCAGTGGTTCTGGTACCCAAGCCTGCTGCACCTGGTGCCATTTCAGAACTGTGGTTCTGTGTGGACTACCAGCGGCTCAGTACTGTCACCAAAACAGACGCTCACCACATCCCCAAAGCTGATGGGCTCATAGATAGGTTAGGGGCAGCCGTGTTCCTCAGCAAGTTTGATTTAACGTCTGGGTACTGGCAGATTGCTTAAACTGAAGGGGCCAAGGAGAGGCCAGTGTCCTCAACACCAGAGGGGCACTTCCACTTCTGTGTCATGTCCTTCGGGTTGAAGAATGCCCCTTTCACCTTCCAGAGGTTGGCCAACCAGGTCCTGGCTGGGCTTGAAAACTTCAGTGCCTCTTACCTTGACAACATTGCTGTTTTCAGCTCCAGTTAGGAGGACCACCTGTACCACCTCTGGGAAGTGTTGAAGGTGCTGCAAGCCTCACTGTCAAGGCCAGTAAGTGCTGGATAGGGCAGGAGTTGGTGGTGTACTTAGGACACCAGGTAGGGAGTGGCCAGGTGGCACCCCTACAACCCCAAATTGATGCCATTCAGGCTTGGGTACTCCCCAAGACCCAGACAGAGGTGAGAGCCTTATTAGGCCCCACCAGGTACTGCAGGAGGTTTGTCAAGGGATATGGCACCATTGTTTCCCCCTTGACAGAGCTGACTTCTAAGAAGCAGCCTAGACAGGTGATCCGGACTGAGGCGTACCAGACTACATTTGACACCCTGAAGGAGGCCATGTGCTGGGCACCCATGCTACTGGCCCCTACCTTCTCCAAGGAGTTTGTGGTACAGACAGATGCTTCTGAGCATGGTGTGGGAGCAGTACTTTCTCAGCTAAACGAAGAGGGCCCAGACCAGCCTGCAGTCTTCCTTAGCAGGAGACTACTCCCCAGGGAACAGAGGTGGAGTGCAATTGAAAGAGAAGCTTTTGCTGTGGTCTGGGCACTGAAAAAGCTAAGACCCTACTGGTTTGGGTCTCACTTCCGGGTTCAGACCGACCACAGGCCCCTTAGATGGTTAATGCAGATGAGCGATGAGAACCCAAAACTGTTGAGGTGGTCCATTTCCCTACAGGGGATGGACTTTACTGTGGAACACCAAACTGGCACAGAACACGCCAACGCTGATGGTCTGTCCAGGTTCTTCCGCCTTAGTGAGGAGGACTCCCCAGGGGTTGGGTAGTTCCCCTTACTCTCAGCTGGAGGGGACATGTGTTAGACCTGGCAGCTTTTTGGCATGCCTCCCCTTTCTTTTTGCCTTCTGACCTCTGGGTTTGGACTCTGCTTTTGCTGGTTTATTGTCTCTGTGCCCTTTACCACTGATAATCAGTGCTAAAGTGGAAGTGCTCCCCATATAAATTGTACTGGGGATTGGTTTATCCATAATTGGCATATTTGATTTACTGGAAAGTCCCTAGTAAAGTGCACCAGAGGTGCCAAGGAACTGTAAATCAAATGCTACTAGTGGGCCTGCAGCACTGGTTATGCCACCCACAGTATTAGCCCTGTAAACATGGCTCAGACCTGCCACTGCAGTGTCTGTGTGCGCAGTTTTAAACTGCCAATTCGACTTGGCAAGTGTACCCATTTGCCAAGCCTAAACCTTCTTTTTCACTAATGCACCCCTAAGGTAGGCCCTAGGTAGCCCATGGGCAGGATGCAGTGTATATTTAAGGTAGGACATATGCTAGTGTGTTTTATATGTCCTAACAGTGAAATACAGCCAAATTCGGTTTTCACTGTGTAAGGCCTATCTCTCTCATAGGTTAACATAGGGCTGCCTTTAAATATCCTGAATCGCAGATTCCCTTTGAGAGCGGATAAAAATGTGGAGTTTAGGGTCTCTGAACTCACAGTTTAAAAATACGTCTTTTGGTGAAGTTGGTTTTTAAACTGTCTGTTTGAAAATGCCACTTTTAGAAAGTAGGCATTTTCTTGCTTTTACCATTCTGTGACTCTGCCTGTTTGTGGATTGTCTGTCTGGGTCAGTTTGACAATTGGGCTGTTTTGCACCTCTCTAGACAGTGACACAAAAGAGAGCGGGGGTGTAGCCTGCATATCCTGATGAGTCATCTAAGCTAGAGAGGAGAGAGGAGTGGCCGTTCACACCTGAAAGGACTGTGCCTTCCCTCACACAATGCAGTCTCCGACCCCCTGGTGTGCCTCTGGGGCCTTGCCTGGACAAGGAAGGATCTTGCAAATACTTGAGACTTTGCTTTGAAGTTTGCCAACTTCAAAGGTAAAACTGGGTATAAGAAGAAGCCCCAAAACCCCAGACTCTTAGAATCTTTCTGGAACCAAGAGGAACCTCCCCCCAGGAGAAGAGCTAAAGAACTGAAGGAGGAGTACTGCCCCTTTGCTGTGTTGCTTTGCATGACTGGCCCGCAGTTGCTGCTTCTGCCTGAAAAGAGTGCAAAGGGTGAACTTTGCTGTGTGTCCTGCTTGAGAACATTCCCCAAGGGCTTGGAGTAGAGATTGACTCCTGTGGAAGTCTCAGGGACACTAAAGACTTCAGTTTCCTCGACCTGCAGCACTGGGAACTGTGTGTTTTGTGCTGTCCAAGAGGAGAAACCACTGTGACGCCACCAACAATGCTGCTGGCCTGCACCGTGATCTGCCGATGCCACACAGAGTCACGTTGCCCCATTTCGCACTGCGACCCTGGACTCCCCGACACCGTCAACAGACGACTTCACTGAGTCGCTGCTCGCACCGTGACCTGTGGGCCCCGCACTCCGGCCTCGCCTGCTCACACTGCAGCCTTGGCATCCCCAATGACGCCGTTCCTGCTGAGACCGGCACCAGCACCATCGACTCCTGTGTCGTCACCAGGCATCGTGCCTGCACCATGGCCTCTGGACACCGCTCGTGAGGGTCACAAAGCAACGTCCCGTCCCACACCGCTGGCTTGGGCCTACTGACGAGAGCGCTTCAGCAACACAACGCTGCTGTTTGCACTGTGACCTGTGGACACCGCACATCACACCGCCCCGCTTCACACCGCAGCCCTGGTGTCACCAATGCTGCTGGATGCCGTCACTGAGCCGCTGCCTGCATCGTGACCTGTGGGCACCGCATGTCATATCATCCTGCTTCGCACAGCAGCCCTGACGCCATCCACGCCGGTGCACCTGACTTCACCAGCCTGGAGTTCGATCTGCAACGCGTGTGACCTCAAGGGACCGACATCTCCTGCACCGACTACAGAACCAACACCGCGATGTCAGTGATGCCGCTCTCCCGGGCTTACCGCGAGGATCACGACCCCCTGCAAATCCAAGGTACTGTTTGCCGGTATTCCCTACACTGTAGCTGTCCCGCAACGCCGTGGCTGGCCTGAACTGTTGGTTTTGTTGATCACGATGCCGTGATAGCCCCAGGTGGAGCTATTGACTTCAAGGAACTGCATTTTTGAGTAAATCTTGCAGAATTCATATGTTTATTATTGTATGTTGGATTTTTATTGCATTTGGTCTTGTTTTATATAGATAAATATTGGCTATTTTTCTAAAACTGGTGTGGTGTCCTTTTGTAGTGTTTTCACTTATTACTGTGTGTTATGTGCAAATGCTTTACACATTGCTTCTGAGATAAGCCTGACTGCTCGTGCCATGCTACCCAGGGGGTGAGCAAGGGTTAGCTGAGCAGGTATCTCCCTTATCCTGGCTAGAGTGAGGGTCCCTACTTGGACAGGGTGCAAACTGACTGCCAACTAGAGACCCCATTTCTAACATTGGTGAACTAGATAGAGACTTGTCAGAAAGCCTTTGATTCCCTCAAAGAAGCCATGTGCACAGCACCTGTGCTCAGGGCCCCTGATTACTCCAAAGAATTCATAGTGCAACGGATGCTCCAGAGCATGGCATAGGGGTAGTATTAGCACAGCTGATTGAGGAGGGCTTAGACCAACCAGTAGCCTTCATTAGCAGGAGGTTATTTCCACAGAACAGAGGTGGAGTGCCATTCAAAGAGAAGCATTTGATGTGGTCTGGGCACTGAAGAAGCTGAGAACATACCTGTTTAGGACTCACCTCCTCATTCAGACAGATCACAGACAATTCAGATGGCTTATGCGAATGAGGGGTGAAAATCCTAAACTCTTAAGGTGGTCCATCTCCCTACAGGGGATGGACTTTACAGTGGGGCCTCGCCCGGGGACTGACTACACCAATGCTGATGTGCTCTCCAGATTCTTCTGCCTTAGTGATGAGAGCTCTCAAGGGGTTGGGTAGCTCTCCCCACTTTCAGCTGGGGGGAGACACATGTTAGACCTGACAGCCTTAAGGTGGTCATCCCCCAACTTTTTGCCTGCCTCCCTCCATTTTTCTGGCCCTGTTTTTGCTGGTTTGAGGAGTCTGCACACTTTACCACTGCTGACCAGGGCTAAAGCGCATGTGCTCTCTCCCCTAAACATGGCAACATTGGCTCCTACCCAATTGGCATATTTAATTTACCTGTAAGTCCCTCCAGTCCTGCACTTTGTGGAATCCACAACCGTACCTCATTAACCATATGCAGCATCTATCCAACATTTACTTTTCCTATTTCGTATGGGGGAGTTTCCATCAAAGGACCAAGTTCCAACTTGGAAGCAAATCTGGTCAAACCCTTACTGTCACTTGTGTGGTTTACTTGAAGAAAGTGTACTCCATTTCTTGTGCATTTGCCAGATGGTTACTCATTTGAGACAGCAGCTGATATGCCCTGCCTTGAGGTCACCCGAGATTAACTCTTGTCGCCCTTCAGTCATAGCGCTTTTAAACAGGAATAACGTCAGCTGGCCCACTGGGCAACCAAATGTTTAGTGCCAGTGAGGAAGCTACTTCTAATGCAAGTAGCTCAGGTTCATGAAGCACAATTGTCGGCTTTATGTGGCAGTATTTAGAGCACACCTTTGTAATTTTCTAATAAATGCTGATGTGAGTGGGTCTTTTTTACATTAAGCTTATTGTAGTTCGAGCATATGAACGGGCCCCTGTTGCAAAGCCCCAACCTTAGCAACTGTTTTCAGCTGTTGCTTATTCGCATTGTCAATAATGTTTTAAAGGGCACTTTTTGAGCATTGACACAGAGTGGAAGTTTGATACTGCACCGAAGTTTGCATGTTAACAATTGACCTTTGTTACAATTAATTTAAAACATCTACATTGTAAAATGTTAACATCATGTTTTAAAGAGCATCTCTTTTGTGCAATGGTACTGAGTTGAAGCTTGACACTGCACTGAAGTTTATATTTTAATTATTTTCTTCAGCTGCTGCCAGTTTAAATTGTTTAAATTTAACATCATGCTATAAAGGGCATTTCCTGAGCATTGACACCTAGGCCCATATTTATACTTTTGGACGCAAACCAGTGGCGGCGCCGGATAACGGCATTTCTACGCACCAGGCGGATGCCTTATTTAAAGATTGACGTGAGCCGGTGCTGCGGGCTGGTCAGAGTAAAAAAAATTACTCTAACCAGGCAGCGCTGGCGTAGGGAAAAATGGGGGTTGTGCATCACAAAAATGCTGCAAGTCAGGTTAGAGTCAAAAATCATGGCTCTAACTGGACTTGCACCATTTTTTGATGCACAACCCCCATGGAAATGACTCCTGTCTTAGCAAAGACAGGAGTCATGCCCCTCTGCCCAATGGCAATGCCCAGGGAACTTCTGTCCCCTGGCATGGTCATTGGGCACAGTGGCATGTAGGGGGGCCCAAGTTAGGCCCCCCAGGCCACTAAAAAAAAATACTCCCCTCTACTTACCTGTACTTACCTGGGATGGGTCCCTCCCATCCATGGGTGTCCTCCAGGGGTGGGTGGGGCTGGCAGGGGGTGTCCCTGGGGGCAGGGAAGGGCACCTGTGGACTTGTTCCATGGTCAGAGACCCTGGACATGAGCCCACAGGTCCTGTAACCCCTGCCCTCACCCAGGCGTTAAAAAACTGCGCACATCAGGCTGGGTGCTGTTTTTTAAGGCCCGCCCCCTCCTGTGCATCAAAATGACGCAGGAGTATAAATAAGGCGCACCGGCCTTAAAGTCATTTTTTGGACCGGAATGCCTACTTTGCATGTCATTAATGCAAGGCGGTTTCCCGCATCCAGAACATGGTGCACATGGAGGACTTTTGACGTTCACGGGGTCATGCGCCATTGTATAAATATGGTGCAAGGTTTGCGCCGAATGTGCGTCAAAATGTTTGACGCACATTCGGCGCAAACAGAGTTTAAATATGCCCCCTAGCACTTTATGATAAATCAGGTTTAAATCGTAAACTAAATAGTGGCAGTTAAGCTAAAAGTGAGCCATACATATTGTAAGTGAGGTTTACGGCACATGTTATCATGCGTTAGTACCTGGTTGTTGCAGTAACTTTAAATTGTTAGCTTTTGCTTAATATCTATTTGCATACCCCTAAAGTATTTCATAGACCTTTAATTGAGGTATGATCATATAAGTCCAGATTTAAACCAGGAAGTAGCCATTATCCAACTTGTAGCTTACTGTATTTCTAAACTAGGCATATCTTAGCTACAGACCTGGTTCCAGTCTGCTTGGCACTTAAGCAGGCAGTTACAGTGGCTATTTTAGGACTTATTATCAAGCATATATTTGTGAAATGTTTACTTTAAGTTGTTTTGATCAAGTGCTTTTAACAATTTTAATATTCTTTGCCATATATATTGGCAAAGGTGTCTAGGAGTGAATTAGGCTTTTAATATCTTTTGCATTTTTGAGTATTTACTGTCATTTTTGTTCCTTAGATGTTGTTTGTTATACCAGCGGTTTATATTTGCCTTGATTTTTATTAATTTGCAATAACATTAATTAATTCATTCATTCCCTAGGAAAGTGCACCAGAGGTGTCCAGGGCCTGTAAATTAAATGCTACTAGTGGACCTGCAGCACTGATTGTGCCACCCACATAAGCAGCCCCCTAACCATGTCTCAGGCCTGCTTTTGCATTAATTCACTGCTACATTTTCTTGGCATTTAAAACTACTTGCCAAGCCTTAAATTCCCCTTTTTCGACAAACAAGTCACCCCTAAGGTAGGACCTAGGTAACCCAAAGGGCAGAGTGCTATGCAAGTGAAAGGCAGGACATGTACTTATGTGTTTTACATGTCCTGGTAGTGAAAAACTCACAAATGTGTTTCTCACTACTGTGAGGCCTGCTCTTCTCATAGGCCAGCATTAGAATTGCCCTTATATGCTCTTAAGTGATAGATTCTGATCTGAAAGGAATATCCCTGTCATGTTTAGTATGGCCAGAATGGTAATGAAAAATCCTACTTACTGATGAAGCTGGATTTAACATTGCTATTTTAGAAATGCCACTTTTAGAAAGTGGGCATTTACCTGCACTTACTGTCTTCTGTGCCTTACAGCCTGTCTCTAATCCACGTCTGGGCTGTGCTGGTTGATAGCTCCCCTTTTGCATTCCACCCAGACAGCCATATACAAAGGACATTCAGTCACACCTGCATTCATCTTCAGACTGAATGGGTCTCCCTGGACAGGAAGGGTGGAGGGGTTCTCACATACACTTCACAAACCAGTAGTCTGACCCCACACAAAAGACTGAGAACCCCCCAGAGGGATTCTGCCAGCCAGGGCTTGGATGAAAGGGGACCTTGTGCACTTCAAAACCACTCTTTGAAGTTCCCCCCACTTCAAAGCTATTTTTGGGTGTTTATATACTGTGTCTGTGACCCTCCAAAATCAGGCACTTCTGGATCAACAACTGGACTGTAGCAGAGGGACTGCCTTGCTGCCCAAATGATTCATCTGGAGTGCTTTGCTGGAAGGACCGCTGGCCTG